>NC_134497.1:25561506-25841506 GCF_040206685.1 Ascaphus truei
CAACCCATAGCGCACCCCCCCGAACCCATAACGCACCTACCATGAAAAAATATTTTTTAGCGTGCAACTTTTACTTAACTGTTTTCTTATTGTGATACACAAAAAAACATTACAATGCAACCTGTTTATTTTTATATTTTCAACAAAAGACAGGTGACTGCCTGGGTGGGTGACTGGTTGGGTGGGTACACTTGCCCAACTGGTATTTTTTTAGGCTAAGCGCTTTGTGTAAGTAAATAGTTATTTTATTGCAGTAAGGTGTATGGTCTGAGGAGAGGACGTGTCTGTCCTGAAACGCCACGTGTTTGCATATACCTGCTCTGATGCTTTGAATACAAAGTAAGTTACTTACAGAAAAGGCTCCTGTGTGCTTCCTGCACCACTTTATTTCTTCATCTTCTCTATCCGGAAGTGGAGATACTGACTACATCCAGGTCACAGCTCTGTGTCCTACTGCGCATGCTCACACTAAGGGAATCATGGGAGTTGTAGTTTTTAGACTTCAAAACGGATCACGTGTCACATACTGTGTAGATTAGAAACAAGACAGTAAGGCCTCGGTCCCGCTGCGCTCGTTGGCGCGGGCGGCAATATAGCGAGTTCCCCACCAGCAGGGGAATCCTCGCGAGCCGGTCCCGGTCCCCCCTGGAGGCACAGCTGACTACACGCTGTGGCGCGTCAGCCGCTAGGAGACACAAGAGAATGGTGTTTCCTAGCGTTGACGCGTCACGTGGTGTGGCTGTGAGCCAATGGGGAGGGGAGGCTTCGGGAGGAGGAGAGGCTTCCGGGAGCGGGGAGGAGTGTGGAGTGAAAGCAGGTGCGTGCCTGTCTGTGTGTGTGTCTGAGTGCGTGCGTGCCTGTCTGTGTGTGTATGTGTGTGCCTGAGTGCCTGCCTCTGTCTGTGTGTGTGTGTGAGTGCGTGAGTGCCTGCATGTGTGTGCGCGCGTGTGTGTGTATGAGTGCGTGAGTGCCTGCCTGTGTGTGTGTATGTGTGTATGTATGAGTGCTCCAGCCCGAGTCCGTGGAGGGAGGGGGGGGGGGAGAGTAGCGGATCCCTCCTGCAGCCCGTGGAGGGAGGGGGGGGAGAGTAGCAGCTCCCTCTTGCAGTCCATGGAGGGAGGGTTGGGAGAGTAGCGGGTCCCTCCGCTCAAGCCACGCCCCCCCTCCCTGTCAAACCTCCCACCTCCCGCCCACCTCCGGCTCCCGCTCCCTACAGACCGCATATCGCGGTCTGTGTATCTCAGCGCACCGCCTGTCAGCAGTGCGGGTGCGCGGACTCTGGGAGCGGGGCCTTAGCCTAACGTTTCCCACGCACTGTGCTAGGGAAAGATAGTTTCTTCTGCATGTAGATGTGTATAGTCCTCCTTGTCCTTAATATATCTCAGTAAAGCTGCTTCAATTCCTCCCTTTTGGCCAATGTTGATATGAAGGAGATAACCTGGATATAACTTTACCCCTGAGGCTGTAATACAACTAAGCTCTGCACATTTATACTAAGCGCCCGCTTCCTGTTCTCTCTGTGTCTCAGATGTCTGGGGCAGCACAGGCTGCTGGTTTTGTCTTTGAAATGCAGATTGTCCTGATTTTATCATTTACTTTATTTTGCAAGTTAATAACCAGACAGGCAAACTACAAAATTGGTCAGTTTATCAATGGTCTAACTACATTTGTTGTATACTGTACATTATTAACTACATGCAATCTCCTATATATAGGGAAAACTATTAGACCTTTAAAGGTTAGAATGTGCGAGCACATGTGTGGAATACAGAATGCACAACAAAATGTTGATCGAGGTAAAAAGATTCATAATCTGGCACAGCATTTCCTCACTCATCATGAGGTAAATTGGATGATTTTGGTTTTAGGGGAATAGAAGTAATACCTAGGGATCCAAGAAGAGGTGATGGGGATAATCTCCTTCAAAGGGTACAGTTCTGGATCTATACCCTGGAAATGAAAGCGCCCAATGGTTTAAATGAATTGATTGAACTAGTTCCCTTTTTGAAATAATGGCCCTTCCCCTATTAGTTGTAATATCTTTTTCATCCATTATATATTCACCCTTTGATCGGGATCACTTCCATTTTTATGTGGTAAAAGGTTTTCCTTTTATTTAGCAACCCATTTGGTATTAATGTGCAATATTTACCTCGGTTTAATTTTTGCAATATTCCTTCTCCTCCCCCCTTTTTTTCACTGGAATTACTGTAGACATTCTTTAGAGTAGTTCCTGTGTTATATTAGAACAAGGATGCGATATGCACATTTTGGTTTTCATCAAGCTAACTATTCTTAGCACTAGGGGGGCTATTGTCACGGGAATATAGGAGTGCTCACCACAAACCGGACTGGACCGCGAGGCCGAGGTGGGGATACAGGAAAACCACCGCCCTACAGCCGCGTGAGCGGGTCCGGTAAGCAGAGTCGTGTAGATCGCCTTGTTCGGGAGAGGAGAGAGTAGAGTGGTAGAGGTACTTACCAGATCCGGGGTAGGAGAGATCAAGAGTAGTCGGTGTCCAAAGCCAGGGTCGAGGAGAGGAGAAGGTAGAAGTCCGTTGAGCGAGCCGGGGTTCAAGGGTGCCAGAGATCGGGAGTCCAGGTTCAGGCTAGGGTCTGTGACAGAAGACAAAAGCAGACTGCGAAGTAGCTTGTAGCAAGCACAACTAGAGACTGTAAACACAAAAAACAAAACTGTGCGCTACTACCTAACTACCTATAAAGTTTAAATGTATAAATATATACAGTGCAGTGACTATACCATCAATTTAGTGATAACAAATTTATAAAAAATTAAACCACAACTCCCACAGTGAGATAATTATACATTAAATAATAAGTGCCACATAACCGTGTTGGGGATAATGGCATCTGCAGCTGTAAACGCAGGGGTGGCTCAGCACCCCACACACACTAAGAGAATGGAAACAAAAGAAAACAGCGCACAACGCCAAATAGTGAAGCAAATTCAACAATATATTATAGAATTAAAAAGGGGGTAATATATCTGCGTACATGAAAAAAGTTGGTAAAAGGCATGTAGTGTGTATCACACTGTTTACCACTCGGCAGCTGTTAGCTGTAGATTCAGGTGCTTGCTTCCCTCTGCTGCTGCAGCTCAGTTGATTCTGGGGCAGGACGTCAATCTGCTTACATTGGCCTTTGTCTATGTATTGGCCTGTCCTGTTTTTATTTCATCCTGTGTGCTGTTTTGGACACTTGTGAGAGACTTTGTAAGACTGTTCAAACTTCCCTATTGAATCCACCACTGTTGTGTAGGCAGTGACGACATTACACAGCGTCCCGCGACGGAGCGGCATCGTGGCACGCTGAGGGCACCCCAGCAAGCTGCGTTTTAACCTCTGTGCAGAGGATACACCTGCTGAGGTACAGGAGCAGCTTCATATCGGCCAGGAAGCAGGAGCGATTTCACCAAGCCCCAGTACCAGCTGCTGAACCTGGCTGCATGAAGGGAAATCCCCTTGGGAGTGAAAAGACTGACGTCCTGCCCCAGAATCAACTGAGCTGCAGCAGCAGAGGGAAGCAAGCACCTGAATCTACAGCTAACAGCTGCCGAGTGGTAAACAGTGTGATACACACTACATGCCTTTTACCAACTTTTTTCATGTACGCAGATATATTACCCCCTTTTTAATTCTATAATATATTGTTGAATTTGCTTCACTATTTGGCGTTGTGCGCTGTTTTCTTTTGTTTCCATACAACTAGAGACTGACTATGCTCAGCAATCAGCTCAGGGCTGGAGGCACTAAATACTGACAGGAACCAATGAGAACCTCCAGCGGTGATGTCAGATGAAGGTAGAGCGCTGATAGGCTGAGGCAGGATGCAGGACAGGTGGGAACGGAACAATAATATTGGCGGCAGTAGAGATGGACATAGTAGCGCGCGCGCGCGACAAAAGGGGCGGGTTGAGTTCGCCGGAATGAAAGGCAGGGACAGTAGGCGCGCGGCCTTTCCACGGCGGCGCGCATGGGCAGCAGGGGCTGCCGGGAGTGCAGGGAGGAGAGGAGGTCCACGTGACCGGGTGCCGCGCGCCCCGGCAGCAGAGGTAAGAGCCGCAGCGGGCAGCGGCCTTACAGCTATGCACTAAGCTCCGAGCTTTCGCGCCAGGCTGAAAAAAATTAGCACGTCCGATAAAAAATGAAGCCGGCGGCGCGATTCACTAAGGCCCTCAGCCCATTTTTTTATCGGACGTGCCCAAAACGGGCTTATCGTGCGTGCAATGTATTTCCCCCTGCTAGCGCACGTAAAGTTCCCGTGCGCTAGCTGATAGAAAAAAAAGCAGCCTGTAACATCTGCATGGAGATTTGCCATCTCCATGCAAGGCTGTTAAAGGCAATCGTACAATAAATAAATACATTTTAATAATAGTGTACATGAGTAGGGGGTCTCCCGAGCTGAACCGCGTTGGTTTCAGGTCCGAGGACCCCCTACTTCAGGAGTTACAGGCCCCGTTATGGGGTGCCGGTATCCCCTGCAGAATTTCAATGTCCCGGTCACGTGACGCGGGAGCTTTAAAGTGCAGGGGATACCGGCACCCCATAACGGGGCCTGTAACTCCTGAAGTAGGGGGTCCTCGGACCTGAAACCAACGCGGTTCCGCTCGGGAGACCCCCTGCACATCTACACTAGTATTAAAAAACACATAACAATAAATAATAATTCATTACCATAGCGGCTATCCGCTATGGTAATGAAGCTGCATTAATGTACATTTTAATAATAGTGTGTGTGAGCAGAGGGTCCCCTGAGCTGAACGCATTGATTTCTGCCTCAGAGAACCCCTGCTACCACACACTATTAATAAAAATACATTAAAGCAGCTTCATTACCTTAGCGGATAGCCGCTAAGGCAAGGAAGGGGTTAAGGCACAATAGCATGTTTATTGGGGACAATTGCCCCCAATAAACATAGCAATATACCACACACATCCCCCCCGCCCCCTAACACATACAGTACACTACATTAATGTGCAAAATTACTATTATCCACATATGGATAATAATGCATTTGCCCATTAAATATACATTAATACAATAAATATATTACATACATGTTGTACTCACCCTTGTTCGGCACCCACGATGAAGGCCAGCCGCATCTTCCTCCTCATCCATACACTGGGGTGCTGAAAAATATACAAAATAAGAACAAGTGCCAAACTAATGTCCCCTAACCCCTTAATGAACTTAGCGGTTATTAACCGCTACAGTCATTAAGGGGTTAAGCCATCCTGACCCGATTCCCACCCTTCACCCATTTATTTATACAGTGGCTTCATCATGTACGTATGTATATATATATATAGATATATTATAATACATATATATATTATAATATATATATTATAATATATATATATATTATAATATATCTATATATATATACTGTATATGCATGATTAACTAATATACAAATAAATACTATACATCGCCAAATACAAATGTCTCCCAATATACAAACACTCAATTTGACAATGTGTAAACGATGCAAATAATCTTTGCACGATATATATGTAAGGGTGTGTTAGATACCTTATATGTATGCACATGTACGGCGGGTTCCGCGACGGCAAGCTAGTATAGGGCGCCGCCATGTTATTACGCAATGTTGCCGAGGTCACTAATCAAGGAAGAGGTCGCGTATGCGCTCTGGAAGCGCGCGAACGACGAGCCAATGGAAAAGGGCGCTGTAATGAACTATCACCCCCGTGAACCCGGATGAGTCAGCTGACGCTAGGAGCCAATGAAAAGGCTGGGTTTGGAGGGGAGGAGAACAGGAAGCGTGGGGGAGAGACCACGCTAGCCAGATGAGAGCGGGACAGTGCTGCAAGCGGTAGTGCGAGTGCAGGGGGTCCGTGACCCGCCTGCATAGGCCAGCTACTACCCCCAGGCCCATAGGAGCATTCCCTGAGTCACCGTAGGTTGCGGTATTACAGGGACGCCCGTAGTGGAAAGCATTGTCACCTTAGATAGGAATCACGCACAGAGTTGTAGTCGGATACAGCCGTCTGGGCTCAGACGGTGGAGCCGCGCGACATCGGAAGGTCAAGGGTCGGAGGCGACGGACCCTTTGTGAAGAGGTGCCGGTCACCGCCGTGACCGGAAGGTACTTTGTAACAGCAAGTGCACCGACACCGGTCATCAGGCGCTGATCCCGCCTTAGGAGTAACTTTGATAAGACACTAGCAAGTGGCTAGCGGATAGAGCCTATCCTACTTAATAATTCACAAGTACATACTCTATAAGAGCGTGGCGGAGCCACGGTTGTACAGGACGATATTCCCCTCGGGGTGTGGCCGAGCCACTATAGCATAAGAGTCAGTTGTTATAATGTGTTAGGTATTGTGAGTAATATCAATGTTAGGATATGTACATGTTATGTGAATAGTGAGGTACCACAGCATAAGCACAGTAAAACTTGGTTGCACACGCACTGTTTGGTATGTTTCTTGCCCAGGGTAAATCTTGCATAATGGGGATCCTGGGTAAGTGGAGGCGCTGCACTAGAATCGTTACCCCAGGCTCCCAGCTAGCGGAGGCCCAGATCTTCTGAACCTGCAGGTTGTGTACAGCATTAGTACTTCCTTTGGAAGGTGTCAGAAAAAGGGCTACATTTGGAGGCGCTGCTGAGATTTTAGACCTGGGGTGCCCCATACATTTTTTTCTCAATTGTGCCAACGAGTTTTACACATCATGTCTGTGCCCTCACCGCTCGAGGTGCGCAAGTGGGCCCAGCGGCATGAAGTTCCCCTGACCCGTGTTTTCGGCCTGGGACAAGTTCCCGCCGCTATCTCTCTAGGCACTGTGACTGAACATGTCAGGAAACTTCCACTCATGGACACTGCCCGAGTGCAAGATCACTTTTACGACCGGGACCAGATGTGGCACAGAATATTATATGTCACTGAACAGGATATATGCCCCAAAGCTCTGCTCCTGATACTATTGCTACCTGAGGCTCCTGGCATACACTGTCCAATAGTGCAAGTGGACTCCACCGAACCACTGGCCGCTTCCACCCCACATCGGGGACATCTCCCCACGTTAGGTGCCGTTGCTAGCGGCCCTGACCGCACCCCTGAAAGTAGTTTGAACCCTCGATGGCCTGCTGCAATGGGCCTGGGCACGTCATTCACCCCCTCCGCCCTGAGGCCCGCACTAAGTAGACTCAGTATGTCAAGATTAGACGCCTACCCCTCAGCTGGAGGTAGCCTACTGGACATTGCCTCCATCCCTGTGCTCGATGAAGCCATTCACCAGTCCACCCAGTCCCTCCAATACCGGAAGTTAAAGGCGTTCTCGGGTGACAAACCCACACCTCAAGGAGAAGTTGGAATAGGAGAGTTGCTGGATCACACGGAACAGGTACTGCCTGAGTGGTCCTGCACGGACGCCGTCCGGAGACAGCGTATCGTTGAATGTCTGCGGCCCCCAGCATCCCACATGGTACACTACTACCGGGACGACCACCCGTATGCTGATGCGGCGGACCTCATTTTCTGCCTTACCAAGACCTACGGAGTCCCTGTGGATGCCTATGCCCTGATGGCCAAATTTCATGCTCTAGCTCAGAAAGAGGGAGAGATGGTGTCCGACTTCCTTAGATGTCTTCATCTGGACCTGTGGACTCTGGTGAGAAAGGGCGTGGTACCAAAGGTGGATGCCGACGGACTGCACACTACCCAGCTACTGAGGTGGCTCCTGCCCCTGCATCCGGTGTCCGTACGTGTCAGTGGCTGCCTAATACCCGGACAAGCCTTGACGTTCAATGACCTAATGGACCGATTCCAAGCGCACAAGACTGTGCTGTTGGGGCGTGACTTAACCCCAGGGAAGAAGGCATCGGGCGGGAGCAAGGACTTCAAAAAGTCGGAACCAAAAGCTGAAGCATCCGAGAGCGGGGATCCAGACAAAGAGGACTCAGGGGCGATGACAGCTGCCCGGCCTCGCCCTATGTCGGGGCGAAACTCACCTCCCGGGCGAAATGATACCTACCTCAGTCAAATCCAGTGTTATGCTTGCAGGAAGATGGGACACCTTCGGGCACGCTGCCCCTCCCTACGGAGAGCGGCGTCTCGGCCGGCTCAATCGATGCCGTGTACTCCCCAGGACGGCGAAACCGGGGCCCAGCCCCCCACGAACAATCGAATCGGACCCGCTGCCATCGTTCGGGTAGTCATTGAAGGTATCTACGCCTAGGCATTGATGGATACGGGGTCCCAGGTGACCATAGTGTATCGGCCCTTTTACGATCAACACTTACACCGGTTGCCACTGTTGTCTGCTGATTCCTTACGGTTGAGAGGGTTGAGTCACGAAGATTATCCCATCGAAGGAGTAGTGAAGGTACATTTGGACATTCCCAGCTGAACACGGGTAAGCACCACCCCATGGAAGTGGAAGCCTTAGTGTGTCCCGAACCTCAAGACCACCCCAGCGCCCCGATAATCATGGGGACCAACACCGACATTGTGCGTGCAATGATCCGCATGTATTTACAAGAAGCGGGCGAGGCCCCGCTGCTGGCCCTCGCTACGTGTCCGGTACTACAAGAGGCTTGCGGCAAGATCGCGACTGAAGAGGAGCATGGGATGCTGTACAGTCAAGAGTGGGGACTGACTTAGATTCCTCCCGGGGAGGGAAGAATGATGGTCGCGGCCTGCCACTACCCGGATAGACGTCCGGAGGATCAGTTCTTTTCATTGGAAAGCACGACACAAGATGAACAGCGGCTGGGCTACGAGATATTAGTCTCTGTAAAGAAATGGCCGGGACAAATTCCGAACAGAACCTGGGTGTATGTGCAGAATATCTCTCCGTATCCCATGAGCATTGATCGTCGACAGCCACTGGGTAGAATATACCCAGTGATACCCGAAAAGAAGGCTCTGAGGGGACGGCCCGCAGGCACAACCCCTGCTACAAACCCACTGTTGGCTTTTGACTTCGGAGATTCGCCACTAACGGAAGACTGGAGAGAAAGACTGCAGACCCAGCTAAGAGAACGACGAGAAGTGTTCTCTACGAGTGATATGGATGTGGGGTGCAGTCGCAGTGCCCGACATACCATTCGGATGAGCGACGCTACCCCTTTCCGGGAGCGCTCCCGCCGCTTAGCTCCCCGAGGCGTGGAAGAGGTGAGGAGGTTACTAGCTGAAATGGAGGGAGCTGGTATTGTGCAAGGATCACACAGTTCCTACGCCTCTCCCATCGTGGTAGTCCGTAAGAAGAACGGGACGGTACGTCTATGCGTATACTACAGAATACTGAACAACCGTACGGTGCCTGATCAGTATACGCTGCCGCGCATTGAGGACCTTCTGAACGCCATGACGGGAAGTAAATGGTTCAGTGTGCTAGATTTGAGGTCGGGATACTATCAAGTGCCAATGGATCTGGAAGACCAGGAGAAGACGGCCTTCATCTGTCCACTAGGGTTCTACAAGTTCACCCGCATGCCACAAGGGATTTGCTGGGCCCCTGCCACCTTTCAGAGGTTGATGGAACGGACCCTGGGAGACATGAACCCACGAGAATGCCTAGTGTACTTGGATGACATTATAGTGTTCGGGAAAACCTTGGAGGAGCACGAGGAACGGTTGATGAAGGTGTTGGATCGACTTCAGAAGGAGGGTCTCAAACTGTCCTTGGACAAATGCAAATTTTGTCGCCCGTCCGTGACATACGTGGGCCACATTGTGTCAGCTGAAGGGGTTTCCACCGACCCAGGGAAGATAGAGGCTGTAGTGAATTGGCCCAGGCCCAGTAACGTCCAAGAACTACGATCCTTCTTGGGATTCTGTGGCTATTACCGGCGTTTTGTGGAGGGCTACTCAAGCAAAGCCAAGCTCCTGAACAACCTTTTAAAGATTTATCCCGAGGATACGGGCCGGAAAAAGGTCACGGCACAAACGCCTTTTGGAGAAAAGTGGACCCCTGCGTGTGAACAAGCGTTCCTGAAATTGAAGGCCAGTCTCACGCAGGCCCCAGTACTGGCCTCTGCTGATCCTGATCGCGAATACGTGCTACACGTGGATGCCAGTTTTAGCGGACTAGGAGCAGTGCTGCACCAGAAACACGACACAGGGCTCCGCCCCATGGCTTACGCGAGTCGAAGCTTGACCCCGAGTGAACAGAACTATCCTGTCCACAAACTGGAGTTCCTGGCACTCAAATGGGTGGTAGTGGACAAGTTACACGATTACTTGTATGGAGTACAGTTTGAGGTGCGGACAGACAATAACCCAATGACATACATTAACACGTCCGCCAAATTAGATGCAACCGGACACAGGTGGCTGGCGGCACTGGCCAACAACCGGTTCAACCTCAAGTATAAACCCGGGCCCACCAACGTAGGGGCCGATGCTCTGTCACGGAGGCCGGGGCTTCAACCCATCACGGATGAGGAAGTATGGGAGGAAATCCCGGGGCCTGGCATACGTGCTCTATGTTCGTTAGCAGCAGTGGTTAATGATCAGGTGGCGTTCTCAGAGCTAAGAGTAGCCGATTCATTAGGGTGCCAATCCCGAGCCATTCCCCGGGCCTACCGAAGTCGTGAAGGGATGAACCTTACCGAAGATAAAATCATTTCCTGGAAAGAATTGGTGCAACACCAGATCCAAGATCCAGTAGTGGAACTAGCTCGCCAAGCTCTGCAGCAAGAGAACCCTTCTATTCTTAAGCAAGCCCCCAGAGAATTGGTGAAGCTATTGTTGAATGAGTTCGGGAAGTTCGAACTGGACAATTGCCTATTGTACCGGTCATTCCCTATCACAATCATCCCGATCGACGACAACTATTCTTGCCTGAAAGATTGAGAAATATTGGCCTCCGGGCCCTTCACGATGATCATGGCCATCTGGGCGTTGATAAGACATTCGGGTTACTTCGGGACCGGTTCTATTGGCCAAAAATGAGAGAGTCAGTGGAAATGCATTGCCGAAGGTGTACCCGCTGTATACAGAGGAAAACACTCCCCACACGGGCGGCCCCCATGGCCCATCTGAAGAGTTCCGGTCCTATGGATTTGGTGTGCATGGATTTCTTGTGTATCGAGCCCGACACCCGGGGCATCGGTAACGTACTAGTGATTACAGACCACTATACAAGGTACGCCCAAGTGTTCCCTGCCAAAGATCAACGGGCGGTGACAGTGGCCAGAGTTTTGTGGGAGAAATACTTCATGCATTATGGATTACCGAACTGACTCCACTCTGATCAAGGCAGGGATTTCGAGAGTACTCTCATTAGGGAACTGCTGAAGTTGCTAAACATAGCTAAGTCACGGACCACCCCATACCACCCAGAAGGGGATGCTATGCCTGAACGGTTCAACCGAACACTGCTGGACATGCTGGGGACATTAAAAGGCTCTCAGAAGACGGAGTGGAGCAAGCATGTGGAGACGTTGGTGCATGCCTATAACTGTACTCGACACGAGTCTACCGGGTACACTCCGTACTTCTTAATGTTTGGGAGAGAAGCCCGACTACCTGTGGATGTGCGACTGCGGATATCTACCGATGGGGTATCCAACAGAACGCTTTTCCGCTATGTACAGAGGTTGCAGGACAGTCTGCAGCAGGCCTATAAATTGGCTGAAAAGGCGGCGGCAAAATTAAATGCGGGTAACAAGAGGCGCTATGATCACAAAGTGCGACATAAGGAGATCCGCCCGGGGGATGCTGTTCTCCTTCGTAATCTAGGCATTCCCGGAAAGCACAAACTGGCTGATCGGTGGAGAGATGGGGTGTATGAGGTAGAATCACAGATGCCTGGCCTCCCGGTATACCGCATCAAGGACTTCGAAGGCCGGGTAAAGGTGTGGCATAGGAATCATCTACTCCCCATACCTCAAGTAGGGGACAACGAATTGGAGGTACCCACTGTGTCAATTGATGGAGAAACTGAAAGTACAGAGGATGGCCTAGAGACTGTAATAAATGCCACCTATGAGAATCCTATGGAGGGAACCTCTCAAAGGGGCCTTCCGGCCGCGGGGGCATCTCCCGAAGGAGCTACGGGTAAAGAGCCTCTTGGTCCAACGACAGACACACTGACTCCAATGAGCCAGCTGTTAGACCCGCAGAGCCCGTGCTTTGTACCACAAAAAGACTTTGTAGATCTGATGAATCCCTCAAGGGCAGAAATGGAAATGCCAGTTGAGACTGGTTACCCCCCAGAGGAGGTAGCTGAAAAACAACATCGACGAAGCCAAAGAACTAGTCAACCTGCAATGAGGATGGCTTACGATCAATTCGGGGCACCCCATTATGAGGCTCAGCAGCGGGCTCGCCATAGAATGCAGTCGGTAGTGGTAATGTTCAATGAACTGTGCAACTTAATATAGGACCCAAGGGATGTACTGTGTTGCGTTATTTGTATATATGTTATGTAAGTGTAGCCAAGCGGGGACGTTGGAATCTGCGGGGGGGAGAATGTAAGGGTGTGTTAGATACCTTTATATGTATGCACATGTACGGCGGGTTCCGCGACGGCAAGCTACTGTAGTACAGGGTGCCGCCATGTTATTACGCAATGTTGCCGAGGTCACTAATCAAGGAAGAGGTCGCGTATGCGCTCTGGAAGCGCGCGAACGACGAGCCAATGGGAAAGGGCTCTGTAATTAACTATCACCCCCGTGAACCCCGGATGAGTCAGCTGACGCTAGGTGCCAATGAAAAGGCTGGGTTTGGAGGGGAGGAGAACAGGAAGCGTGGGGGAGAGACCACGCTAGCCAGATGAGAGCGGGACAGTGCTGCAAGCGGTAGTGCGAGTGCAGGGGGTCCGTGACCCGCCTGCATAGGCCAGCTACTACCCCCAGGCCCATAGGAGCATTCCCTGAGTCACCGTAGGTTGCGGTATTACAGGGACGCCCGTAGTGGAAAGCATTGTCACCTTAGATAGGAATCACGCACAGAGTTGTAGTCGGATACAGCCGTCTGGGCTCAGACGGTGGAGCCGCGCGACATCGGAAGATCAAGGGTCGGAGGCGACGGACCCTTTGTGAAGAGGTGCCGGTCACCGTCGTGACCGGAAGGTACTTTGTAACAGCAAGTGCACCGACACCGGTCATCAGGCGCTGATCCCGCCTTAGGAGTAACTTTGATAAGACACTAGCAAGTGGCTAGCGGATAGAGCCTATCCTACTTAATAATTCACAAGGACATACTCTATAAGAGCGTGGCGGAGCCACGGTTGTACAGGACGATATTCCCCTCGGGGTGTGGCTGAGCCACTATAGCATAAGAGTCAGTTGTTATAATGTGTTAGGTATTGTGAGTAATATCAATGTTAGGATATGTACATGTTATGTGAATAGTGAGGTACCACAGCATAAGCACAGTAAAACTTGGTTGCACACGCACTGTTTGGTATGTTTCTTGCCCAGGGTAAATCTTGCATAATGGGGATCCTGGGTAAGTGGAGGCGCTGCACTAGAATCGTTACCCCAGGCTCCCAGCTAGCGGAGGCCCAGATCTTCTGAACCTGCAGGTTGTGTACAGCATTAGTACTTCCTTTGGAAGGTGTCAGAAAAAGGGCTACATGGGGGCGTGTCCGGCACGCCAGAGAAGATGGACGTGTGAGAGCTGAGCTCCACAGGCCCACGCATATAACTTGCCAAACAAACACCCTTCAACCCACCCCCGACCCTAAAAAAACTAACTCCTAGCAAAATAAACACCCCGCGATTGCTGCTAAGCAAAAAGCGCCGCCGGGCCAGGGCGCAATCAACTTCTTTCCGCAATCTCAGCGGAGCTCGGAGCTTACCCCGAGAAATCAAGATGGCGCCGGGCAAACGATCACACGAGGCCCCAAGCAGCAGGCCGCGGCCAAAGATCAAAGGGAGCAAGCGCAAACCCCAGAGTCTCTCCCCACGAGAGAATTTATGCAGGACCTGATGTCAGGCATGCTGGACAAATTACACATTTCTATCCAGCGAGACCTGAAGGCGGCCATCACAGAACTGAGGCTCGAGATAGCAGGCCTCGCGGAACGGACGACGACGATAGAAACAAAAATGGAGGAATCCCTCCAAACACAAACGGCCACAGACAATGAAATTTACCGTCTGGGTATGGAAATTAACTATTTAAAAGACGACCAGGAAAAACGCGAGAGACGGCAGAATCTGAGGATCCGTGGAATTCCAGAAGCAATCCAGCCGGATCAGCTCCAGCCATACCTCCTAGGGCTTTTCTCATCGCTGTGTGCAGACCTGGACAAAAAGGACTTCGAGATGGATAGAGCCCATCGTGCCCTCGGGCCCAGATCGGATGACCCAAATAAGACCAGGGATACTATAGTCTGGCTGCACCATTACCTCACTAAAGAGAAGCTGATGGCAGCCTGCAGGAAAAGAGACCCCCGCACATATCAGGATGACCAGCTGCAAATATACAACGACTTAGCAAGACAAACCATCAACAAAAGAATGGAACTTAAACCCCTGACCATCCTCCTCAGAGACAATGGGATTAAGTATAAATGGGGGTTCCCATTTAAGCTTATTGTTATCAGGAATGGGAGGACCCACATTGTCAGGCACCCCACTGAGATGTCAAGAATGGCGAAGGCAGTGGGCCTATCCCCCCCTCCATCGTGGAGTGCTGATCCACATGACAACCAGGAGCAGGAGAATGAAGGCCCGCCGCAGTAAGGGCCTCCGAGCGCCTTGCAGGTCGAAAACACAGAAAATAAAGATTTAAAAACGAACCTCTCTGTTCTCCCAGTTCCAGCACCACACTGTCACGAAGCACCTTATGGGGTCTCGGCAAGCTACCTGCACATAAATCAAAACGACTCTTAAGCAGCCAGCCGCAACGAGGACAACACCGAACAAGACAGAAGGGGGCGCCATACCTACCTGAGTCAGCGAACCGGGAAGACCGGCTATCGGGCCGGAGCGACCAGCATGGAATGCCGCACACGCGTCCGGGAGGAGCCAACCGTGTGACCGGCACAAAGCTTTTCGCCAGAGTCGCAGCAAAGCGACCTTTTGGTTGGGAGGGGGGGGGGCTCACTGTTGCGGGTGGGGGAGGGAAAGGATTCTCACTTATGGAGCACAGACCGATGGAGACCCCCATGGATCCCCCTGCCCGTGCCGTCCCCCTCCCCTCATCAACCCCCGAGTATCGGCAGCCAGCGACTCAAGGTGTTCAGCCCTATGAAAGGCTGGCAACCTGACCCACCTCAGGTATGAGATCGCCCCACCCCAAAAGAAAACTGTAAGTACAATACCGTTATGAGTGTGGCCTCTACGCTCACTGGAACAGCCCCCAACTGCGCAGGCGATCTCTGAGCCTTCTGAGCCTCCACAAATTGTTATAAGCCACTAGACCAGGTGTAAGGACAGCAACGAAAGTGACAAGTGCTAATCCTCATCCCTAAAAGTTTAAAGTTATTAGGAGTTAACAGTAATGCTTCCCTTACCCCATCCCAACCCTTTCGCTCCCTACCCCCACTCCCCCCACCCATCCCCCTGTGTTTCCCCTTCCTCCCCCCCCAATCCATCTATAACTCCCCCCCCCTCCCCTGGTCCCCTAACTCCCCTATCCCCTCCCCACCCCCCTCTGCTCCCCTATCCCCTCCCCATCCGTCCCTTACTAACCCAAAAGGAAACGCTTTTAGGTTCGCTGAACCTGGAGCTCACCTTCATCTCCAAAGGCACCAACCGGCAGAACGAGGACAGAGCTGATTCAAAGAAGCTAACGCTAGATCCACTGGTTTCAGTGATACCTGTTGTAATATGTATAATGATAGACCAAACCGCAGTCATACATACACAATGCGTATTATAAACAAGGCATCAGCTGTGCTGACATAACTGCCCCCACCGTTAGTCTCCCACCTGCATGGCAGACTCCTCCCCCCCTCCTCCCCCCTCTCCCTCCTCCCCCCTCTTCCTCCTCCAACATAGGTGTACGCTGATCAATACCACATCAAACTCGGACCCTGACCTTCTTAACGCATAAGAATTAAACTATAGAATGTATACACCACGAACGATGAAGTGTAAAAGGAACACTGCATTACCAAATGTAAAATTGAAAGGTCGACCCTCATACCTATTTCAACGAATGTACTACTGTATTCAAAATATGTACCATGCTTTATATTCATGCAAAAGATGTAGTAAAGGTGTCCTATGGTCCATTGCAGACCAACTACAGACCCTGATCTACCTTTACCTTTCCCCTCCTACTTGCTCCCCCCCCTTCCCTCCCTTCCCCTGCCCACCTCGCTCCCCCCCTCCCTACCAATCACCCCCCCTCCCCCTTCCCACCTTCCCCCCCTCCCCCCTCACCAATACCATGCCCCCCCTCCCTTAGTATCCCCCCCATCCCCTCCCCCCCCCAAATACCCACCTGTAACCAAAGGTCGAAGGGTCGAAGGGTAACACAAGCAACAGTGGGCCAGGACCTCCCTGTTACACCCAGACCTCGGGCCCCGGACCCACCCCAGAACGGGTAAATTTACCCGAATGCCGGTCTCTAGGAGACAAGGCAAAATCACACTAGGACCTTTACAAGGCCTACTCTCACTTCTCCTCCATCTGCTGACCCTGTCCCAGCAGATCTACCCCCCTCCTCCCCTCCCTTCCCCAGCCCCCCCCTCACCTGGGCAGCTTGGAAATAGGCCCCCACAGACTAATACAGAAGTCACACCTACAACTCTACAAAACTGTAAACCTGTGCACGTCATTCTACCAAAAAATGGGAGCAAGGTCTCAACTAGTGGGAAAGACGAGACCCCGAGTCCACGCACCACAAAATTAAAATATTAAAATGGCAACTACAGCCCCGATTAGAGTCAGATCTTTAAACGTTAAAGGGCTACAAAATAACAGAAAGCGAAGATTGGCCCTGCAGGACATGAAAAAATCAGGGGGGGACATCATATTCTTACAGGAGACGCACTTCACATCCCAAGACCCCCCAAATTTATTCAAAAAACTGTTCCCAACAAGCTTTTTTGCTTCATTCAGTAGTAAGAAAAGGGGTGTAGCTGCCCAGGGCACCACATTCAATCATATCAAAACAACAGCGGACCCAGAGGGTAGATTTCTTGTGGTATATGGCTCCTTAGCGGGCTCGGCAATTGCCCTGATCAATGTATACGCCCCAAACGAAAATCAAATTGAATTTCTACAGACTGTTCTCGAGGGCGTAGACCCGGGATATCTATCCTCGATGATAGTGGGGGGAGACCTAAATATGGTACTAAACCCTACCGAGGATAGATCAACCACGAAGGGACCCCCCCCGCACAACCCACTCCCAGATCAAGGGGAAAAGGTTTAGGGGAATTCTAAACGAATTTTCACTAGTGGACGTATGGAGATCCCAACATCAAGGCCAGAGAGACTATACTTTTTTCTCAGCTCCTCACCAGACTTACTCTCGAATAGATTATTTCCTGACCACAAAAAACGTGATGGCGGCGACCATTGAATCAGACATTGGCTCAATCACCTGGTCGGATCACGCCCCAATCACCTTGACACTATCACTCCCCTTTGAAAATACAACAAATTATTCTTGGAGACTCAACGATTCGCTATTAAATCACCCAGAGATAGAAAGAGAAATCAGAGCCTCACTTAAGGACTATTTCTTTTTCAACACAGGAACAGTCTCCTCTCCAGCAATCCTATGGGAAGCCCATAAGGCAAATATCAGAGGGAAATTCATTTCCATCGCCTCCCATAGGAAAAAAGCCCGCCTAACACAAATCAAAGAGCTTACCGATTGTATCAAAACAATAGAACAAGCCCATAAGGCTGACCCTACAAAAAAAATATATAAAACATTGGTCGCAGCTAGAACAAAACTTAGGCAGATTCAGCTGGAGGATGTGGAAAAGGCCCTCAAATGGACAAACCAACTCTATTATGACAAGGGGAACAAGGCTGATAGACTCTTAGCAAGTAAACTAAGAGGGGTACAAAAGAGATCCCAAATAACAGCTATCAAAAGTAAATCTGGTGAGATACACTACTGTATAGTGACAACAAAATCGCAGAGGAATTTACTAAATACTACACTGAGTTATATAACCTAAGATCTAAAAATGACCGCCCCACACCAATAACTATAGAAAATATAACACAATATTTGAATAAATGTCAACTCCCCACCCTAACGGAGGAGGAAAACACAGTCCTCAACGCTGAGATTACAAAAGAGGAACTGGAGGAGGCGGTCAAATCACTAAAGATTACTAAGTCTCCTGGCCCTGACGGTTTTACCAATGTCTACTATAATAGATTCTTGCCCACACTATCCAAACATCTTCTAAATGCATTTAATTATTTTATGGAAGGGAACCAGATTCCCACATCAATGTCTCTAGCTAATCTGGCCATTATACATAAGGAAGGCAGAGACCCGATGCAGTGTGGAAGCTATCGTCCAATCTCCCTTCTCAATAGTGACCTCAAATTATATAGTAAAATCTTGGCAAACAGATTAAATCCCATCTTACCGAGACTAATTAATATAGATCAAGTCGGATTCGTCACGGGCAGACAAGCCTCAGATAATACTCGGAAGATAATTAACATCATTGAGCATGTCCACCTCTCAGGGACCAAAGCACTTCTGTTAAGCTTAGATGCAGAGAAGGCGTTCGATAGAATAAACTGGCAATTCCTGGATCAAACTATGCGTAAATTCGGCTTTAAAGACGCATACCTAGAGGGGGTCCGTAGAAACCCATCAGCATCGGTAAAATTACCTGGGGGCAATAACCAGAGGTTTGAGATCACAAATGGTACTCGACAGGGATGCCCCTTATCTCCTCTCCTCTTTGCATTAACCATAGAACCGCTGGCATCAGCAATACGACTCAATAGAGACATCCAGGGAATAGAAATTGGACAAAGGCAGCACAAAATATCCCTATTTGCTGATGATGTCATCCTAACCCTCTCCAAACCTCAAATTTCCCTACCCAACCTCCATAATGAACTCTGCGATTTTGGACAAATCTCGGGATATAAGATAAACCAAGACAAATCGGAGGCCCTGAATCTCAGCCTGCCAGAGCCAGAGGTGAAACTCCTCAAATTAAATTTCAACTATCGTTGGAACTCCTCTTGTATCAAATACTTGGGAGTTAAGATATCGAGGACATACCAAACTCTATATCAATATAACTATCCGGCCCTGTTCAAAAAAATCAAACAAGACTTAGATAAATGGGGAGGATATCAAATATCATGGATCGGGAGGATGGTCTCGGTCAAAATGAACATACTCCCTAGGTTATTATATTACTTCCAGACCCTCCTGGTCCCCATCCCTGGCTCAGAACTAAAAAATATCCAAAAATCAATTTTCCACTTAATTTGGCAAGGCAAAAAACCTAGAGTCGCCAAAACAGTTCTTCTGGCCTCAAGGGGGAGAGGAGGACTAGGAGTTCCAGACATATCAAGATACTACCTGGCCGCACAACTACGGCAGGCAGTGGTCTGGAACGCTAACCCAAAACAATACTGTTGGCTAGGTATAGAGACACACTATGCCGGGACGCCCTCACTACCAGCTTGCCTTTGGTCCATGAGTAAGGAAGACATGCCAAGTAACAAATTCCAATTAGGCCTGATGAGACACACTTGGGAGATTTGGACGAAATGCAGATATAAATTTAAGCTCACGACACCTCACTCCCAACTCACACCAATTCACAAAAACCCAAAATTCCTACCTGGATGTGAGCCCAGACAATTTGATCAATTTGAAACTAAAAATATCAGAGCAATTGTCGACCTCCTGAGCTTTGGGCAGTTCCTGAGTTACCAAAATTTACGAACCAAATATGAGATACGAGAACTAAACGTTTTCAAATACCTACAAATTCGGCACTTTACCCAAACATTATCCCCAACGTTGGAATTTCCCCCTCTCACTGGCTTTGAAAGGCTCTGCAGGGAGTCCGGCCATCAGAAAGGTCTCATAACACAAATTTGCGCAGAGCTTGAGAGAGCTTCAGAAGCCCCCACACATGACTATATGCTGCATTGAATACAAAAAGGATGGGGGAGCACAATAGTTGGAAACAGGCAGTGTTGTAGATCTAGTAATTGCTCTTAAAATAAAGCAGTTATATCCTGAGCGAGTGTGGTAGCTCAGGTGACTAATGTCTAATTGGAAGGATAAACACACATGTTTTTTTTTTTTTTTTTTGTGTTGTTGAGAAGGTAAAATAAAAATGTGTAACTTACACGGCCTTGTGTAAGCCCAGTCGCATCAAAGTTTCTTTGGGAATCCCGT
Organism: Ascaphus truei; assembly: GCF_040206685.1. NCBI lineage: Eukaryota > Metazoa > Chordata > Amphibia > Anura > Ascaphidae > Ascaphus > Ascaphus truei. The sequence continues at coordinate 25,581,813 of NC_134497.1, forward strand.
GGGCTTCTAATGAGGCTTTTCTCCTTGCAGTGTGGGTTCTTCTTCTTGGTATGTAGGCCGCTTGCTTCGATGGTTCAGAGTGTTGCTCCAGGGGGATTTCCTCTCGTGTAAACAGAAAGGAGGATAAGGTTAACACATATACATATATACGTCAAAGAGGGGGAGGATGGCGTGTTTATGGACCACCAAAAAGATATGTATATTATAATCTGGCACTCACACGGGCTAGTGTGAGTGTACTCTTATCTTGGTATCTTGTTCATTTGGGGGTATTGCCCAATCAGTAACAGGTGATGGAAGGGTGGGGTACAAGAGTATAAATTGTAAATATAACACAATACTCACACGGGCCAGTGTGAGTACACACTTCTAGCGGTATCTTTGCTCTTCTGTTCCTGATGTAGCTAATGGTGAAGATGGGGTTAGCACAGATATAAGACACTAAGGTCTGGAGGGTAAAAACTAACTTTAATAAAAAACATGAGAAAAATAAAAACAAAAACAGAAACCAAACGCTTCTGTGGGAAGATAAAAGCAAGGGGGGGACAGTGTGGTGTATAGTCGTAGGGGATCTCGCCTTCCGCGTCCGGATGGGGAGCTGCAACTACACCTCTGTCTCCTCTGTGATATGCTGTAGAGTGTTCCAAATAAAAGAGCAACGCGTTTCGTCCAAGTACTGGACTTCCTCAGGCTCTGTAGATGTGGTCCTGCTATTCCCAGCCTCTTTTATGCCAGGTTTAGCCAATCCTGATCGTAGTGTGGTTTCAATTCCGTTTCTCTGATGCGACGGGACGTCGCCATCTTGTGAGCTGCGCGCGCATCCCATCTTCTATTTGGTCGCGCATGTGTGGTATTCAAACCTTGTGAATGTCCATATTTGTCTCAATAAAGTTCCGTGTTGTTAAAAAAGAAAGAAAATGAAATAAAAGGTGCGCGCGCAGTCCCTTGTATACTGCGCGGTTGTATGTCCTGATAACAGTCTCTAGGCACTCCCATTCACAACCGGACGTCGGAAGGGCCTGCAAAATGCCCAAAAATATCGTGGAAGGTATTGAGTATACCTCTGGTGGCTGCTACATGAGGTGTAATAGTTATACTGTGCCATAATTCTCTCGGTGTGTAGCCAAATAAAATTATCTATATAAGCTAAGTTATGTGTCTGTTCTTGTGTACTTATAGTGTTATAGAGTGATAAAAAATGTGATATATATTCTAAAGTGTGTTACTCTAAAAAATAATAGATATAATCTAATCTTGTGTTATTGGAGGATTCAAATATTGAAGTACTAAAAATTAAGGTTAGTTTATATATATTCTAATGTGGGTTACTTCCAAGAATAGTAGATGTAATCTAATCTTGTGTTGATAAAAAAAGTGTTTAAATATTTAAAGTGCAAAGTGATTGAGGTAAATTTAATTAAATTAGATTACATTACCTGTTATAATTTAATTGAGGTAGTGTGTAAATAATACATATTCTAATGTGAATCGCTACAAAGAGTAATAGATATAATCTAATCTTATTTTAATAAAAAAGGTGTTTGAATATTTAAGGTGCAGAGTGATTGAGGTTCCTTTAATGAGATTAGGTTAAATTACCTATTATAAATTAGTGGAGGTAATGGCAATAGGGGTAATAGTAGGATGATTTTCAAGTGATAGTGGTGAACAACATACTGAATTAATGTCCTATGTGGGTGAGTATGACATGTGGATTGACATGCACTAAATGTATACTAACCGAGTTAAAATCACACTGCTGAGGGAGGCAGGTGGAGTTAATAATGCATGAAGCAAAAATAAAAAAGAAACAAAAAAGAAAAAAGAAATGTGTAAAATACAGTATCTAAAAAATCTCTGCATGTAAGCAAATGGACTAGAAAAAAGTCTCTGTGCCGGATAAATGGATACAAAATTATAAGTTAAAAATGGTATACCATAAGATAAAATGAGGGTCTGTGGTCTTAAAAGACGGTCGTGAAAAATGCAGTCCAATCCTAAGTGGCGGAGAAAATTTCAATCCCTTGGGCGGATGTATCTGTGGTTGGAGGAGAGGAAGCAGGTTAGTGATTGCCTTGGACTAAGCATAAATGATGTCCATGGATGGAATGTGCGGGCCATGGTCTGGGGGTATTGAATGCTCACATAAATGCCCCCAGATCTATGTCTATGTTGAGTCCTCTGGGTGTTAGTGTCTTTAATTTATATATCCAGAAGGTTTCTCGTTGACATAGCTTACGCAGCCGATCCCCACCTCTCCAGTTGACGTCAACCCTCTCTATTCCCTTGTATGTCAGAAGATTTGGGTTACCCTCATGGAATACGCTAAAGTGCTTAGAAACGCTGTGTGTCATTAGCTGCCTTTTTATATTCCCCATGTGTTCCAGTACGCGGACTCGCAAAGATCTCAAAGTGCGGCCCAAGTACTGGAGTCCACAGGGGCAGGACAATAAATAAACTATGTGATCTGTGCGGCAGTCTAGATGTTGCTTTATCTTGAAAGTTTCTTTTGTTACATTTGACGTGAATTCTAGTTTGTTTCCCTTTGCTGCTTGTGTGCATGCTTTGCAATTGAAGCAGCTGTGGAAACCTTTTACTGGAGGTAACCAGGTCTGAATTTTTGGTTCTTCTTTTTTGAAGACGCTGGGTTCTAGTTGGAGTTTGATGCACGGCGCCTTTCTAAATATGACTTTTGGGACATTGGGGATATTGTCTTTAAGGACAGGGTCTTGAAGTACCACATGCCAATGTTTTTTTATTATTTTTTGAATTTTCATGGCATCTGCATTATAAGTGCTAATGAATGGGGTTTGGAATTGTGTGTTGCCCTGTTTTACTTTGGAGATCAGCATGTCGCTACGTGGTAGTGCATTAGTTTTGGCTACTGCTGATTCTATGAGTTCTGAGGGGTAGCCTCTTTCAAGAAATCTGCCTTTCAATATGTCGGCTTGGTCCCTGAAGGTGCTATCATCGGTGCAGTTTCTCCGGACTCTCCGAAACTGACCAAACGGTATGTTATCTAACCACTTTGGGTGGTGGCAGCTGGTCGTCATTAGAAAATTATTAGCATCTGTTGGTTTGAAGAATGTTTTTGTTTTTATTTGTGAATTTTCTATGTATATATTGAGGTCCAGGAAGTTGATATTTACCTTGCTCTGCTCGGATGTAAACTCTAGATTAATGTTATTTTTGTTGATGTGTGTGATGAAATCCCTCAGTTTTAGTTCATCCCCCTTCCATATAAACAGTACGTCATCTATATAGCGATGCCATGAGACCAGGTTTGCGCTGAAGGGGTTATTGGACCAAATGTTGGCTTCTTCCCAGTCCGCTAGAAAGATATTTGCGTAACTGGGCGCAAACCTGGTCACCATCGCGGTTCCGCACATCTGGAGGTAGAACAGGCCATTAAACCAAAAAGCATTATGCGTTAGGTTGAAATTGATGCTATCGATAATGAAGCTACGCTGTTCTTCTGGGATGTTAGTATCCTGACTAATGACATTTTCTACTGCTTTGAGACCGTCTGTATGTTGGATGCATGTGTACAAAGACTTCACGTCGCAAGTGGCTAACGTGAAGTCTTCCTGCCAAATTATATCATTGAGGAGATTTATAACCTGAGTGGTATCCTTAAGGTATGATCTCCCTCTGATTGCATATTTCTGTAAATAGAAGTCTAAATATTCTGACAGGTTTTGGGTTAAGGACCCGATGCCCGATATTATGGGTCTACCAGGTGGCTTCTCCATGCACTTGTGTATTTTAGGCAAGAAGTAGAATACCGGTAGGATGGGTTTCTCCTGGTGTAAATAGCCCCATTCTTTATCGCTGAGTATTCCTAAGTGTTTTCCTTTTTCCAAGATCCTATCTAGTTCTTGTTTGTGAATATTAGTGGGGTCATTCCTTAATTGTTGGTATGTAGTTACATCTCCCAATATTCTATTGGCCTCTAGTAGGTAATATTCTGTGTCCATCACCACCACACCTCCTCCCTTATCCGCTGGTTTGATGGTGATGGACCTATTGTCTGCCAGTTCCCTTAGAGCTGTTGTTTCTTCTTTATTGAGATTGTTTCTAGGGTTCTTTTTATCTTGTGACAATTTTTCAAAATCCTCTAAAATCAGTTGGTGGTAAACCTCTAGATAATGTCCCTTACTACCAATGGGATTGAACTTTGACTTTTCCTTTAATCCGGAATGTACAAAGTTCACTCTCTCGTCCCCTGCTGATATGGGTGTGTTAAGGGTCTCTCTAGTTACTGCATCCCTATTTAGAAAAAATCTTTTCATGGTTAGATTTCTCACGAATTTATTCGCGTCCATGAACATTGTAAAGCCACTTGGTTTTGTTGTGGGTGCAAAGTTAAGGCCCCTAGCTATAACTGCATGTTGTGTATCTGTTAGTGTGGTTTTACTAATATTAAAAACTCCTTTTATCTTTGGTATTTCTTTTGGAGCCCTCCTTCTCCCTCTCTTTCCTCTCTTTCTCTTTTTTTCCTTTTTTCCTTTGCTCCGTGTCGGATTCCGCTAAAGCTGAGAATTTGTTTTTTAACGGGGGGGCGGGGGGGGGAGGGGGGTGTGGTGTACTTTGCTCTAAAAAAGCCACTGATGCTCCATTTTTTGTTCTTTCCCATGGGTGATCTAATGGGTGATCTACTTGTACGTCTTGTCCTCTCTGGTTCCCTATCTTTATGCCTTGAGTGGTCTCTTCTGTCTCTAAATTGTTCCCTTTCCCCTCTCCATGGGGGTCTTTCCCTTTTATCTTCCCTTTCGTGATGTGGTCTATTATCCCATCCCTGGCGTCTCTCCTGACTGTGGTGATCCCTTCGATATTGGTCTCTCCTATCTCTGTGGTCATATCTCCTTTCCCCCTCCCAGAAATATCGTGGCCTTTCTTGGTGATAGTGTCTATGGGGAAAATACGTTTCTCTCTCTTGTGGTGGTCTAGATCATTCTCTCTCCCTTCTATTACTGTCTCTTCTTCTTTCTGGACTTTTTCTTTCTAACTTAGCGGGGGACTTTCTCGCTCGTTCTTTGGTATTTCTGTGCGGTTAGTGGTTTTAATATCTGTGGAGTTTATCCTAGGTCTCCTCGGTGTGTGTGTACTACCATCTCTACTTTTATCGTAAGTTTTATTTATTCCACTTTTGTCCCATTTCTTGTTGTTGGTGTATACTCCCTCTGTGTAGTCATCCTCATCTCTTTTGAATTTTTTATTTTTTAGAAATGATTAGGTTCCTTTCTATTGTGTCTATTTCTGTAGATAGTTTTTTATTCCTTTCGTGGAATGTGCTACAGTGTTTTAGAGGTTCCAATTTGGTTCTTATCCCATTTATATCTTCGTCTAATTTCTTAAGAGTAATCTGGTGGTGTTCGATTGGTAATCTGATTAGGTCATTACCGCAGGTGTCTAATATGTTCTCCCACCTTACCGTAAATTCAATTTCCTCTAGATCGAAGGAGGCTTTTTTACTAACTCTTAAGCCTCTTGGTATTCTTTTAGCCTTAATATACTCTTCTAAATAGGCTTTATCTAGTAGTTTTTTGATCTCCTTTTTCAGGAGTTTGTCTAGTAGATCGAATTCCTCGTTTATAACTTCTGAGTCATCTCGCTCTTCAGTTATTTTCATAATACTCTCCATATCCTTATCTCTTAACAATCTTTTTTCAAAGACGTTAGGGGTGGTTACTGTGGTTTCCATTTCTGTGGTATCCACTTCTATAAATGTAATTTCTAGATCTGGATCTGTGGTGTTAGAATCTGATTCCATATTTTTAGGGACCAGTTCTTAAAGGGTGAGAAGAGCTGCCTACAGGTAGTGTGGATACTGAGTGAGTTGTTTGGGGAGGTACCCGGGCGCTATCTCTGTATGGCTTATCTGATGTGCGGAAGTGTAAAAAGAGTGGTGTGATATTGCCTGTAAGTGGTTTTCAAGTGATGTCCTCTTGTGACTCGGAACCCCAGCAGGATCTATCCAGGACCCTTATAGGCAATGAATACAAAAAGGATGGGGGAGCACAATAGTTTGAAACAGGCAGTGTTGTAGATCTAGTAATTGCTCTTAAAATAAAGCAGTTATATCCTGAGCGAGTGTGGTAGCTCAGGTGACTAATGTCTAATTGGAAGGATAAACACACATGGGTTTTATTTTTGTGTTGTTGAGAAGGTAAAATAAAAATGTGTAACTTACACGGCCTTGCATTGGGCAGCAGAATTGGACATTGTTATAGACCAAGAGGATTGGGAAAGTATTTGGGAAACAGCTTCAGGAACTTCCATATGCACCACAATAAAAGAGAATATTTATAAAATCCTGTTTCGCTGGTATCTTACTCCAGCCAAAATTAACCAAATCTACCCCCGGGCCTCCGACCTGTGTTGGAGAGGCTGCGGTCAAAAGGGGGACATGGCCCACATCTGGTGGTCATGTCCAGAAATTCAAAAATACTGGGAAATTATACACAATCTTATAAAAGAGGTCACAGACCTCACAATCCCTATTGAACCGCTGACCTACCTATTGGCCAGGCCCCTAGAGACACTGGACCGACCAACAGGCAAATTGATCTCCTTAATTCTCACGGCGGCTAGATGGGCGGTGGCAGCCGCCTGGAAGAAGGTGTCCCCCCCCTCCAGACAGACAGTGATAAATAGAATCAATGAAGTAAAAGAAATGGAGAGACTGTCAGCATTTCTGAAACAGTCCACTACCGCCTTCTATAATAATTGAGATCCGTGGTACACACGAATGGCCCAGACCCACAGAACTATTACATGAGAATAGACGTAGGAGTTCCAATGGGAGATGGAAACTGCTTGAGCTGACCAGGGCAGAGGGGTGGAGCACCCACTCCCCCCCCTTCCTCCTCTCTCTCTCTTTCCCTCCTTCTCTTCCCTTTTTCTGCTTCAACCCTCACGTTACCCCGATTGACCCTGGAGGAACAGGGGGACGTGGAGACTTTTTCTTTCATATGTTAAAAACTGTATTAGGCCACAAATGAACTGTTCTAGAAAATTTGTTGACTATTATTACTGCCTAATAAAAAAAATTGAAACAAAAACATCACCATCACAAATAAAATTTCTGTGACAAAAAAAAAAAAAAAAAGAAAAGAAAAAGGGCTATGTTAAACAATGCTCCCCATCAAAAACACTAATCCAAGCAAGATACAGATACAATCATTAAAGAAAAACAAAGCATCAACACAAATAATTTACCATCAATTAATCCAATCACCAATCAATTACATTCCAATTCAATTACACACTTCAAATCCTACAATCAAACCATTGTGTAAATTAATCTGACAAAGTAACCATCAAACAACATCTATATGCCAACAAAAAAGACAATAAAATAATCTATAGAAATCAGCCTTTAACTAAACATTTGCAAACATTAAATGTACATTAGCAACACATTTTTACACAAAGCAGCAAATTACCATTCAAAAAAACATCCAAATAAGGCAAGCCAACACGTTTTTATTATACCTGTATGTATGTCCATCTATATTTTACAGACATAAATACAGGTGCAATAAAAGAGCATTAAAAACAATTTAATCACATTAAAAATGAACATACAATACAACCACTGATTTGTCCTGTACGTATGTATACCCATAGTGACATACATATATTCAGGACAAATAAATGGACATTAAAAAAAATGGACGTCAGGGAAAAAAGTCCAAAAAACCTGTAAAATACAATTAAAATACATTTTCTTTTTTTACTTACCATTAGATGAACCAGTCACAGTAATCAAGGGGAACAGGAACCACTGGAGCAGCTAATCCAACAACAGGAAGCAGGTAAACATAAAATAAAAAATCCATTACAATCCATAAGTGTCTTTATCTTCTTTTTTCTATTTGTAATCCATCGTGGGGTCTTCTCCTGTCTTCTTCTGTGGTCTTCTTTCTTCTTCCAGGGTCTTCTTATCTTCATCCGCCACGCCCTGGTCTTCTTTCTTCAGAGGAGATCCTTCCTCCTCGGCGTCAAGCCTGAAAATGAGACGACATAGGCTTTTAAAGGCCTATGACGTCACATTTTTGTCATACAGTATGGTTCTCACGGACCTGATTGGGCCGTGAAAACCATGTGTTTTGGCTGACAAAAAAAATGATGACGTCATTTAAAGGCAATGTCAGCACAGCCAATCAGAATTGGCTGTGCTTCAATTGCCTTCAAGATGACGTCATGAAAAGAAAGATGGCCCGCCTCACATGGTACTTGAGCCAATCAGAGCGTGGGAACTCTATTCCCTCCCTTCCCCCCCTTCCCTCCCCCCCCTCTTTTCCTTTCCCCAATCCCCCCCACCCCCCACCCTCCCCCCCCTCCTCCTCCCCATTATTTTCTCCCATAATCCTGGCTTTCACCTCCAAATCCAATATGTGATACCTTTAATCCTTTCCTTCCTTTTCAGAATTATATCAATTCAATTGATTTATGTGAACATTTTAATGATAATTTTATAATTTTATATATTTTTATTATATGTAGGAGCTATTGTTTGTGTTTACTAATAATGAGCCCATTAATATGCTATTGGTCCTATATAATTAAATATATAAAATTACTGTTTGTGGATTATATATCATTCAAATGGATTATACATCATTTATGTGTTTTACACATAAGTTTATTTATGAATTGTAGTATTCAGTATTTAGTTAAGTAAATTAAATTTTTGATATATATGTAATTTGTATGACTGAGTGTAACACATGAGGTATATTGTTTTTAATATTGTTATGCAATTTTAATTTTCTTTTTGTATTTAAATTTGTATGTCTGTCTATTGAAGCAGTATATACTTAGTTCCTATGCTTTACATTGTTAGCATTGTGTTTCTACTGGAGAGTCCGTTTTAATTAATTAATTACATGAATGTACAACTATCATCAGATTTATATAGATGGTAATCACTAATAACAGCTTATCTGGGTGGTTATAGACAAATTATATACTTATTATTAAGTCATAGCTCATCTATAGGGGAGGGACTAACACTTAGTACTCCCACCAATCGTATTAAGGACCTTCCAGTTCCTTAAACACTGCTATCCTTGTTCAGGGACATTCCCTTTGATAAAGTTGCATTTGTTGCGACGAAACGCGTCAGGGACGTATTTTACGACATTACGTCATCACGTTGTGTGCATCCTTTACGGCCGGGGAGCACATGTAGTGATTTGAAGGCCATACTCTGATGCCAGAACTACCTGGATGATTTCGAGTGAACCGAGTGAACCGGAGGGACTGCGCTGTTCGTGAGATCAACTCCAGCCTGCTTTGGACTCTCTGCTGTGGTTTTGGACGCGCCTTGGTGGTGATTATATATCACATACTGCTTATATTTTATTTGTCTATTGTGAGTGTTTTTAATCCCCCCATCCACCCCTTCCCCACATTAAATGTTACAGTGTTACACTATGGGGCGTGCGCTCTCTGTTTTGTTTTTCTCATAGATTTTGCTATGGAACTGGTTATTCCATGTGAGAGCTGCCGTGGGCCCCTGGACTCTGTGCATTGTTCTGGTGCTACCTGACAGAACTTTTTGTGTGGTTTGGACATTGGACTTTTTTATTTGTATTTTTATTATTTTATGTATTCATATGTTTGCATTTAGTATTTATTGATTTTTGTTTATATATTATTAAGGTTATTATTTTTACCTCTCAGGATTATTTAACCATTATCAATATCATTTGATATATATTTATCTACTAGTTGGTGCTACTTTTTGTTTTTCTGTATATATATGTATTATTATATATATATACATGATGAAGCCACTGTACAAATAAATGGGTGAAGGGTGGGTATCGGGTCAGGATGGCTTAATCCCTTAATGACTGCAGCGGTTAATAACCGCTAAGGTCATTAAGGGGTTAGGGGACACTAGTTTGGCACTTGTTCTTATTTTGTATATTTTTCAGCACCCCAGTGTATGGATGAGGAGGAAGATGCGGCTGGCCTTCATCGTGGGTGCCGAACAAGGGTGAGTACAACATGTATGTAATGTATTTATTGTATTAATGTAAATTTAATGGGCAAATGCATTATTATCCATATTTGGATAATAGTAATTTTGCACATTAATGTACTGTATGTGTTAGGGGGGTGTATTTAGTTAGAAATATTGTTTACTATTTTTGTTGGCACAACATTGGTACCGCAGGCCCGCGGGTACCCTTGGACGGCCGCGGGGACCCCGAGACTGCCGCGGGGTCAGCCGGGGACACCCGCGCGACCCCCGGCCTCCCTCGGGGACCCCTGCGGGGTCAGCCGGGGACACCCGCCGGCCTGTTGTATTGGTTTTGCGCCTGCAAAAAGGTGAACAAAGAATTTTTTCTAAGTCCAGCTTCTTTTATCACCTGCCTTCAGCGCAACTTTAACATACGATCAGTTTGCGTTGCTTAGTGAATCCAGCAGAAGGGCAGGATTCAGCGCAAACAGCTGATCGTACGATAAAAGTTGGACTTTGAAAAAATTCAAAGCAAAAGCCTGTTTTAGAGCGCAAAGTGCCTGTTTGCGCGGCTTAGTGCATAGCGCTCGGCGGAACTTCACGTTCTAAAAGCACTTTGCGCTCTTAAAACGACTTATCACTGCTTAGTGCATAGGTCTTTAATTCCCTTGTAATGGGACTTACAATATTTTTGGGAATCCCTATAATGGGTATGGCATTAAGACATAGTATACACCTTTCATTGGATTACTAATATGTTATGCTATATTACATTTGAGTGTTTATTGTCCTTTTCTTTTTTCAATTTGGGATATTAGAATGCATTAATGCTAGATGCTATTTATCAAGTGTAGCCCTCTTTCCTGCTGATATAGAGAGACTACTAGTGCTGTATGTATCTGCTGGCTCCGCTAATTGGGAGCCTGGGGTAACAATATGTTCTTGGCAGTGCCTCCACTTACCCAGGATCCCCAATAAGTGAGATTTCCCCTAGGTAAGAATAATGATAACAAGCCACAACGTTGTAACCTTTTACTAATAAGTAATTGCAAAACCTTAGCTTACACCTATTAGGAATATAACACATATGGTCACAGTACATGAATAGCGGATATTCAGTAATTATACACCAGTGGTCTGGCCACTCTCCACATTGAGTAATGTCACTTCCCACCACCGCGTGCACCCCACACCGTGTCCAATGTATAGACTCAGTCCCTTGGTCACTCAACCCAGTGTCCCCAAAGAACCCCCCCCCCCAGGCGGGATCAGCGCCTGAAGGTACCGGTGTTGGTGCACTTATTAAATACCTTCCGGCTACTCCAGCAGCCGGTAACAGACTTCGAAAAGGATCCGCCGATCCAGCGTAGTCTCTCATGAGTTTGGAAATGTCCAGCAGCTTGAGCCCAAACCACTGATCGCACACCGCAGTTCAGGAAGAACACTGTGTCACTGCCTGCTAATACAGTAAGGGAATAGAATGTCGCTCTCTCTAGAGCTTTCCCTGCAGCACCACAAGCTAATGGTGACTCAGGATCTGCACTGGGTCCTGAGGGGAAATCTGGCCTATGCAGGTGGGTCACTGAACCCCTGCACACACACAACCTCTCCCCTTGCTCCTCCGGTGCCCTCTGCTAGTGTGTTCTCTCTCCCACGCTTCCCTTTCCTGCCTGCCATCAATCCCTTAACACCTATTCATTCCCTGGTGTCATGTGGCTCTGCTGAGGCTCATGGGAATTGTAGTTTTACTTCAAAGCCTTCTGGTTATTGGCCAGCCGTTCGCGTGCTTACACTGCGCATGCGCAAACTCTCTCCGTGCCTCCGGTCGCACATGAGTATTGCGCAATGCCCATTACAACATGGCGGCACCCTGTGCTATCGGGCCGCCGCAGAACCTCCGGACACTCCCTCACAGCACCCCCGTGATTGCGCCCTGCAGCGGAGGTACAGAGGGGAAACCAGAACACCCCTACATTCTCCCCCTGGTGGAATCCAACGTCCCCATTTGGGAACGTAAACAATACACATATTGCACAATAAAAATGCATATATCAAAATTACAACGTATCACTGTATACTCTACATGAGATTATACATTTCATTGAACATTCCAATCACAGATCTCACTCTATTGCGAGCCCACTGCAGAGCCTCATAATGGGGTGCCCCGAATTGATCGTAAGTCATCCTCATGGGAGGTTGACCAGCTCTTTGGCTTCTATGCAGGTGCTCTTCTGTTACTCCCTCTGGAAAAGTAACAAATCTCACTTGGCAACTCAAGTCTCTTCCCTTGAGGGGCTCAATGTTTCGACACAGTCTCTTTGAGGCACAAAGCATGGGCTCTGTGGGTCTAACGTTGGCTCATTTGAGTCAGCTTATTTGGCATTGGACCAAGGGGCCCTTTACCCGTAGCTCCTTCGGGAGATGCACTAGCGGTCGGAAGGCCCCTTTGAGAGTTTCCCTCCATATGATCCTCAGAGGTGGTATTAACTACAGTCTCTGGACCATCCTCTGTAACATCTGACTCTCCATCTAGTGAAGCAGTGGGCACTTCCAACTCTTTATCTCCTACTTGAGGTATGGGAAGGAGATGATTTCTATGCCATACCTTTACCCGGCCTTCTGAGTCTTTGATACGGTATACCGGGAGGCCAGGCATCTGCGACTCTACTTCATATACACCATCTCTCCAACTGTCGGCCAATTTGTGCTTTCCGGGGACACCCAGATTGCAAAGGAGGACAGCATCCCCTGGACGAATTTCCTTATGGCGCACTTTATGATCGTAGCATCTTATTACTCGCATTTAACTGCTTTCTCTGCCAATTTATATGCTTGCTGCAAGCTGTCCTGTAACCTTTGCACATACTGGAAATGCGTCCTGTTGGATACCCCATCGATAGATATCCACGTACTGTACATCCACTGGTAGCCGAGCTTCTCGTCCAAACATTAGGAAGTAAGGCGTGTACCCCGTGGATTCATGGTGAGTACAATTATAAGCATGCACTAAAGTCTCTACATGCTTACTCCATTCAGTCTTCTGTGAGCCTTTCAGAGTACCCAGCATGTCGAGTAACGTTCGATTGAAACGTTCAGGCATAGCGTCCCCTTCCAGGGGGTACGGTGTAGTTCGGGACTTGGTGATACTCAGTAACTTAAGCAATTCTCGTATAAGATTACTTTCAAAATCCCGACCTTGATCTGAATGCAATCAATTTGGCAGTCCATAATGAAGGAAGTACTTCTCCCATAAGACTTTAGCCACCGTCACAGCCTGTCGATCTTTGGTAGGAAAGGCTTGAGCATATCTGGTATAGTGATCTGTGATCACCAGTACATTTCCGATACCCCTGGTGTCAGGTTCGATGCAAAGGAAATCCATGCACACCAGATCCATGGGTCTGGAGCTTTTCAGATGGGCCATGGGTGCCGCCCAAGTGGGTAGTGTTTTCCTTTGTATACAGCGAGTACACCTCCTACAATGTATCTCCATGGATTCTCTCATTTTGGGCCAATAGAATCGATAACGCAGTAGCCCGAAAGTTTTGTCAATACCAAGATGACCGTGATCATCATGTAACGCCCGTAGGGCCATGGGTTGCAGAATAGTGGGTAGAAATAACTGCCGCCTATCAGGATGGTTGTGATACGGCACTATCCTATACAATAGACAGTTTTCCAGTTCAAATTTTCCCATTTCCTTCATTAGTAGAGCTATCATTTCTTTAGGGGCTCAGTTAATTATGGAAGGATTATTTTGTTGCAGCGCTTGGCGAACTATTCCTACCACGGGATCATGAATTTGATATTGCACCAAATCTTTCCAGGCAATAATCGTATCCGAAGTGACATTCATTCCTTCTGGATGGCGGTACGCCCTCGGGAACGATTTCGGTTGACATCCTAATAAATCCGCTATCCTTAATTCAGAAAAGGCTACTCGATCATCTACCACTGCTTCTATAGAACACAAAGCCCGTATGCCGGGTCCCGGAATTTCTTCCCAAACTTCCTCATCTGAAGTAGGGTCAAGCCCTGGTCTCCGCGACAGAGCGTCCGCACCAATGTTCGTAGGCCCGGGCTTATATTTAAGGTTGAATTGATAGTTTGACAGTGCCGCTAACCAACGGTGGCCGGTAGCATCGAGCTTAGCAGAAGTGTTGATGTATGTCATAGGATTATTATCAGTCCGGACCTCAAAATGAACGCCATACAAGTAGTCATGCAGCTTGTCCACTATAGCCCAGATGAGGGGTAGGAACTCCAATTTGTGTACCGGATAGTTTTGTTCACTAGAGGTCATTCTTCGACTGGCATACGCCACCGGTCAAAGTCCAGTATCATGTTTCTGGTGTAACACCGCTCCCAACCCGTTGAAACTAGCATCCACATGCAGAACATATACGCTCGATCAGGATCCGCATACGCCAATACTGGAGCCTGTGTTAGGTTCGTCTTAAGCCCTAGGAATGCCTGCTCACATGCAGTGGTCCACTTGTCCCCAAATGGTGCTTGTGCCTTCCATCCCGTGTCTTCGGGGTAGATTTTGAGGAGGTTGTTGAGAATCTTCGCTTTTCCGGAATTGCCTTCCACAAATCTTTGGTAATACCCGCAAAACCCCAGAAATGACCGTAATTCTTGAATGTTATTGGGCTGCGGCCAGTTCACCACGGCTTCTGTCTTCTCAGGGTCGGTAGCTATTCCTTCAGCCGACACAATATGACCCACATAAGTCACTGAGGTGCGGCAGAACCGACACTTATCCATGGACAGCTTAAGCCCTTCGGTACTGAGTCGATCCAGCACTTTCAACAGCCGTTCCTCATGTTCCTCCAACGTTTTCCCGAACACTATGATATCGTCCAGGTACACTAAGCATTCCCGGAGATTATTATCTCCAATGGTCTTTTCCATCAGACGCTGGAAGGTGGCTGGAGCGCCACATATCCCTTGAGGCATACGCGTGAATTGATAAAACCCTAAGGGACAAATGAAAGCTGTCTTCTCTTGATCTTCAGAGTTCATCGGCACCTGGTAGTATCCTGACCTTAGATCCAGCACACTAAACCACTTATTCCTGGATAGGGCATTCAGGAGGTCTTCAATTCGCAGAAGGGTGTAGTGATCGGGTACAGTACGGTTATTCAAGGTTCTATAGTCCACACATAGGCATACCGTCCCGTTCTTCTTACGCACCACTATGATGGGCGAGGCATAAGGACTACGTGTTCCCCGAACAATACCAGCCTCCTCCATTTCGGTTAGCAGTTTCCTCACATCGTCCACATCCCTCGGAGCGATACGACGAGATCGTTCTCGGAAGGGCATCGTATCGCTAAGCCGGATGGTATGCTGGGCACTGCGGCTGCACCCCACATCCATATGCCCGATGGAGAATACTCCATTTTCCAGCTTTGTCTGTAACCTTTTTTTCCAATTAGCCGTCAAGGGGAAATCTTCTAAATCAAACGCCAATTTAGGAGCAGCGGTCGCGGCGGTAACGGCCGGCAACCTAACTTCCGTCTTCCCTTCTGGAGTAACAGGATATATTCGGCCCAGCTGCTGCCCATGATCAATGGGCATGGGATAGGGAGAAAGGTTCCTCACATAGACCCATACTCTATTCAGAATTCTAAACGGCCACTCTCGCACTGAGGCCAACAACTTGTATCCACACTGCTGGTCATCGTCGGCAGTACTGTCCAATGAGAATAGTCGATCCTCCTTGCGTCTTTCTGGGTAGCAACAAGCTGCTGTCATCATCCTTGTTCCCCCTGGGGGAATCTCACTCAATCCATGCTCAATGTTGTACAAAACCCCATGCTCTTCTTCGGCAGCTATCCTATAGCATGCCTCTTGTAACGCAGGGTACGCTGCTAGAGCCATGAACGGTAGTTCACCCGCCTGCTGCAAGTACATACGGATCACGGCTTGTACTTTGTAAGTATTGGACCCCATGATTATAGGGGCACTAGGATGGTCTTGGGGTTCAGGGCACACTAACGCTTCCACTTCAATGGGATGATCCTTGCCGGTATTCAACTGTGGAATGTCCAAATGTACTCTCACCACTCCATCGATAGGGTAGTATTCATGGCTCAGTCCCCTTAATCTCATGGAGTCTGCGGACAATAGGAGTAACCGGTGAAGGTGCTGATCATAGAAGGGTCGATATACAATGGTTACTTGAGAACCAGTATCCAGTAGAGCAGACGCATAGATACCCTCGATAATGACCTTGACGATAGCCAGCGGCCCGATGCGGCTGCTCATCTGGGGTGTGGCCGGCACTTCATTAGCCTCCAGAGCCATACCCTCATCGGACACAAGGGCGGTTTCAGTGGTCTGGGTGGTGCACAGCATGGATTTTGCAGGCCTGGACGCAATCTTCCGTTTTACAGGACAGTAGGAAGAGATATTCCCCATCTTGCCACAGCCGTAGCACTGGATATTCCTCCTTATGGAATTGTTCCTGAAAGCAGGGTAATATCTTCCCGAAGTGGAGCCTCCATGGTCAACCTCATGTTCATCAGGCTCCTCCTTTTCTTGACTCACTTCCCCAGCTGGCCTCACTCTCACCTCTCCTTTCTTTGCTTCCTTGGGGGGGAACCCCCGGTTTCTTGGCCGTGTTCAAATCCCAACCCAACAGCATGGTCTCGTGAGCCTGTACTCAGTCCATAAGTTCGTCAAAAGACAAGGCTTGACCCGGAACGAGGCATCCGGTGACTCTTACGGATACCGGATGTAACGAGAGAAGCTTTCTCACGTTACACAAACGGACCACGCAGTTACACTGGCGACACACTTTATTCGAGCTCGGCTAGTCCCACGAATTCGGGTATACCCGGGTGTATTGAGGTTTGTGACTGTTTTCTGCCCGAGTGCATTGAGGTATTTTCCAGGCAGGGATTGAAGCATTTTATTCCCGCTGGCTGCAATACTGCACAGTATATATATATATACTGCATTACAATTCATGAATTTATGCCATCTGGTAGACACGCGAAGCATTTCAGCCTATTAAATCCTAATCATTATCATTTAACAGATCAGCCGCCCATCAGCCAGGCATGAACCCAGGCTGGGAAGGCAAACGCAACGGGGCTTGTCAGAGGTGAGGAGCGGCGCATTCCAGGTATCTGCCAGGTACATACTGGGTATTTGCTCGAATAAAGTGTGTCGGTGCAGTAAACCTCCCGACATGTCTAACAAGATGAAAAAATGGTGGGGGCTGGCTCTGTGGTTGAGACCCGGAGGGGCTTCTACGAGTGGATTTTGTGTTCCCCATGGGTGGCGCTGAGAGACCCGGGTATTGGGTCTGTTCCGTTGGAAGGCATGTACGGCTTGGGACTGGGACAGGGCTTGGGACTGGGACAGGGATGAATGTTCCCTGGATGACACCCGGATGCGAAGCCTCACTCTCAGCAGAATATTCAGGTTTGATCAGTACATTCCATTTATTGTTCTGTTAAGAAATATTGAGCAGGCTGAATCCGACCTTGTGCAGTCGGAAAGGAGTTGAACTTATGGGGAGTTAGAATATTTAAATATATTATGATACTGTTATAAAGTGAATTCTCTGTATTTTCTGAGTATGGGTCTGATGTGGGGCGGAGTTGGGCTAGATGCGATCTCTGCTTGTTCTCTGGGCGCATTGACCCTGCCGAATAGATGTTATTGATATTCCCCCAACCCCATTATTTACTTATTATAACACTGAGCGGGTCATCCTGATTCTTGGTTCTCGGATGAGAGCAGAACACTAGGAGGTCAAGTGCCCCCCCCCCCCTTAGGGGGTGATAAGAAATTTAGATTGATTAGCCCCAGTTTCGTTATTTAGATGGTCCCCATAAGTTTCCTTTATGTGTAAGGATCCGTGAGTCTCAATACCCTCGGCGTGCTTCCTGCTTACCTCGGCCCGCTGTCGGGTGCTCTGTTCCCCCGCCTCCTGCGGCACGTCACCTTGGACATCTGCGAGCCACCAGACTACGGGTGCGCGTGCGTCACATGCGAGAATTAATGCAGACTCCTCTGGTCCCGCCTCTGGGTTGCGCCCGCATGGGACGTCATCGGAGCGCCACGTATGCGTGAGACACGTGCTCTAATCGCGCAGGTACCGCATCACAAATCCCAGTCAGTAAACCTTCCCACACCTGTCTCCTGCACCACTTCAGCCAACCACAGCAAACACTCCTAACGCACCCCCTCTCGCCTCATCCTCATTGGTCTTAGCATCCCTAATATGCTCAGCCAGCCCACTGATGCATCGGCTGAGCATAAACCTTCCTACATGCGAAGTGTTCCCTGCTGCCTTTCCTCCACAGTCTTGTCGTGCTTCCTGATCTTTGCTTCTGACCGTAGCTATTCCTCTGGACTCCGCTTTTCTGTTCTCCTGTCCTCAGCTACCTACGACGATCCGCGCCTCTCCACCCCGACCTCGGCAAAGTACCTCGACGATCCGCTCCTCTCCAATACTGACCTCGGCATAGTACCTACTATGATCCACTACTCTCCAACACCGACCATGGCAAGTATTACTGACCATCCAGACCTCTACTACCCCGACCTGGTCATCTCGACCAATCTACACTCCAGACGCGCCCACGAGGCTGTGGGTTGGTTCAATATCAAATCCCCACCTCGGCCTCACGGTTACGCTTTGTTTGTAGTGAGCACTTGGTTACAATAAGTTTCCTTGTTAAGTTGATTCAAGTGTCTGACTCTTTGAAGTGTTTAGAAGTGCCATAAAAAATGTTTTGTAGTAGTCTGAAAAGGTTTCAACTGTTTAAGATTTTTCTCTTAGATGAAGTTAATCTCTCTCCCCTGTCTCCCCATTTCCCCCTATGCCCTATCCCCCTCCCCATGCCCTTAACCCTCCTTATCTGCCCCCCCCCCCCCATTCATATTGTAGTCAAATGTGATAAATAAGTCTCTAATAAGTTAATTGTTTCTGAATTGTTTGGAGTTTGTTCTGAATCTTCTAGACTGAGGTTATAGCTGTTAAACCTTTATGCAATAGCTGGTCTATCAATAATAACAAAACAAAGTCTACTCTGTACTGAAGCTGTTGATATACAACATATCCTTTTGGTTTACCCCTCCTTCCCCTTTCCTCCCTGATCCCTCCGTCCCCTCATTTCCCCCCTCCCCCCTTTCCTTCCTTCCCTTTCCTCTTCCCTTCCCTCCCCCCATCCTACCTTCCCCCTCCCCACCCCCCTTCCTCTTCGAAGCTCCCCTTATGGGGTAATTGGTCGTAAAACAATACCGGATGTATAACTATCTTTGAATGTATATGTAACAGGGGATCTATCCCTGTTTAGAAAATGTGCCTCTAATCCAGCAATGTGGTGGTTAACTGCTGGTAGTCAATTAACCAACACCACCTGGCTGATTAGGTTTGTTAGAAAAGCCTGCCTTTGAGACAGGAAGTGCGATTTTTTACTGAGTCTCACAAGTTGTGGGTCTGACCATAGGAACAGACGTCTTGAGCCTGCCAGAGACTGTATGCTGCCAGCAAGACACAGGGGAAAGGGCTTCTAAAACCTGGAGAACAAAGAAGCCTTCCCCTACAAGAAACAGATAAGACTTTACTTTATAAGACTTTTTGTATATCTGCACATGTCGAGATATATGTTTGGGGCTGGGAGACATGCTAATCTAAAGGGAGTTTTTGACTGCATAGGTTTATCTAGAAATACTCCCAAGTGGAACATAAGCTTTGTTTGACCCCTTATTTGCATACGTTTGAAACAGGCGCAATAAAAGCCTTATTTAATTTCACCTTAAAACAGTCTCCATTGCATACCTCTGCACATGTCCTCTTATATATGGTCGTCAGAAGTGGGATGAGAGGTGGCCCTTGAAGTTAAAAGGGGTCACGGAGATTGCCTGTGAATTTTTTTTGTGCTTTTTGCCTACAAACAGCCTGAGCAACATAAACAAAGGACTCATGTACCAGAGACGAGAATTAAAAGGATACACATCCAGGCAGGAAATCTACACTGCACAGATGGACTCTTTTCCCCAATCCCAAGAGGAGAGAGAGACTGCTGAAGCAGGTAAACCTTATTTGCCTATCACAATAAAGTGTAATATGGTCATTGAAATAGGGGTTTTGCCTTCCAGCCGTAGTCAGGGTTGAAGAAGTAAGTTAGCCCTTAAAAGGGATAGGCGTTTGTTGTTTTCAAATGTTTCGCTGAAGCAGTGAATACAGATGGTGACCCACGAGCGGTACTGATTCTGCAAGTAAAGGCTGCCGCACCGCATAGGACTACCAGCTGTGAATGGAGAATATGCAGAAAAGTGTAAAAATTGATGCAAGACTGTGCTGAAGCAGGGGAATTTTCAGTAAACGAGTGCTGAGGGTAAAATAAAGAAATGGACCCTTAGTTGTTATTTCTGATCGGTATGGATCATTACACACTGTGTAGTGCCTATAGTGTCCCTCCGATTTATCCGCTCAGGTTCTGCATGACATCCTCCCCACCAGACCTGGACCGACAGCACACTACGGGTCTAATTGCTCTATAGATCATGGAGTGTGGGTTCGGTCGCGTCTTGATTTTGGCTTGTGAGTGATCTATCCTGACACCTTGGTCATTTCTACCTACCTCTGTCCAGTCCCTTAACTGTGGGTAAGTCTCTGATCTCTTCTCTTTCAGCGACTTATTCGGTCTTTTCTTCTATGGTTTATCTATTAAGGTTTATTCAGATTTTTATATTGCATTGATTTTATCTATTTCACTGGGTCTCTTAGTGAAGGGGGCTATCTGGTATCTTTCATTTAGACAGGGTCATATATTGAGTCCAAGTATTGAATCAGTACTAATCTTATTGTGCTCTACATCCCTTTTATGTTTTTCCTACAAGTGACTGCGAGAGCATCAAGCATCACAAGGTGGAGCTGCTGTACTGACCACCAGGAGTGCTATCTTCACTTTCTCCTGCATTACTGTGAGACTGTGCTGTTTACTGGAGTCAGAGGCAGATCGAGATTACTTGCACATACGCAGTGATGTCCCCTCACGATCAGAGGGGGAGGACAGTTGACGCATGCGCAGTTAGGAAATACCACGTTGACAGATGCTAGCCTGCAAGAGGAGAATCGCGTGACGTCATTCACAGGACACTACGGAGCGGCAGCCAGAGCTACTACATATAACAGCTGAGACTGCTATCTCACTCCTCAGCACTCCACACGAGCAGAAGGAGCAGAGCCACTGAGGGTGTGATTACTGTCTTCATTTGCTTTTCCCATTAACCTTTCATTGACTGTTGAGGACTCCTGGTGCTTCTTTGCAAGCTGCTTTCTTGCAAGCTGTGTTCAGCCTTTACTGTACCATTGCCCACAGTTTCTTGTGGTACTTGAACTACTGGCATTGACTTGAGTGGATTCTTGCTGCCCTGCTATTAGCTGTTTAGCTGAATTAGCCTACACTGTATGTTTGCTATCTATTTTCAGGGGTGTCTGATTTGACCAGTTAAAGGGGAAGGGAGGCTTAGGGAAGTACCTCTGGGTCCTTTTGGACCAGGGGGAATGGGCCAGATGAAGAGGTAGTCCCTCGAAACGTCGCCCCCCTAGCATACTTTCTGTTCTCTGTTTTTTGTGTATATTGCTTGTGTTTTATGTTTTTTCCGCTTTTCCTTCCCCCCCCCCCCCCCACCTTCACTTTGTGACATGCCCATTTATGATACTGGTTTCTGCAAACACATTTGAATTATTTCTGGTTAGTTTTATTATTAAATATTTATTCTGCATTACAACTGTTTTCATCATTTAGCTATTAGACAGTGAGTGCTGGTATTTACGTAGATTTGTTAGTATTTATTCTACATGTATTACACTGACAGTTCATACAGAACAGTACAGTATGCGTCTTCTATTTTTTTTATACTCTTATACTGTGCATGCCTACAGTATACAGTGCAGTCCAGTATGCCCCGACATTCTAGAAACACTGTGTTTTGTTACAATGGAGCCAATGGAACAATGTGAAACAAACAAACATGTTCTTTTATTGGTGGAGTACTGTAAGTACAAAAACATTTATTTACAAATACTGTACAATGTGGAAACATTTTAAGTGCACAGCAATTCAAAACATCAACAGGTGTATGGTTTACTGCTACAGTAGTGAAAACATTTATTTATGTATATAAAGTTAAAACATTTACAGTCAGTCAGTATGGTTTACAGTCACATGCTTTAAAAACAAATTCTTTATTCATAAATTATACAAAACCCAACATCTCCTTTATTAAAGTCAAAACATACTGTATACAGTGGGATGGTCTGCAAAACAATCTGCACCAGTACAAATACAAGTTTAAAAACACACAACATCTTCTTTATTTAAGTACAGCAAGTTAAAAAATGTATAATACAGTTCAGCACAACAGTATGGTCTTACTGTACCTGTGACAAAAATTAACATTTCCTTTATTAAAGAAACATACAGTACAGTATACAGTACAGTGGGATGGTGTGCAAAACGGTCAGTCAGGCCTGCACCATTGCACCACGACAGTTCTCGAGGGCAGCAGGCAGGCCCTGTTTTCAGAACAACCTTACCTTGAAAACTGTGCCTGTTTGCGGCCTTCAGGGAATTGTGCAGGTACAGTACAGTAGGTCCTGTGTGTTACAAGTTGCAACATTTGTGTATACTGTAAATACAAGTTAAAAAACACACAACAACATCTCCTTTATTTAAGTACAGCAGGTCAAAACATGCACAATACAGTTCAGCACAACAGTACAGGTATGTCCTCCACATGGTCCGTCCATGGCCGACTCCTTGCATGGCGCAAAACGCCATTAATGCAGTCTCGAACGCCTCTCATTACAGGATATGTAATTGGATAAAAGCGCTGCAATTCGTCCATAATGTTCTGTCTTAAATTGACAGGAAGTGCCTTTTTTACGCGATTTCCTTCATAGTTCACTTTGAAGGCCCAGTTGCAGTACAACGAGTAGGGAACCTGGTGCTTAAAAAGTAACAAGGCATACTTGTGAGGTGCACCAGCACTCTTCACCCTATACTTTTCCCTGAGTGCCACTGGCATATCGCGCAGGGTGATGTCGGGCACCACATCGATGCGTGCGGGTGTAGGTCTTCTGGGAGCGGGTGTACTTGAGGCGACGGGCGATGGTAGGTTGTCTGGGAGGAAGCTTTCCTCCGGTCTTGGTCACCGTGTTGTCTCCTAGCGTGGTCTTGTCGGGGTAGTCATGTTATCCTCCTCCTTAACGGCATACATGTACTGGTACACTACATCTTCTGGTGGAGGGGGTGCGCTTGGTGATGGAAGGGGGTCGAAGGTCCCATTCATCACATCCATGTCACCCCCCTGCTCCAGCATTGGGGAAACAGGGGCATTAACTCCGAGCAAATAATGTATGCCCGCTATGTCAGCCTCTATCTTCTGCATCCGCTGCTCCATATCTAGCATTGTCTCCAGAAGCAAATCTATCTTTGCCAGCACCATAGAGTTCCCGGGGATATCCACACTTATCCCATTGAGCATCCGGTCTAACGAGCTGCTTCTTGTGCATGGCGTCTGGACATCTGTGTGGATGGGTGCAACGGAGGATGAGAAGGGTGGAGGAGGTGACCTGTGGATATCCGGTAGAGGAGAAGCGGCAGCGTCGTCGAAGAGGGATGGAGAAAGTGACCTTTGGATTTCCGGGCGAGAAGCAAAGTCGTCCAAGAGCAATGGAGAAAGTGACCCATGGATTTCAGAGGCGGCAGCGTCTTCAACAAGGGGTGGAGAAGACGGCCTGAAGATTTCCGGGACAGCGGAAAGAATAGTCGAAGCGTATGGGAGGTGGTGGTCTGCGGGTTCGATGGGTTGGGTGCCAATCGTTTTGCATCTACAGTACATTGCCGTATATCTTCTTGACATAATAAGGCTTACGTCTATGAAAACCCTTAGCCTTTGGGGTCAGCAGAAGGTTTTCTTTATTGGCCTTAGCCTGTCGCTTTGGCCTTGGCATGCAAATGGCTGCCGCCTTTCGTTTTTTCTGCTAGACAGGCAAAGCAGAGGCGAGTGGGTTCCTGCGTCCGTAGAATCGGGGTTGCTCCATGGAAGCAGATGGCACAATGCACTCTCTGGACAAGGGCAAGTTCAGATAAACATAATCGAGTGGTGGGCTATGCAAAGTGTGTAACCTTTTATGCATGGCAGCGAGGTACAGGTGTTGAAAGTGGACGTGTGAGTCATTACCGTTTAAATACACCATACATTTTGTGGATTCACTGCACATTGAATAAACATCGAATATACATTCTTGTGTTTGAACTGTATTTCTTTCTACTCGCAGCAATGGTTGTTAAGAAGATTTCCAAGGATCTCAGCATGCGAATTAAGGAGATATACACGAGCGGATACCGAATTGCTGATATCCAACACTGCTTAGCTACTTCTGGCATCGTTGTGCCAGCAACCACCGTGAGCTATCATGCACACGGAAAAAACAGAGAACGCAAAAGGGCACCAAGGGTAGCTAACGCGTAAGTATACAGTATCTTTATATTGCAACAGTATACACAATATATTTTGTATCTTTATATTGCAACAGTATACAGAATATATTTGGTATCTTTATATTGCAACAGTATACAGAATATATTTGGTATCTTTATATTGCAACAGTATATAGAATATATTTTGTATCTTTATATTGCAACAGTATACAGAATATATTTGGTATCTTTTTATTGCAACAGTATACAGAATATATTTTGTATCTTTATATTGCAACAGTATACAGGAAATATATTTTGTATATAAACAATATATTTTCTTAAAATTGCAGGGAGACAACTCTCCTGGTGGACCAAATAAGTGAGGAGAATGATGAGAAAAGTGCATTAAGGATCAAATACACTCTGCAGGAAAAGCACAATCTCGCTGTATCCGAGACCAGCATAAAGAAGATGAGACGCAGCATTGGATGGAAATATGGACTTGTGAGGTTGGTACTGGACAGTACAGGAGGTAAAAGTGTTGTTTCGGAAACTGTATTGTACAGCTAAAATGATTTATTCCTTGTCATTACAGAGCATACCCCATGATACGGGATGCTAACAAAATCAAAAGAGTGGTCCAGGCCTAGGCATGGATCGACAGTGGGGAAACTTTCCAGGATTGCATCTTCACTGATGAGTCTACTGTGTCGCTGGAAAGATTTGCAACCTTTGCGTTCCACAAAAAAGGCCGCATATCTTTGAAGCCGTGGCCAAAACACCCCGTGAAGCTGCATGTGTGGGGTGCCATCTCTAGGCACGGACAAGGATGCATTGTCATCTTTGAAGGTAAAATATATGAAATATAATGTAGCCTTATGCACTGTACTTTACTAGTGTAGCATTACTGTATGCACTGTACTGTACTGTACTATTGTGCAGTTTTTTGAGCACTTTTCTTTTCTTGCTGTAGGAATCATGAATAAAGCTTTCTTCCAAGACAACATTGTGCCTGAGATTGTGCAATACATCACACGCGAGTTCCCCAATGGTCACCGCTTCTACCAGGACAACGACCCGAAGCACACCGCGTCAACAGCGCATATTCTTGAGCGCGGTATTAATTGGGTGAAGACGCCAGCGGAGTAAGTGCAGGAGACCGTGTCCCATTTTTGTTCCCCACTGTTTTTACTGTGTAATGTATCTCTTAAACTAATTATCCTTTTTTTCAAATGACAGATCGCCAGACTTCAATCCGATCGAAATGGTCTGGCATCAACTGAAGGGCCATATCAGGAAAGTGGCGAAACCCTCCAAAAAGGACGAGTTGTTGAAAGGCATAATGAGTTTTTGGAATGATGTACTCACCGTGGAACGCTGCAATAAATATATAGACCATATTGCCACTGTGTTGCCCATTGTGATCGCGCGCAATGGGCAAGCATCAGGAAAGTAGTGCTGTGCTGTATTATTGTAAGTACAGTATGATACAGGTAAGTATGGCACAGATTTTTTCTTTCCCAATAGTCAGAGTACAGTATAAAATAGTTACAGTTTTTTCTTTACAGAGAGAGCAGCACCAGCCATCAGGTTACAGTACATAGTATTTAACAGTAGTCAGAGTATACAGTACAGTAGTTCCAGTAAACAGTATACTAGTTTGACAGTACTACGGTAACCGCCTACTAACTGCTCAAGCAGCACCAGCCATGTACAGTACATTGCACAATAATAATACAGTACGCACATAACTGCACTAATTTGTTGTGTTCTTGTCGTTTCAGGAAAAGGGTGACCTGGTGGGAGGTGGGTGGGGTGCTGTGTCCAGTCTACTCTGCTTGTACAGTCAAATGTACAGTATATAAACAGCAGTAGTGATGTACACAAAACCTCTCCTCTTTCAATGAACTACTGTACTGTTCACAGAGGGATATATATATATATATATATATATATATATATATATATATATATATATATATATATATATTATACATTATAGTACTTATATATTATTAAATAATATTCTTATAAATGTGCATTATTCATGTTTTCCCATGTTTTTAAAAATGTTTCAAAATGTTTATCCAATTTCAATCTGCCAGAAGAACTTAATAAAGACAGCATTACTGTATGTACAGTATTATTCATGATTATTTTTATTTTTTGTATTTTTTGGGTTCCTGAGAAAATAAAATTAATATTTATTCACATTCCTGCTAATCATAATCATTGACAACAACCACACCCCCCCACCCCTTCAGTACACCAATGAATAAGAATGAATGACAAAACAACATTAATCAGTTTATGGTCTTTTTAACTCTCAATTTTGACTATGCTGTGCAAATCAGATTTACATTTCAAAATCGAGAAGGGATTTTCCACAGCGTTACCGTAAAATAAGCCTCAAAGGGTTGGGGGGGGGGGGCTGAGTCATGTGCATTAATCGGCTACTGAAGCTCCCATGTCTAAAAGGATTAGAGTACACGCAGGCAGTGTGAGGTTTGGACGGATTAAGAACACAATGACTAACTAACTTCAGAAAATGTATGACTCTGTTGCGAGAGGGGGTTGGGCGACTCATGCGCAGTAAGCAGCAAGCTGCCATCTCTGAAAGGATTAGAGGATTAAGAACACAATGACTAACTAACTAACTTCTGAAAATTTATGACTCTGTTGCGAGAGGGGGTTGGGCGACTCATGCGCAGTAAGCAGCAAGCTGCCATCTCTGAAAGGATTAGAGGATTAAGAACACAATCAGTTCAGAAAAGCTCCCATCTCAAAGAGAATTACACGCAGGCGCAGTCAATATCCTGCATGCCTGTTTTTTTTAATAAATCAGTTCTGTAGTAAGAAAAAATACTTTTAGCATTTTCTTTTTTTTAAAAAACAACTTATAAAGACCAATTTTCAAGTATTCTATTTTAACAGCCATTTGCTAAGGCACTGTCCCTTCATGTCCTGTCATAAGCCCTGGCACACCCCTTTGCCAGCCCTGCCCTCCCTCTAGCACATGTCAGTGCAGGAGTGTTCATGAATATTCATGAGCTTCCACTGAGAGACAGAAGCAGAATATAAACAGATGCCAGCTCTAATTATGTCACCAAATTTCACCTATCAATACGTGGAGAACGAATTGACCTGCAGCTATACAGTTCTTTAGGTAATTGCACACATGAAACTAAAACTATTGAAGTAAAAAAAAAAAAAAAAAAAAAAACTGAACTGCAGCTTTAAGAACACAATGAGTAACTAACTAACATCAGAAAATGTATGACTCTGTTGCGAGAGGGGGTTGGGCGACTCATGCGCAGCAAGCAGCAAGCTGCAATCTCTGAAAGGATTAGAGGATTAAGAACACAATAAGAACACAAACGACTCTGTGATGGAGAGGGGGGGGGTTGGGCGAGGCGACTCATGCGCAGTAAGCAGCAAGCTCCCATCTCAAAGAGAATTACATGCAGGCGCAGTGACTAACTTAACTAACTTCTCAAAATTTATGTTGATAGAGGGGGTTGGGCGACTCAGCTAAGGGACACTGCGCA
Source organism: Ascaphus truei (assembly GCF_040206685.1). NCBI lineage: Eukaryota > Metazoa > Chordata > Amphibia > Anura > Ascaphidae > Ascaphus > Ascaphus truei. The sequence goes on from NC_134497.1 coordinate 25,609,805, forward strand.
GTAAGCAGCAAGCTCCCATCTCTGAAAGGATTAGAGTACAAGATTCAGAAAATTAACGACTCTGTGGAAGTTCAAAGCTAAATACTGCACCGACACACTTTATTCGAGCAAATACCCGGTATGTTCCTGGCAGATACCTGGAATGCGCCACTCCTAACCTCTGACAAGCCCCGTTGCATTTGCCTTCCCAGCCTGGGTTCATGCCTGGCTGATGGGCGGCTGATCTGTTAAATGATAATGATTAGGATTTAATAGGCTGCAATGCTTCGCGTGTCTACCAGATGGCATAAATTCATGAATTGTAATGCAGTTTATATATATATACTGTGCAGTATTGCAGCCAGCGGGAATAAAATGCTTCAATCCCTGCTTGGAAAATAACTCAATGCACTCGGGCAGAAAACAGTCACAAACCTCAATACACCCGGGTATACCCGAATTCGTGGGACTAGCCGAGCTCGAATAAAGTGTGTCGCCAGTGTACATACTTTAATTTCAAAAGGCAGTTCATCATAATAATACACCCCCAAATACAGTATGTAAAAAGCACACAAATCAACCATGTGCATTCAAAAGCTACAGCACAGATTGAATTTCGTAATACAGTAAAATGGTTTTGGCAGGCTTGTGAAAAAAATAATGGTTTGGTTTGTGGAGAAAAAAAATTACATAGAGTACTGTATAGCAGCACAGCACTGCAAAATGCATGTATACTTTAAATATGCAAATTTACAATTACTGCGCGCGCACACACAGACTGTGTACTGACGTGGGCTGAACCGCGAAGGTATTAGACTTCCAAGACAACAGCTCGCAAACGCCCCCCTGAGTTTTTACACGGCATTGCAGTATTGCAAACAGCGAGAATAAAATGCTAATATCACGAGCGCAAAAATACCGCAGTTGACTCCGGGCGAAAACGACAAAAAAACGCACATCAATTGGATAATCTGAAAGCCGCAGATCTAGCCGCCTTAGACTCAGGTCGGCCGCCACTGTATGTCCAATTTCTATTCCTTGGATATCTAAATTATTTTGAATAGTGGACGCCAGGGGTTCTATGGTGAGTGCAAACAGGAGAGGGAATAAGGGGCATCCCTGTCTTGTGCCATTTTTAATGTTAAATCTCTGGAGACTTTACCATTGCTGACGGGTCTTGGTAGAGTCTACGGACCCCTTTTAGGTATGCGTCTTTGAAGCCAAATTTACACAAGGTTGTGGTCTAGGAAGAGCCAATCGATTCTATCGAACGCCTTCTCTGCATCTAGGCTTAGAAGTATTGCTTTGGTTCCTGTGAGGTGGACATGGTCTATGATATTGATTATCTTACGAGTATTGTCTGAGGCTTGCCTGCCTGCGACAAATCGTACTTGATCTATATTTATAAGTCTCGGTAAGATTGGGTTTAATCTATTTGCTAGTATTTTACTCTATAATTTGAGGTCGTTGTTGAGAAGTGAGATTGGACGATAGCTTCCACATTGCATCGGGTCTCTGCCCTCTTTATGTATGATAGCTAGGTTAGCGAGAGACATTGAGGTGGGGATTGGATTCCCCTTCATAAAATGGTTGAACATTTTTAATAGATGCGTGGATAGTATAGGTGGGAATCTCTTGTAGTAGACATTGGTGAAACCATGAGGACCAGGAGACTTAGAGAGTTTGAGCACCTTGACCGCCTCTTCTAATTCCTCTTTTGAAATTTCAGCATTGAGGACTGTATTTTGCTATTATGATGCTATTGATTCGGGTCAGCCATTTTTGGATCTCAGGTTATATAGTTCAGTATAATATTTAGTAAACTCTGCTGCTATTTTGTTATCGCTATATTGTATCTCACCAGACCTATTTTTGATCGCCGTTATTTGGGATCGTTTCTGTATTCCTCTCAGTCTGCTAGCCAAAAGTCTGTCCGCCTTATTGCCCTTATCATAGTACTGTTGGTTTGTCCACTTGAGGGCCTTTTCAACATCCTCGAGCTGGGCTTGTTTAAGTTTTAATCTGGCTGTGGTTAAGGTTTTATAAACTCTCTTTGAGGGGTTAATTTTATGCATTTGCTCCAGCATGATAAAGTTGTCCGTAAATTCCTTAATCAATTTTTGCTTGACTTTTTTCGTGGGAAGCAATAAAGATGAATTTACCTCTAATTGCTGCCTTATGGGCCTCCCAGAGGATTGCTGGGGAGGAGACTGATCCCGAGTTAAAGAAGAAGTAGTCCTTAAGTTATTTTCTGATCTCTTTCTCTATCTCAGGATGGTTCAATAGGGAAACATACAGAACACCTACAAGCTCAAATTGAACCCCCCAAAATACCCACAACATATATATAAGCATATAAGTTTCACAGAGGAGTGCTACTGAGCATGGCAATATATATTTAAAACCAGAGACATAACATAAAACACAGACAAAGCTCAGTGCACATCCAGAAAAACTTATATACGGTACAGTGCCTAAATATACATGTATAAATAACTAATAAATAAAATGGTCTTTTAGTTTAACATTTTGGCCAAATTGTTGTAAGCCCTTGAGCCAAACTTCACGGCAGACCACGTTTCAAGGGTCCCTACACTAATATAAATTCTTAATAACCTGTGCATTGCCAGGAAGAATGATTTATAATAAATCTGTCAATATAAGTTGCAAAAGTTCTACAGTAAGTCTCATTGAAGCTTTTATTAACCTGTACATTACACTCCATGGCATCTCCAACTATCAGGGGAACTTGCCTGCATGCAGTGTGATTGTGACAAATCTATTACAGAGTGCTTTTCCTGGTAATGTACAGGTTAATAAAAGCTTCAATCAGACTTAGAACTTTTGCAACTTATATTGACAGATTTATTATAAATCATTCTTCCTGGCAATGCACAGGTTATTAAGAATTTATATTAGTGTAGGGACCCTTGAAACGTGGTCTGCCGTGAAGTTTGGCTCAAGGGCTTACAACAATTTGGCCAAAATGTTAAACTAAAAGACCATTTTATTTATTAGTTATTTATACATGTATATTTAGGCACTGTACCGTATATAAGTTTTTCTGGATGTGCACTGAGCTTTGTCTGTGTTTTATGTTATGTCTCTGGTTCAATAGGGAGTCAGTGGGGAAGAGGGGAGAGGGAAGGGGGGTAGGAAAGGGAATATCCTGCTCAGCTCAAAATAGACTTACTAGGGAGGTGCTATCAGGGTAAAATATATGCGTGTGGGAGAGAAGGGGACAAGAACCCTATGTGATGCACTCAACCCTACTGAAAGAAAATAATAAACTTTTATTAATGTAATCAAATATGCAAACATAAAAATGTATTAAAACCTAAATTGATGTACTATATAGTTCTGATGTGAAATCACACTGAATGACCCAGTGGTGTAATGAATGGTGTGATACACAATGGAATAGATATGCTGTTATATCTCACAATGCTATGATGATAGTAACTCAAAGGATAGATACTAAATATGATCCTATCAGGAATGAATAGCAAGTGTTTGCAATGCACAGAGCGCTGGGAGCATTGGTGAAATGACACTGTGTTGCAATGCTACAATTGTACACCTAGCATTGCTACATTCACAGATAGACCAAATGCAGTCCCAGACAGAAGGAGACCCCTGTGGTGGTGAGACCGGGGGGAGCGTTGCTAAAAGGTAGGTGCAGGTAGGTCTATCCTGGTGGCCAAACTGTTACAACAGGGCATAGGAAGACCCCAAGCAAATAGCATGCACTCACGATTGAAGTGTTTGGCAACCGCTTCCTGTGAAATGATCACATCCCTAAGTGCATACGTGATATGCCCTTAACCAGTGTGGATGCAAGACCTGATAGTCCCTATCACTGGCTAGTGAGATCCACATCTGTGGCTCACATCAATTTTTATTCTGTTCTAAAGATCGAAGACAAACTCCTGTGAGTTTGTCAGTACATCAGACGTCGCTATGACGTCATCCCGACGCGCGTTTCGTTCCTAGCAAGGGAACTTCTTCCGGGGAGGGGAGGCGCCCTGAACAGACCTGCTTTATATACCCTGTGGTTGCCATGAAACGCTAGTGACGCAATTGAGAGGGAGACTCCTCCTTTATCTAGTGTTGTCAGCACGGCCCGTGGTATTAAATTGCCATATGAGGTCTGTAATAAGGGTGTCCTTGTGGTTAAAAGAGATATAATTGTTTAAAAATAAAACTGATGCACGCAAAATGACTGATTCCTTTAATGTGTGATGTAGAGCATATGTAAGCCCTATAGTAACTGCTGTATTGTGAGGATCTGGGTGCTATGGTGGATGCACACATAAACATGGGTACACAGGATGGATCTAAGGTAAGTATATATATAAATCCTATCCATGGCGTGTTCAAATGCCTAGAGATTAAACAGAGCACTGTGTGGAGTGGATTTCACAGGAATGCACTGTAATTGAAATCCTCATTTAACCCATGAGGTGATTGTGTGCCCAGAATAAAAATCCACCTAGCCTCTTTCCTCAATAAGACATTATCAATATCGCCTCCTCGGAGACCAAGTGACACATGTTCAATACCCTGAAAGGCCACTGATGTAGTGTCCCCGTGGTGTGATAAATTGATATGTCGTGCCAGTGGTGTGTCTACTTCATTCCTGATGGTGCTGGCATGTTCTAAGATGCGGCGACGTAGTTGGCGAGAGGTTTTGCCCACATACATCAAACCGCATCTACATGTTGCTAGATAGATGACAGCACAAGTTTTGCAGTTGAAGTAGTCCCTGATTGTGTATGTTGATGAACCAGTAGCATTTTTGAAGGTTTTCTGGGGGTTAATGAAGCTGCAGGCTTTACAAGCACCGCATTTAAATGTGCCCATTGTGGTATTACTTAGCCAAGTTGTTATGGTTGGAGTCTTATAATGGCTATGTACCAAAAAGTCAGACAGGTTTTTAGATCTCCTGTATGTGATAGACGGAGTATCCGAGAGCACTGACTTATATACATCATCCTCCAAAAGGATGTGCCAGTGTTTGTTGATAATCCTCTTAATCTCTCTCCACTGTCTGCTGTACGTGCCAATTATTCTTACTGTGCTTGGTTCGTTCTCTATTTGTTTTTTACCATACAGTAGCATATTGCGTTCTGAGTATTTGGCTCGTTTGTATGCTCTATTAATGCAGCTCTTACTATAGCCCCTGTCAATAAACTTCTGGCTCATGATTTTGCATTGTTTCTCAAAGTCACTATTTGTGGAGCAGTTTCTTTTGGCTCTTAGAAACTGTCCCACAGGAATGCCCTCAACCTGCGGTCTGGGATGATGGCTGGTGAATAACAATAAATTGTTCGTGGCTGTGGCCTTGGTGTGAACTGTAGTTTGTAGCACGCCCTGATCATCCTTGAAAATCACCAGGTCCAAGAATGTAATCTGCTCCTGGTTTATTTCACTTGTTAGGCGTAAATTGTGGTCATTACAGTTTAGTGCTGTCACGAAGGCATTAAATTCTGCCACTGTCCCATTCCACAGACACAGCACGTCATCAATATAGCGTGACCATAGTTCGACGTGCTGTGTATGTATCTGCATCTCCTGAGAGAAGACAGTCATCTCCTCCCACCAACCAAGGTATATATTTTTGCTTGACTTTTTTCGTGGGAAGCAATAAAGATGAATTTACCTCTAATTGCTGCCTTATGGGCCTCCCAGAGGATTGCTGGGGAGGAGACTGATCCCGAGTTAAAGAAGAAGTAGTCCTTAAGTTATTTTCTGATCTCTTTCTCTATCTCAGGATGGTTCAATAGGGAAACATACAGAACACCTACAAGCTCAAATTGAACCCCCAAAAATACCCACAACATATATATAAGCATATAAGTTTCACAGAGGAGTGCTACTGAGCATGGCAATATATATTTAAAACCAGAGACATAACATAAAACACAGACAAAGCTCAGTGCACATCCAGAAAAACTTATATACGGTACAGTGCCTAAATATACATGTATAAATAACTAATAAATAAAATGGTCTTTTAGTTTAACATTTTGGCCAAATTGTTGTAAGCCCTTGAGCCAAACTTCACGGCAGACCACGTTTCAAGGGTCCCTACACTAATATAAATTCTTAATAACCTGTGCATTGCCAGGAAGAATGATTTATAATAAATCTGTCAATATAAGTTGCAAAAGTTCTACAGTAAGTCTGATTGAAGCTTTTATTAACCTGTACATTACACTCCATGGCATCTCCAACTATCAGGGGAACTTGCCTGCATGCAGTGTGATTGTGACAAATCTATTACAGAGTGCTTTTCCTGGTAATGTACAGGTTAATAAAAGCTTCAATCAGACTTAGAACTTTTGCAACTTATATTGACAGATTTATTATAAATCATTCTTCCTGGCAATGCACAGGTTATTAAGAATTTATATTAGTGTAGGGACCCTTGAAACGTGGTCTGCCGTGAAGTTTGGCTCAAGGGCTTACAACAATTTGGCCAAAATGTTAAACTAAAAGACCATTTTATTTATTAGTTATTTATACATGTATATTTAGGCACTGTACCGTATATAAGTTTTTCTGGATGTGCACTGAGCTTTGTCTGTGTTTTATGTTATGTCTCTGGTTCAATAGGGAGTCATTTAATCTCCAGGAATAGGATGTAGTTTTTTCGAATGGTACTGATAGGGTCAAGGTGATGGGGGCATGGTCTGACCAGGTAATCGGGCCAATATCTGATTTAGTGGAGGCCTCTAGGACATTTTTGGTTATCAGAAAGTATTTGAGAATAGGTCTGATGAGGTACTGAATAAAAAGTGTAATCCCTCTGGCCCTGATGGTGGGATCTCCATATGTCCACCAATGAGACCTCATTCAACATTCAGAAAAGAGTGTATCTAGAGAGGTACACAGAATAGAGTCCCTTGGTAGGCGCACCGCAGACCGTTATGGAATAAATGTGGTCAGGGGGAAAGATATTTAGCAAAATAATAAATATTTTAATCAAATTTGTGATTGTGCAGTAAAAATAGCAAATAATGAAAAACTAGTATTTACTATATTAAAAGACACTAGTTATGTCACAACGGTAGGTCCAGAGGGACTACTCTGGGCCCATCAGCAGGTGTAGCTTATGTCAATTCACTGCGGTGCCTTGGACATTCAGCATACCTCAAAAGTATATCAAGGTATATCAAAGTATATCCTTAAATGGATGTTAGCCACTCAGACGTGACATCTGGTGGTGCTGAGATGTATTACACCCTATGCCTTGAGCTTAATTCTTCTATGCCTCTGTGTTTTGCTGTTACCACTAGCAGTGTGTGGTCCTGCGGGTAGATGCACCGTTTGAATCGGCCATGCATATAGATATAGTAGATGGAGGGTCCCTAGCTGTTCAGTGTGGCTGGCTGGGTGAGTATTACTCTGGTGCGGATGTAGATATATCCTGATGGTATGTTGCTACCTCGCTATAATCATATGTATAGTATTTCAGCAGTGATGGGGTTAATACCCACTATACATATGGAGATGTTGCTCTGCGCGTTTTAGTTGGGCGCGCAGGAGCGCTGTAATTACTTGTTTGTAAGTGTGAAAGTGTCTGCGTTCAATTCAGTTGAAAACTTTCAGTATCGCCCCTTGCGCCCCTTAATTTTTGCCCCGTGGACCCCGTGTATATATACTTGAATGTCGGGGAGTACACAGATGGCGTTATTGTATCCTGCGCTCTTCTGAATGTGCCTACAGTATATGTATCTAGTTCCACAGAGTATTACTCTGTTTACTTAGCAGACCTGAAAGTTTATTATCAGTGTTGTCATTCTTGTATTGATATGACAAAACTCTCAGTCTCCGCATTTGTATGCTCTGTATTGTTTTATTCAGATCAGTGATTCCTGCAGAGACACGTAGTAGCGGGAGGGAGTCCCACAATGTGATGGCTTATCAGGTCATTTTGTTACACATTCTGAGATCCGAGGTACATTGAGGCTAATATTTGGGCAGATATTCAGTTAGTGATTTAAGTGAGTGTATATAGGTTAGTAGCACAGCCCTGCTAAACACAGAGCTAAACACCTCTTTAACTGGGTGTATCAAAACAGAGGTCCATAAAGTGAATTGAAGGCTGGTAGTAAAGCGTTGTAATGAGACAGTGAAGACATAGAGCTATGTTCTTAACTGCTGTAGAAATATTTTAATTAAATAAATCTCGGCAGAGACCCGACATGCTGCATGTTTCGTCGCTTACTTGCGACTATTTCTACAGCAGTTAAGAACATAGCTCTATGTCTTCACTGTCTCATTACAACGCTTTACTACCAGCCTTCAATTCACTTTATGGACCTCTGTTTTGATACACCCAGTTAAAGAGGTGTTTAGCTCTGTGTTTAGCAGGGCTGTGCTACTAACCTATATACACTCACTTAAATCACTAACTGAATATCTGCCCAAATATTAGCCTCAATGTACCTCGGATCTCAGAATGTGTAACAAAATGACCTGATAAGCCATCACATTGTGGGACTCCCTCCCGCTACTACGTGTCTCTGCAGGAATCACTGATCTGAATAAAACAATACAGAGCATACAAATGCGGAGACTGAGAGTTTTGTCATATCAATACAAGAATGACAACACTGATAATAAACTTTCAGGTCTGCTAAGTAAACAGAGTAATACTCTGTGGAACTAGATACATATACTGTAGGCACATTCAGAAGAGCGCAGGATACAATAACGCCATCTGTGTACTCCCCGACATTCAAGTATATATACACGGGGTCCACGGGGCAAAAATTAAGGGGCGCAAGGGGCGATACTGAAAGTTTTCAACTGAATTGAACGCAGACACTTTCACACTTACAAACAAGTAATTACAGCGCTCCTGCGCGCCCAACTAAAACGCGCAGAGCAACATCTCCATATGTATAGTGGGTATTAACCCCATCACTGCTGAAATACTATACATATGATTATAGCGAGGTAGCAACATACCATCAGGATATATCTACATCCGCACCAGAGTAATACTCACCCAGCCAGCCACACTGAACAGCTAGGGACCCTCCATCTACTATATCTATATGCATGGCCGATTCAAACGGTGCATCTACCCGCAGGACCACACACTGCTAGTGGTAACAGCAAAACACAGAGGCATAGAAGAATTAAGCTCAAGGCATAGGGTGTAATACATCTCAGCACCACCAGATGTCACGTCTGAGTGGCTAACATCCATTTAAGGATATACTTTGATATACCTTGATATACTTTTGAGGTATGCTGAATGTCCAAGGCACCGCAGTGAATTGACATAAGCTACACCTGCTGATGGGCCCAGAGTAGTCCCTCTGGACCTACCGTTGTGACATAACTAGTGTCTTTTAATATAGTAAATACTAGTTTTTCATTATTTGCTATTTTTACTGCACAATCACAAATTTGATTAAAATATTTATTATTTTGCTAAATATCTTTCCCCCTGACCACATTTATTCCATAACGGTCTGCGGTGCGCCTACCAAGGGACTCTATTCTGTGTACCTCTCTAGATACACTCTTTTCTGTCCATATCCATTCCCTAGGCAGCACGCACCTACCAACAAGGGGTTTTCGAGCGAGGTTTCTATCTATAGTTACTCATTCAACATTCCCCTGAACCTTTTCCCAATGTATTGGGGGTGTGTTGTACGGGGGTGACCCGTTGCGGTTGTTCTGTCCTCGGTGGGGTTTAAAACCATGTATAGGTCCTGTCCCCCCCCCACTAACATCGACGACAGATATCCGGAGTCAATGCCCTCGAGAACTGTTTTTAGGAATTCCGCTTGGTTCTCATTAGGGGCGTATACATTAATCAGGGCAATTGCCGAAACTGCCAAGGAGCCATATACCACCCAAAATCTACCCTCTGGATCCAGTTCTGTTTTGATATGATTAAATGGAGTGCCTTATCGGATTAGTATGGCCACTCCCCGTTTTTTACTACTAAATGATGCGAAAAAGCACATTGGAAACATTGGAAACACTTTTTTGAATAAATTTGGGGGGTCTTGTGATGTGAAGTGGGTCTCCTGTAGGAATATGATGTCTCCACCTGATTTTTTCCTTAGGACCCCTTCTTTCCCACAGGAGGGGGTCTTGATTCTGTATTTTAGGAGCTCGTAGTGCCCCACCAAACATTTAGGGAGGGGGAGGGGGACCTCGAAACCCTTATTCCTTATTCTACTGATCGTTCAACATTAGGTTCTGCATCATAACACAATATTCTACAGTCTTACTATAGCCCACGCATGGGGTAGGCACCACAACAAAATAACTTGACATTGCAATAACTTGACCCATGATTCTGGCCTGACAATACAAATGTTAGGGATGGCAGTATCGGATCGGTGAGGTAAACGGTGCATCCTATTTGTCTTCAGAGAACAGTCTCTGCTATGAAACACTGCAGTTAACCATGGAGGCAGATGAGCTGCGTGGGGAGGCGTTTTGAAATGGAGGGGGGGGGGTGCTTGGGTATGATTTGTCTAGTGAGTAACTGAGGAGTATAATGTGTTTTTCCAGCTGGGGGAGAGGAAAGAGGGGTGGGAGATACACCTGCGCTCACATTGAGGGTTGCCATTGCTACCACTCGGTCCACAGGAGTGTCATTATCCACTCCATGGAGCGGGCAGGACAACATACTTGGCATCTTTTGCAGTGTCAATCCCCCATGCTGGGCGTCCCAATATGAGTGACAGCCTAAATAACATTCGTCCCCTTGTTTGAACCTGGCAGTGTGAATAACAGCGAGCGTAATTCTAGTTCCCCTGTCAGGCCTGACCATGTTGGTAGCATCATAGTTGACACCAATCCCCTAGGTCACGCGTCTCAGTGAAGACAGCAAAAGCCCTAGGAATTGAGCCTCCTGACACAGTAGGTATTACTTTTTAGGAGTCGCGTAGGTTAAGCATAACAGTACAAATAACCCGTATGATCTTTTTTGCTCGAGTAATGGGGGTGGCGGGTAGAGGTGGGGGGAAGGTGAGGGAGGACAGGTTGGTGTAGAACTACCAGGGATTAACCCTTTAGCCATGTTCTATTTGTGCTGGGGTTAGAATGTTAAGATCAGCTCTTTGGAATAGGCAGATTAACATGGATAACAGTTTATACAGTGTCAGTCCCATACATTTGGGTTGGTATTATGAATAACAGCATAGAAACCATTCTGCCTCTAGATTAAACATAGCATTGTGAATATCAACGTTTGTAGTTGTATACTCCCCCGTTAGGTAGGACCATATAGATAACATCATGATTAACATCCAATCAATATGTTACATTTCACAGCAGAGAAACCAACAGCCCTAGGAGTTGAGCCTCCCTGCATAATAAGTATCAGTTCGGAGGGTTGGGTGTGACTATGCAGTCGATAGCAGCCGTGGGGGCTAAACATAGCAATATACACAACCCGGATGACACTTTCTGCTCAGAGAACGGGGTGGGGGGGGGGGGGAGTCCCACAGTGTTGCGCTTCATAGTCATAACCTTCATTAATATAATTAACTGAACTTGGATAATAAGGGGAGGGGGAAGGGGAAACATTCGGACTCAGGTGTTAATCACAACAACTACAATAATTGGTGTTGCTCTCAGCCAAAGTCTTATTCTGGGAACAGTGATTGTCTGCAGGTATATCTAGGGTATACCCTCGTACACAGTCTAGGTTCCTGTCCGTCGCTTGGGCTCTTGGAGCTTCAGAGGTTACTCATGAAGCGGTGCTCCTGTTCGGTAAGAGGGGCCAGGCTTAAGGGGCTAATGTACTCACATTTATGCTGGGTTTCCTACCAGGTCCTTCAATGTGATGCTGCTAGCCTCAGCGGTCGATGTCGGCCATGGTGGTTTATGCTCTGCGCGCCACCACCAGGGATGCCCAGCAAGGTGCAACATCGATGGGGAGGAGAAAAGTGGTCACAGCTCCTGCGTGCTCAGTGCCCTCTTCGGTCTCCTGAGGGCCTTAACCCTCCTCTCTTTGTCGCCCCTAAACAGGCAGAAGGTGAGTAGCTGCTCCGGGGCTTTGGTTTGTACACGGGGGGGGGGGGGGAGTCAATGGTTCCGTCCTCCTCTCCCGCGGTGGGTGCTCCATATACGTTGTCTTCTGTAGGCTTGGAGTAGGTGGCGGTCCAGCCTCTTACCGCCGGCTGTGCTTCTCACTCCTGGGGTGCAGGTATTGTGCAGCCTCTGTGTACTTGGTCTGTACCTCTTCTTGCTATAGACGGTGTACTCTGTGTTCTCAGGAACTCTTCAGTCAACGTGACTGGGCCTCCATGAGGGTAACGGTGAGCAACTGGTAACTGGGAATAGGATCACTTAGTTAAGTTGGCCTTTCTTTATTTCTTTTGTTGTTTTTGTCCGGCCAGCCTCTCCGATGCCCTGATCGGTGGTTCCTCAGCCTTCCGACTGTGGGGCCTGGATATATCAGAGTTCCACGCTGGAGGGGGGTCCAGGCCCACCGTCCGGGCTAGTCGGGTCATCTCTGTAGGGTGTCTGATGGCATGGAACTTGCCGTTCCTATTCACAATTACTTTAAATGGAAATCCCCATTTGTATTTGATTCCATTTTCTCTTAGCAACATTGTTAGAGGCTTCAACTCCCATCGTCTGTCAACTATAACTTTGGCCAGGTAATTGTATACCTGTAGGTGGTCATCTCGGAACGTGATGGGCTCCTTGGCCCGGCAGGCCACCATTAGTTTTTCCTTAACTGCGTATCTGTGGAGGCGAATTATAACGTCCCTTGTTCGATTTGGGTCATCAGATCGCAGCCCAAGAGCGCGATGGGCTCTGTCCATTTCCAGATCCCTGGTGTCTAAGTCGTAACAAAGCGTTGAGAAAAAGTCCAGGAGGTACGGTTTCAGCTGGTCAGGAAGGACAAATTCAGGTATGCCTCTGATCCTGATATTTTGGCGTCTGTCATGGTTTTCTTGATCCTCCAGGCTGTCCTTCAGACTGTTAACCTCCAGATCTAGTCTGAAAATGTCATCCTCCGCGGCCGTTTGCGCCTGCAGGGTCTCCTACATTTTTGTTTCCAGTGCTGAGGTGTGCTCCGTCAGGCCTGTGATATCTTGCCTGAGCTCTGTTATGGCCGCCTTCAGATCATCCTGGATTGATATATGTAGTTTGTTTAACATGGAAGTCATTAGGTCCTGCATATGTTCCCGAGAAAGGCTCGCTTCAGGGCTCTGCGTCTCCTCCTCTCGGTCCCGATCTGGGGCATGCTGCTTTGAGCCGCGTGCGCTTGCTGAGCTGGCGCCATCTTGGATTTTAGGCGCCGCTTCGGTGTTCCTTTGCGAGGGGGAGAAAAACCTTGTTACCCCTTGGGAGGGTTGCGTTTTCTGCTTGTTCGACATGCCTACTTGTTTAGTCGATCAGAGGCAACACTTTGGGAGATGAAAATTGGGGGGAAAAGCGCTGTTAGATAAGTTTATTCACGAGGGTCTGTGGAGCTCTCCTCTCACACGACCATCCTCGCCGACCTCCTGGACATGCCTCATGACTTACACTTTTTACAGTTTCGGACTTAGCCGTTTTAACGCCACGCGGGTTGGAAATGGCCATGCAGTCATGCCGGAGCAGTGACTACATGCGACCCAAATCCCAACCCTCTTGTCCTCGCAGAACCGGAGATATGGACTTACACTTTTTACAGTTTCGGACTTAGCCGTTTTAACACCACGCGGCTTTCTCCCATTGGAATCAATGGCCGGCGCCGCCATAGGAAATGTATGGGCGAGCGCCGCCATTAGATTCAATGGGACCTCCACTCCGCCATTAGAGTCAATGGCGGGACCCTCTTGTTGAGCTCGACCCTTTACAGGGGTCCTGGATTCTCGGACCCAGTGGGGGTCGAATGTGGGGGTGCCTAGGAGCTAGGGGCAAAAATAATTTTATTCCTAGGTGCCCTAGAACCTAAGGTTCCCACGCCAATTGTAGGTGAACTTGAACTCAGTGATAAAGTTCTTTTCAAAGACATTGTATCCGCTTTTGCGGTCTGCGGTTTGGATGGCTGCCAACCAGTTCCTGGAGGTTGGCGTCGAGGAATACCCATTGAAGTCAATGGCCTCATTGACTTACAATCAGAAACCGCCGCTCCTCCTTTCGGACGCCACCTGCTGGTCTTCGCTGGAAACAGGCCCAAAACCGCTAGATCTGCCATTGGAATGCATGGAGCTGCAATGGCGACCTATGGAAGGCTGCAAAATGGAGCCTGAAAAGGCAGGAACCTGGAACAAAGGGCTATAAACACTAAGTTAACCTTAACCCTTTCCCTCCTGCATCAATCCCAGTGTATGTGTTGGTGCAAACACTGGAACAGAAACAATACATTTTTACAGGGGAATCTACATTTGGATTCTGAAGCAGGGTAAAAACACATTACTGGACCGCAGTACAGTTAATCCCTTGCTTCCCAAGTGAGAGCAGGGGGTGGCCAAATGGCGTGTAACCCCTTTAATACCGGGCAAAACCCCCTCTCCCATGACACCTCCCCTGCTCAATGGGTGCCTTGTGACCCAGCTGCCCACCCTAGCACTGGGACACCACTGGCATCCTTGAAGCACTTAATAAGTCCTGAGGGGTTGGCCTGGCAAAATTGTCCTCCGGCATTGTCCAGTACATTGTCCTTGCCACATTGGATGGTGAAGTCCAGATCCTGCTGAGCAGGGCTCCAACGTGGCCGCCGGGCATTCTCCTTTGCCACCCTCTGCCCCACAACCCAGTGCCTGGTGACCCAAGACCACCGTGAAGGGGCACCTCTGCAGACCAGGCTGCATACTGTCCAGAGACTGGCATGTCTCTGTACCAGCGAGAGACCAGCTATCAAGCACAGACCATCGCTTACCTGTCAACAACGTCTGGGAGAGAGCTATGTCACTATCCTGTAGGGACCCTACCTGCCCTGGCCCTGTGCCCACCTGTAGCTGCGCCGCCATACCCTTGCCTCTCCTCCCTGGCTCTAGGGCAATCCCTACCCCGAGTGGAATCCCTTCTGGATTCCAGAAACCACCTGGGGTGCTGACTCCTACCCTCTCCTGTGCCTCCTGGGACAAGGCAATCCCCAAGTATCCTGAAGGCCAGGAGACAAGCACCTGCTCCACCACTGCTGCTAGGGCCAGCATCACTCCTCTCCCCTTCACTGTGCTGCCCTTCCTCCCTGTAGCTACCCTTGGCTGCCCTGGGGATGGAACCCTCTGCTGTACCCCCCTAGCCCTGGCTACTGCTCCTGGCTGCCTACCTACCCACAGCCCTACCTCTGGGAACCCTGGGGAATCTGTCATGGGGGTGTCTCCTGTCAAGTCAGAACAAGGGACCTCCTGCCTTCCTAGCCCATCCCTAGCTTCTACCAGCTGCCTGACACCCCACTGACTTCCTATCTCCCCCTGCTCTACAGTGTCTCCCTGCCTAGCCTCCCCTAGGCTCAGCACCTCAGCCACTGCTGATGACTCCTGCTGCTTACCTCCCTGCAGCCCACCTTCACTCCGCTCCCCCCTAGGCAATCCTAACCCAGAAACAGGGACAACCTGAGTGCACCTACCTATCTGACCTTGTCTCCCCCTTACCAGGGATGAGCTATGGGGCATCTCTTCAGATGCAACCTCCTTAGCTCTTGGCTGGCAGGTATCCCTGGGGTGGCACAAGCTTGCCACTGCCCATGATACCTCCAGCCCATAGCCAGGCTGCAACAGGGGGTGCTGATCTGAGAGACCCCCTGAGGCTCCTCCAGGGTAATGGGGAACTCTAGCTGCCATACCTTCTGCTTTCCCTCCCCAGCTACCACTAGCCTATCTTCTACTGAGACCTTGTGCTGGCTACCTACCTGCAGCCTTCCCTCACTCCGCTTCTCCCTAGCCATTCCTAACCTGGATCCTAAGGACACCTGAGTGAGGCCATCTCCCTGATACTGCCTCCCCATTACCAGAGAGGACCCCAGGGGCACTGGTGCAGAAGCACCTGCCTTGGCTCCTGGCTGGCAGGTAATCTGGGGGTCGGCTAACTGTGCCATTGCCCCTGATACTCCAGCCCACAGCCAGGTGACAACAGTGGGGCTCTAAACCGAGAGACCCCCTGAGGCTCTGCCAGGGTAATGGGGAAATCTAGCTGGCTTACTTGCTGCCTTCCCTCCCCAGTTCCCACTGGCCCACCCAGCCCTCTCCCTGGCAATCCTACCCTAGAGCTGTGTGCTAATGGGGCTATCCCCTCTCCCTGAAGCTGTGCGCCCATTACCGGAGGTGAGCTCAGGGTTGCTGGTGCGGATGCACCCGCCTTAGCTCCTAGCTGGTAGGTAACCCTGGGGTGGTCTAACTGTGCCACAACCCCTGATACCTCCACCCCATAGCAAGGTTGCAACAGTGGGGCTCTTAACTGAGAGTCCCCTTGATACTCCACCAGGGTAATGGAAAAGCCTAGCTGCCCTACAAGCTTCCCTTCCTTCCCCCTGGTACCCCTGTCTCCTGCCACCCACCTGTCACTCCTACAGGGGAATAACAGGGTACAGTCATAGGTAACAATAAGTCAGGATCAGTCTGTGACTGGGTCTGGCTTACCTCGCTGGTCTCCACAGAGACCACCGCCTTCGTAGGTCCCGATTGCAGGGGGCTGGAGTCTCTGCTGCCGGCGTCATCTGGGCTGGGAAGCAACGGGCAACTTCCGCAACAGCTCCTGGGTTTGGCACAAGGAAAACAGTGCAGGACATGGGTCCCAGGTCCTTGTGGAGAAACACGGCTCCATTCAAACTAGGTAAAACAACCCCCTCCCGCAACCCTTGTCCCTCCCCCCACTCAGAAAGGGCTCCGGCACTTTGCCGGAATCGCGGCTCTTCCGCCGCCGATACGGGCGAGCTCCGGGTGACTGCTGCAACAGCACCCGGCTTCGGCACATGCTCGCTGGCGTAGATCGTGGGGCTCCGGTCATTGCTGAGGATCGTCGACTCCGCCAAACAATGCCAAACACCCACCTCCCGCACACCCCAACCCTCCTCCCAAATAAAATTGACTCCGGCAGTATGCCGGAATTGTGGCTTGTCCTCCGCCGCTGCCGCCGCCTGCATCCCGCGTCCTGGGAGCACTTCCACTGGCCGAACCATATCAGGTCGGGCCAGGGGTATCATAGCATCTTGCTGTAGCAAGCCAACCGCTTGCCGAGCTCCACTGCTGATGACCGGAAAAGATGTGCTCCGGCCGCCGCTCCGCTGTTCTCCGCTGGGATCAGATGGATGGCGCCGCTCTCCGCCGCTGTTGCTGATGCAGCCCGGCCAGGTTCTCCAGGGGACGTCCCGCGAAGGGTTGTCACCCTGGCTGGGCGGGAGCCATCGGAGGATGCCGCTAAATGGGTCACCTTGTCCGTAGCTCATGAGCACTGGCCCTGAGAGGCTTCTTCGCCCGCCCGCACACTGTCCAGGCATTGGGCTTTTATGTGGCCTGCTTTGTGGCAGTGGTAACACCTCCGCTTCTGTCGGTGCTCCTCCGCCGCCAGTGGACTACCCCCCCGCAAGAGGCTGCTGAGTCCAAGGCGAAGTTGCATGTGCGCTGGGCTCATTCTGGAGCTCCTCCGCCGCCGGTGGACTACCTCCCGCAAGAGGTTGCTGAGTCTAGAGCGGAGTTGCTTGAGCACCGGGCTCAGGGAGGGGGTAAGCGGGTCGGGACATCGCCAGCTTCTGGAGCTCTTTCCGCTCCGCCGGGGACCACATCCCTCCCCACGCAGAAATCAGTGAAAGCTCTTCCAGGGAAAATGGACTGGCAGCCGCAACGGCCGATACCTCTCCGGCTGCAAGACTCCCGTGGTCTCCGCGATCACCCACTCCCTCCACAAGTCTCTGCCGTCCCGGAGCTGGGTCCATTCCCTGCTCTCTGGGCGGTTTGGTGGTTACAGTGGCTGCAGCTGTGAATCTTAGCTCAGCCTTCCGGGTTTCGTGCTCACCGATCGCCGCCTCTCTCTCAGCTCTACCGGCTGCAGGTTCCCGCTCCGACTTGATGCATTCCTCCGGTCTCGGTGCCCTGCTCCAGTCACACGGATGGCCGGCACTTTGGTTCTGGAGGCAATGCTTCCCACAAGTAGGGGAACAGGTAGGTGGTGCCATATCTTGCGTTATATGTTGTATATTGTGTGTCCAATATCTTTAGCCGTAGGAACTCGCAATTCACCCGAGTTCCAACTGTATTACAGAGTCCCGCAGTAAACTGTAATACAGGTTAAATTCAAACCCACCGCTGCCACCAGTTTTACTACAAGCCTGTCATGGTAACTTATGACAGGGTTATAATAATACACACCAAAAATATCTCTGGGTTGAATTGAACACGACTTAGATATGATAAATTAGAGTTTATTCCTTAAAGAAGGTGAACACACAATATATACAAATAACAGGCAAAATATACACTTACTTATGGATGGGGATGATGAAGTAATCAGGAAACAGGATTAGCAATTCATCAGGCATCAAATAGTTGGTAAACTTGAAGTCATGAAGACACGAACCACGAACAACTGACTATAGGCTGGACACTGGTTTATATGCAATTTCCAGTCTATACCTTATTATTGAGTGCAGACCATTGGAGAACAATTACCTGCACCCAATCTCTCCTTGCCACCTCACCTGAGGGGCACTGTAATACCTGCCCACTGAGTGGGTAATATTCTAAACAAGCGGCTTATTTCCTCAGTCCCCTCCCCCCCCCCACAAGCCTGGCGTCTGAGAATCTAGCTTGGCCAGGATACCCTTTGTCCAAGGTGTGAATTACCACACTTAATCTCAAGTACCCATGTCCTGCATTCTGTTGTGCTTGCATACACAAGCAGAGTGGGGGAGCCTTTGATCAGGAGTTTATAATCGACCATTTGTCTCCCATCCTGATCATTATCATAACATATGGGCTCTGAGTTTTCATACCAGATCCAAAATACAATTTATACATTAATACCTTCACATATTAAAATAATCCGTTCTACTGGGCCCAGTGGGCTGATACTTGCCAATCCCTCATGCCGGAGGGGACCTTCCATGGTGGCCAAGTTTCAGCTCTCTGCGACCCCCAGAACCAGAGATACACAAATGCAGTTTAAAACACTTTTTAATACAGGATTCTTTGCTTTAAAAATGAATCTCTGCTTTTCACTCTTTTCCCATTGAAATCAACGGGCTCCGCCGCCATAGGCTTTCAATGGAGCAACTCCGCCATTGAAGTCAATGGGTTCTGCCGCCATAGACTTTCAATGGGGCAACTCCGCCATTGATGTCTATGGGACTTCTCCGCCATAGCCTTTCAATAGAGGAATGTATAGTTTAGACACAAAGTTCCAAGTAGCAATGCTCAGTATGATGGAAACATATAACGAAGATAAACATTAAAGTTGCACACACTGGTGGTGTGTAAAAGAAGCCAAATAATGCTGTGTGAAGTAATGGACCGAGTGCTGTGTAGATAGTGGAAACACAGATAGCTTTGATAGTCCAAAGGGGGGAGACAGTTACTGATATGAATAAATCACAATAAAATGCAGTACTCCACCGGACACAAGAACTGCATAGTCGGCACTGTTACTGGTCAGCAACTCCTCCTGTTGTAGGGGGGTGATACAATACTCACATACAGCGGCTCTTTATCTTTGCGTGCATCACGCTGGTCAATCGTAGCAGAGAATAAATCCAGGGTTTGGAAGCGGTGCACAGCTGCAAAAATGGGGCAAGCACCAATGCTGATGAGGTTAAAAATTATTTATTGAGCAACATAGTAACGGGGAAAGAGACACACTCTGACGCATTTCAGGCAAACGCTGTCATTGACGGCAATGGGGAAAATCACCAATCTTTACAGTTGCCCATACTCCGTCTGGTTGTTCGGAGAGGGCTGGAAATGGCCATGCAGTCATGCCGGAGCAGTGACTACATGCGACCCAAATCCCAACCCTCTGGTCCTCGCAGAACCGGAGATATGGACTTACACTTTATACAGTTTCGGACTTAGCCGTTTTAACGCCACGTGGCTTTCTCCCATTGGAATCAATGGCCGGCACCATCATAGGAAATGCATGGGCGAGCGCCGCCATTAGATTCAATGGGACCTCCGCTCCTCCATTAGAGTCAATGGCGCGACCCTCTTGTTGAGCTCGACCCTTTACGGGGGTCCTGGATTCTCGCACCCGGTGGGGGTCGAGTGTGGGGGTGCCTAGGAGCTAGGGGCAAAAATAATTTTATTCCTAGGTGCCCTAGAACCTAAGGTTCCCACGCCAATTGTAGGTGAACTTGAACTCAGTGATAAAGCTCTTTTCTAACACATTGTTTTTTTGTTACTATATTTTGTGCACGGACAGGGAAAAGAATAAAAGCATAAGATTTACAGTATAATAGAAATCAAACCCTTGGATGTGTATTCTTTTTTTTGTAACAATTTTTTTATTGGACACGTTCACAAATTAATGTACATACAGAAATGTCATGAGCCCATAACACTTCAATTCAATACAATCATGTAGTGACCAATAACATTTTCCCGTTTTCTATAGGGGAAAGAGAAAGAGGGGGGGGGGGAAGAAGGGGATGGGAGGAGACAAACAAGTGGGGGGGTGGGAGATGGATGGATAGGTGGGTGGGGGGGGGGCTGGGCGGTCCGCCCAGAGGCTTCCTTGATATTCTCTCCTGGAGTCAGGGGGGTGCTAAAGGTTCAGAAGGTTGGCCTTTTTGGGTTTTATCTCTCTAACCAGGGGTCCCAAGTGTTCCAAAACTGAGGCATCTTCTTTTGGAGCATAGCCGTCGGCTTCTCCATAGTCATGACCTCATTTATTCTTCTAATTACTGTAGTTCTCGAGGGGGCCTTAATCTGTTTCCAGGCGGCCGCTATAGAGCATCTGGCCACTGTCAGCATGGCCGTGATCAGCCTAGACATTGCCAGCGGGAGGTCCTCAATGGGTTTGCTCAGCACCAGGGTCAGAGGATCCAGGGGAAGGGGGAGCCCCGTGACCTCATAGATAAGCGTCTGGATCATGGTCCAGTACCTCTGAATCTCTGGACATGACCACCAAATGTGGGCCATGTCCCCCTTTTGACCACTTCCATGCCAGCACAGGTCCAGTGTGCCGGGGTAGACCTGGCTCAGCCTAGCTGGGGTCAGGTACCACTGAAATATAATTTTATAGATATTTTATTTTATTGTTGTGCAAATTGATGTTTTAGCGGCTTGCTCCCAAATCTCCTCCCTGTCTTCCAGGTCTATTAGGAGGCCCAATTCCTCCGACCATTTTTGCATGTAACGGTGATTCGGTGGGCAAGATGTCGGCTCCAGTCCTTTATATATCTCGGAGATCAGACCTCTTTGGTAGGTGTTTTTAATGCATAAGGATTCAAATCTGGATAGCGGGGGGAACTTGGAGGCTGGGGATAATGATAATAGGATGTGGCGGACTTGTAAATACTTGAACAGGTGGAGACCCTGGATCAAGAATTTATCCTTTAGCGCCTGATAAGTTAAGATCTCCTCCTTCTGCAGCAGATCGGCAACCATCCTAATATTGCGACTCTGGAATTGGTCGAATTGTCTTGGGGAACACCCTGGTGGGAAATTGGGGTTCCCAAAGATTGCAGTGAGCTGGGAAAGGGATGCTAACAGACCATACTTCCCTTTGCTTTTAAGCCATACGTCCCACGTGCATCTCATTGCTTCTAGGTTGAATCTCTGTGGTCCAGCCCCGCTGCCGCCTGTGGTCCATAATGCCACTTGGAGGGAGTGGGGGCGTGCGTAATGGGACTCTATTTTGAGCCAAGAAGCTGAAGCCGGGTCGCAATTCCAAACTACAGCCTGCTTCAGTTGTGCTGCAAGATAATACCTGACTATGTCGGGAACCTCCACACCTCCTCTTGCTCTTGACGAGAGCATCACTGATCTTGGGACCCTGGGCCTTTTATCATTCCAAATGAATTGGAGGAGTAGTGATTGAATATTTTTTAGCGCCGCTTGTGGCACCGCAATTGGGAGGGTTTGGAAATTATACAATAGCCTTGAGAGAACATTCATTTTTACTGAAACCATTCTCCCGAACCATGAAATTTGGTGTTTTTTCCATGCTTCCAGGTCTTTTTTAATCTGATCGAATAGGGGGGGCTAGTTATATTGGAAGAGGGTATTGTAAGAGTTGGAGATTTTAACCCCAAGATATTTAATGTAGGTGGAACTCCACTTGTATTTATAGTTAGCTTGAATGAGTTTCCACATCTGGGCTGGGAGGGATAGATTTAAGGCTTCTGACTTGTCCATGTTCACTTTATAGTCAGAGACTGACCCAAATTGGGTCAGTAGCCTTTGAAGGTTGGGGAGGGAGGTGTGGGGGTCAGCGAGGGTCAAAATCACATCGTCAACAAATAGAGAAATTTTGTGTTCCCTGTCTGCAATTTGGATCCCCTTAATACTTTTTTCTTCTCTGATTGTGGCTGCTAGGGGCTCGATAGTTAAAGCGAATAGAAGGGGGGAGAGCGGGCAACCTTGTCTGGTCCCGTTCCAAATTTTTATTGGGTCTGAAAAGCCGACTGATAGTTTAACATACGCTGTTGGGTTTTGGTAGAGGGCTCTCACACCCTGCAGGAAAGGGCCACAGAAGCCAAACCTCAGCATAGTTTGGTCTAGGAAGGACCACTTGATTCTGTCAAATGCCTTTTCAGCGTCAAGGCTCAGAATCATTGCTTTGGAACCGGAGAGATGCACGTGGTCAATTATATCCACAATTTTGCGGGTATTGTCGGAGGCCTGTCTTCCAGACACAAAACCTACTTGATCTACATGTATGAGTCTAGGGAGAATTGGGTTTAGCCTGTTTGCCAGGATCTTACTGTAGATTTTGAGATCGGTGTTTAACAGGGAGATGGGCCTGTAGTTACCGCAAAGGAGCGGGTCTCTACCCTCCTTATGAATTATAGCTAGATTTGCTGCTGTGATCGTGGCGGGAATCGGCTCCCCTTGAAGGAAGGAATTGTACATATCTAGTAGGTAGGGGGAGAGGGTCGGCATAAAAATCTTGTAGTAAGAGTTCGAAAAACCGTCTGAGCCCAGGGTTTTGGCTAACTTGAGTGAGCTAATAGCTTGAGATAGTTCCTCTTGGGATATGTTTTTGTTCAGACTCTCTACCTCCTCGGGGGATAGGGATGGGAGGTTACATTGCTCTAGATATTGTGTGATAGTATTGAGGCTGACCGGGTCTTGGTCTTGGGGGTGGAGGTTGTATAAGTCTGAGTAAAAATCAGCGAATTCCTGCGCTATCATTTTTTCTATATATGAGACCTGCCCTTTTCTAGTCTGAATACGGGCTATCTGGGATTTAACTCTGGCGCCCCTGAGCTTTGAGGCCAAGTTCCTATCTGCTTTATTGCCTTTGTCAAAGTATTTTTGTTTTGACCACCTGAGTGCTTTCTCTACGTCTTCGAGTTGGGTCTGTTTGAGGGCAGATCTAGCTAAATGTAGTTGTTTCAGTGTTTTTTTAGACGCCGTGGTTTTATGTTGCTGTTCCAGCTGAATGATCTTGTCTGTGAGGTCCTTTTGGAGTTTAAGTTTCATTTTTTTTTTGTAAGAGGCGATTGAGATCAGGTCTCCTCTGATAGAGGCTTTATGAGCCTCCCAGAGCATAGCTGGGGCTGAGACGGAGCCTGCATTGATTTGGAAAAACATTGACAGTTTTTGGCGTATTGTTATCTCCGTGTCGGGGCAGTTCAACATAGAATCATTTAACTTCCACTTATACTGGGTGTTTTTCACAAAGGGTTGGGATAGGGTGAGGTCGATCGGTGCGTGATCGGACCAGGTGATTGGACCTATATTTGACTGGGAGGATGCTTGGAAGACATTACTCGTACCCATACAAATCCTTCATTTAACCCTCTAGGTGAAAGGGTCCCCAGATTATATATCCACCTGGACTCCTTTTTGAGGAGGGCCGTATCAAGGTCCCCTTTCCTGATCCCCAATTTAATCAGGTCAATGCCCTGGAAGATCAGAAAGGAACTGTCACCCCTATGTATTGAATTGACATGTCTAGCTACTGGCACATCCTTCTTTGTATACACTGCTTTCCTCTAAATCCCTGTATGACCACCTCAATCTGTATCCCCATTTCATCATAGCCCAAGGATTTATGTGTCAAAGGGAGAATGATCTTTAATTATGATCAACACTGCTCTGTTATGGTGTTTACCCTAACATGTATGACCAACAAATAATGACATAGTGTTTTTCCTTGTTTCAGCTATTTATTTACCCGCAGGAATGCCATCTATTCATTCATGTTATCCTTATATTTGGCCCCTTATACATGTGTCAGGTGACCAATGATTGATTTTCCCTGTTTTCAGGGTATCAGTTTCACATTCAGACCAATTTTGTGGGTTTTTTAACTTGTATTATGGATCACTAGGATCCTCCTTTTACCTACCTTGCCCGATCGCTACGCCCACTCTGCGTCATTACCTGGAGATCATGACAACACTACGGGTTGCCATGATAATGCATTGAGTGTATATATATATAGCATGCAGGAGCATAGGTCCGCCCACCCCCGAAGAAGTTCCTTTTCGGAACGAAACACGTGTCGGGTGACGTCACGAGCGCAACCGAGCTAGCAGTAGCCTGGTCAGTTTTTCAAACACAGTAAGGAGTACTTGTCAGCTGCTAGTTAATAAAGATGTGGGCCAAAGCAGGATCCCACCAGCTAGCACCAGAAGCCTGTCCAGTTCAAGATAGGGTTCTCCATGGGAGGCTGTGGATGTTAATATACCCAACGTTTTTATATGTGGCATACCAACTAACCACCAAAACGCTGAGTAAGAGGTATTATGTCTCTATTTTCAGTCACAGCACTGACAGGGTAATGACCCCCTGTTAGCGATTATGTTTGGCCTATAGTGTGTAACAGCACACCCACTGTTTATAATCACAGTAATGATGGCTATATGTCTGCTAAACCAGTGAATACACTGCACCTACTAATTTATAGCAGATGCCTTTTGTGGTTTAGCAGGACCCAGACTCTGCAATTTTATATATATATATATGCAGCGATACTGGATCTCTTTCATCCACTGCCACACCATTAGATCCTAAAGATTCATTAGGGATCTACCCTATCATATATCTATTTGAACTGTATGTTTGAACACACTTACCTCTGTTACCAATATCACTAAGTGGTATCCAGATGTTTGCAATGGATACCTAAGTATCATACTTTGGTTAACAGGGTTTTCTCAGTACCCGGTGATTCACCAGTGTTTGTCAACATACGCTATACTTTAGTTTTTAATTAGTATGTATTTATTATGTTTTCTGATTATTTATTAAAACTTTATTATTTTGGTTCCTAATGAGTGCATCAGAGGGGATTTCTGTTTTTTCCTATTGCTGAACATATTTTGATGCCATTAGAGAACTATTTTGAAAAATAAATGTCTAGCACAAATTCTTATAACCCAGGATATGATAAATATACTCAGAAAACCGGACAGTTTCTATTACCTCCCTGGGTTTTTTCTTTTCTACTCTAGAATATGAACCTCATTATATATTTACCAACCAAAAGGGCCGTCACCCCTGTATAGTAATTTGTAGTTTAGCTACATTTTCAACGCAGAGAAACAATACAACATTGCAATATATACAAAATGCTTATTCTAGAGGCCTAATATAGCATAACTACACTAGCTTTTTGCAAGGTTAAGTGTCCGTGACATAGTCCGCACGTGTAACATAAAATCGGTCAGTTCCCACACATTTTTTTTTTCCTTCTTGACTTCAAGTCCATTACATCCTCGTACTTCATTTCAACGCCCGCTGCATCCTGCAAATAACTGGACTGTTTCTTCAGCCACTGATGAGACACTCGGACCGGATTCTCCTTGGCTCCACACTGTGGTCCAGAGTGGCGAGATCTGGAACTATTCAGGTGCCGTGTTGACCTTCGTCGTGTTTTCTTTTCAATCTTTGAACCTTTTGGGGCCATTACCAGGCCTTTGGGTTTTGGAGACCTAATTACCTCTGTATAAACGTATTACCTCTGTATAAACGTAGTCCATATTAACAATGTCATCAGGATTTTTCATCAAGTTTGTGTTTTCAGGAATTGTCAGCCACTTGGCTAAAACATCTTCTGTGGTGGCCTGGGTGTGTTCACTAGTTTGATAATCATCTGGACAACGTAAATGAAATTGAGGATCTGGATTTTTGAATCCCAGATCAGGGAGTACATTCTCAGGAGGGTGCCTATCTGTTTCTGGAATAACAGCAGCACAATCAAAGTTAATTCTTTCTCCTTCCTCTTTGTCATCAGTGAGGGCATTGAGTTTACTTTCCCTGATCTCCTTTTGTGACCGTGTCTCTTTTAGCCTTGGAATCTCTTTCTCCAACTTCATCTTTTTTTTATAACTTAAATATTTTATTGTGTAATACAGGCATAAAGTACAACATAATATAAAGTAAAATTCGTTGTGTGATTGATAAACGTTTAAATATATGAAACAGGCTTAGTGAGATTGCACGGCCTTTCAAGCCCTATTCGGCCAGACGAATCACGGTGAGCTAAGCATTTAACTGAACAGTTCGGTATATAGTGCAAATAATAAAGTAATAATAAAAAAATAATTAAAAAAATAATAATAAAAAAAAAAAAACATACAGGGGGGAGGGCAGGGCAGGGCAGGGTAAGGGAGTGGGGTGGGTAGGCGGTCGGGAGGGTCCATCTCCATCTCTTCTGCTTATGGGCCTGTCGAGACTATCTCTTACAGTCCCGATTCATCTCTAAGCTGTAGACACCAGAGTGCTGCTGTCTCAGTATCTGTGCATCTGGAGTGAAGTGAACTATCCCTTCCCAAGGAGAACGCACCTATTACTATTATAGCCAGATTGAGTCCCTCTTAACCCCTGGGATGTCTGTCTGGGCCAGCCAGGGTGTCCAGACTTTTATAAAGTTGTTGCCAGTGTCGTTAACTAAACTCGTCAACTTTTCCATCTGGCATATAAACACATACGATTCCGAATCTTTGGGATGCTTGGGAGATCGGGGCGTTTCCATAATGCTGCAATCTCGCTCCGCGTTGCTATTGCAAAGTGTGCTATTAATTTATTGTTTGCTTTGGTAAGGCCCGTTAATGGTCTGTTCAAAAGGAACAGCCATGGGTCTGGTGGTATTGTGAGGTCGAAAATCCTCTGAATCCAATTTCTGATTTCTTCCCAGATTGGGGAGATCCGCGGGCAGGACCACAGCATATGTAACAGGTCTGCCGATCCTCCACACTGCCGTGGGCACAGTGGGGAGGATCCTGGCACGAACCTAGATAATTTCAGTGGGGTGAGGTACCATCTCATGAGGACTTTATATGCGTTCTCCTTGAGAGTGGTGCAAATGGAACTTTTTGCTGTTGCTAAGAATATAGCCTTCAACTCCTCATCCTCAAGGGTCTCTCCCAGGTCTAATTCCCATTGGGATCTAAAAGAGGGCACCTGTTGTCCCTGAACTGCCGACCTGATCACTTCTCCGTATAACTGTGATGTAAGTCCCTTTGTGTCTGTCTCAGCCAGACAGAGCTTTTCAAAAGATGTCAAAGGGGGGTATGGGGAAAATTTATTGTTAAATGCTCTGATCTGGAGGTATCTAAAGAATTCTGAGTGGGGTATACCTTTTTCTATACAAAAAGGGAGATGAAAGATCCGTAAATGATGCACTCTACTCTATTAATCAAAATAATACATTTTTATGAAATTCGGTAAACATTAGAAGTAATTAAAACCTAAAGGGGTGTGCTATGGGAAATCTGGTATATAGATTTCTCTGTTTGTCGAATGGCATAGGTGATTAACCCCAGAATAGCCCAGCATGCTGGGTGTATCTTGCAATAAATGCAAGGTGTACAAATTACACCCAAACGTAAATACAGTGTGTATACAGTCGCTGAGATAGACCCCTGTGGGGTTGTGACATGAATATCAGGGGATCCTGCTGAACGTAACACTATATGCTTTAATAATAATGCCAGGTATCAATAGCTTGGTATTAAATGTGTAGCAATATCAGTGGTAATCAAGGTGTTAAATGGTTTACCAGCGTGCGTAAGTGACACTCTAGTATAGATATATGGGGTCAGTGGCATCCCAGCGTATGAAGAACCCTGTGATGTATCCATTGATCTTTATAGGGGTATATATTACCGGATCTCCTCACAGTAACCTGTTGGATCTGCAGATTTTCATACACGCATAATTGCTGACGTTTAACCCAGCGTTCACTCGTTATACCACACATTCATCGCAGGACATATTCACTGTTATGCACCTATCTCTAGCTAGTGAGATCCACATCAGTGGCCCACATCATGGTTAAATCTTTTTAACTGTATTTCCGGCAGACAAGGAGCAAACACCTATGTGTTTGTCGCACACCCGACGTCACTGTGACGTCATCCCGACGCGCGTTTCGTTCCTGAAGGATGGAACTTCTTCGGGGGTGGGAGATTCCCTGCAGAGGTCTGCTTTTTAAAGCCTGCGGTTGCCTTGGTGATAAACTGACGTCATCAGGTAGGAGTGAACCTCTCCCTCCATTCGGTGCAATCCGGCAAGCTGTACTTAAAGTCATATCCTAATTACCTCTTACCAGGGAATACCTACTAATCTAAAAACAAGGTAAGTCCTAAATTAAAAGTGAAAATTACAGACATCAATGACTCGTGTTGTTATTGTTATTGTGTTTGGCTAATGTCCTAATAGCATCATAGCCAGTATACACATCGTGATACACATGTAATGCTTGGTGTGTTATACCTATTATAGAGCATATGATCAAGGTACCATTATAAACCTATATAAGATCTGTAATAAATCTATTTTACCTCATATCATAGGTTAATGTCTTAAACCATTGTGAATGAAAACACAACGCTATTGGTGTTACTATAGAAACGCAGAGTAATTGAAGTCCTCATTTAACCCATTCGGGGATTGCGTTCCTAGGTTAAAAATCCACCTTGCCTCCCTTCTTAGTAGGGTATTATCAATCTCCCCTCCGTGAAGTCCCAAAGAGACATGTTCAATACCCTGAAATTGAACAAATGTTGTGTCCCCTTGGTGTGACAGATTTATGTGTCGTGCTAAAGGTGTATCCACACTATTTCTAATAGTGCTGGCATGCTCTAAGATGCAGCGACGCAGTTGGCGTGACGTTTTGCCAACATACATCAAGCCACATTTACAGGTTGCTAGGTAAACAACACCACATGTTTTGCAGTTAAAGAAATCTTTAATTGTGTATCTTTTTGAACCATTCGCATTCTGAAAAGTTTTTGGGGGGTTAATGAAGCTGCAAGCTTTGCAAGTCCCACATTTAAAGGTACCCTTTGTAGTGTTGGTTAGCCATGCTGTCATTGTCGATGTTTTATAGTGGCTATGTACCAGGGAATCAGACAGATTTTTTGATCTCCTATACGTGATGGAGGGGGTGTCAGAAAGCACTTTCCTGTATATTTCGTCCTCTAAGAGGATATGCCAGTGCTTGTTGATCACTCTTTTAATTTCCCTCCACTGTTTACTGTAAACATGGTTCAAAAATATACACAATTAAAGATTTCTTTAACTGTAAAACATGGGATGTTGTATGAAAATCTGCAGATCCAACAGGTTACTGTGAGGAGATCCGGTAATATATACCCCTATAAAGATCAATAGATAGATCACAGGGGTTCTTCATACGCTGGGATGCCACTGAGCCCATATATCTATAATAGAGTGTCACTTACTGCACGCTGGTACACCATTTAACACCTTGATTACCACTGATATTGCTACAAATTTAATACCAAGCTATTTATACCTGGCATTATTATTAAAGCATATAGTGTTACGCTCAGCAGGATCACCTGATATTCATGTCACAACCCCACAGGGGTCTATCTCAGCGACTGTATACATACTGTATTTACGTTTGGGTGTAATTTGTACACCTTGCATTTATTGCAAGATACACCCAGCATGCTGGGCTATTCTGGGGTTAATCACCTATGCCATTCGACAAACAGAGAAATCTATATACCAGATGTCCCATAGCACACCCCTTTAGGTTTTAATTACTTCTAATGTTTACCGAATATAATAAAAATTTATTATTTTGATTAATAGAGTAGAGTGCATCATTTAGGGATCTTTCCTCTCCCTTTTTGTATACACATGTTGTTATCCCTGATTGCACTTCTCTAGAAAGTAAAAGATTCTTAGCTGAGCAGGACATTTCCCTCCCATACCTTTTTCTAGCCCGATGTGGTCGAATGTTTTGACCTTTCTATTGTAACCCTCCATAGGGGGGCCATCATAGTATGTCTTGTTGTGAGGGAATGTCTCACCCTAGTCGCCTCCCAGATTGATAATGAGTTGGTCATTGAGGAGAGCGGGATGTCAGCGAGTTTTCGCACTGTTTTGGGTAAACAAATCAAGCTGCTAAGTTCCAATGGGAACATGCAGCACCTTCAAGCTCCACCCATCTTTTCAAATGTGGGTTGGATTGCCATTGGACAATTTGGCTTAATTGAGCCACTTTATAGTATGATAACAGGCAGGGTACCGCTAGGCCACCAGCTAGTACAGGTCTTTTCATATTAAGTTTGTTAACTCTCGTTTTTTTCCCTCCCCAAATAAAATTAGAGATCTCAGATTGAAGTGAGAGTAGATCCTTCTCTCTGAGAGGCACTGGTAGTGTTTGGGAAAGGTATAGGATACAGGGCAGTAAGTTCATTTTGATGCTATTGTCACGGTGACTTTATGGCAGGCTGTAATTTACACACAAATATATATAAAAGATAATATATATTTATAACTGGGTCTGAACTGGGACGAGACTTAGATATGATAAAATATAATTTATTCCTTGATAAAGGTGAACACATCAGATATACAAATAACAGGCAAAATATAGACACTTACTTAAAATGGAAATGATGAAGCAGTCATATCTGGACTGGCAGATCATTCAGCACTCTTCATAGTCATCAAGACACCAAAGACATGAAAGACCTCTGGCATGAAGACATTGCATAGCATTTCTCTCAGCAATCAAGATGTTATAGAACAGACAAAGGATAAAGGGTGGACAACAGTTTATAAACCTTTTGTGCCCCATCCTTAACATTGAGTACAGTGGATTGGTCTTCAATTAACTCTAGCCACTCATTAACGTGGGAACACCTTTTGATACATGCCCCCCTGCTAGCTGGTACATGCGCAGTAGAGCTCTGGGGTCTCATTTCTGTCACCCCTCCTCTGCATCAGGAATGCCAGCTAGTCTACCAGATTGGATTCCTGGCAGGATATGCTTTGTTGTGAGGTGTGAAATGGAACACTTGAAGACTGCTCTGGTTTGAGTAATCTCCGCCCTCATGCAAACAGTGGAGGTGACAAAATCCTTTGAACCATACTTAAGTCCTAGACATTGGGTCGCCTTTCTGGCCATATGCTACCCTGGTATGCAAAGGAATTTCCTCTGGGTTTTACCCATACCTTGGAACACAGTATGAAAGATAAAACATAAACATATTAAAATATCCGGTTCCGTTGGGTCCAGCAGGTCCAAACTTCCCAGTTCTCAATGCCGGAACTGGGGCACCCTATGGTACGATTTGCGACTTGCTACGACCTTTGGAACCGGAGATACTCAAATACACTTAAAACCGTTTCACATTTTAATACAAAAATCTCCGCTGTAAATTAAATCACGTTTTTTCACTAAATCCCCATTGAAAGCAACGGGTTCCGCCGCCATAGAGTTTCAATGGCAAACCGCCGTCGTTGGCGGCTATGGGAATCCGCCGCCAAAGACTTTCAACGGGGCGACGCCGCCATTGAAGTCAATTGGGGTTTTCCGCCATAGCCGGTAAATGGGGTTTGGCCGCCATTGGAGTCTATGGGAAAAGTCCCGAACTTTCAAGGGGGTCCATACTCCGTCGGGTTGGTCCAAGAGGGTCAAGGATGGTTCTGCAGCGATGCCGGAGCAGTGACTACAGATACCCCAAACCCTGATCCTCCGGGCCCTCCGGAACCGGAGCTATGGATTACCAAATTTCAGCTTTTGACACTTAGCCGTTTTCCTGATCCGTTTCTGTCGCCGCCATTGGAACCTATGGCACGACCTGCTCTTCTCGGTTCGACCCTTATCGTGGGTCCAGGATACGAGTGGGGGGAGGTCTAGGAACTAGGGGCAGAAAGAATTTTATTTCTAGGTGCTCTAGAACTGTTTATTCCCACGCCACTTGTCGTTGAACTTGACTTGTTAAGTGATCAAAGCTCTCCTATTGAAAATGTATCCGCTTTGCGGTTAAGCGGTTTGGACAGCTGCCACTCGTTCCTGGAAAGCTCCTTCGAGGATTTCCATTGAAGTCAATGAGCCCATTGACTTACAATGGGAAACCGCCGCTCCTCCTCTCGGATGCCATCTGCTGGTCTTCTCAGGAAACAGGACCCAAACAGTAAGATTCACCATTGAAACACATGGAGCTCAATGACGGCCTATGGGAGCCTGCAAAATGGTGCCTGAAAAGGCGGGAAAATTACACAAAGGGCTATAATCACTAATGAACTATTAACCCTTGTGCTCCCGGATGGATCCTAGTGTGTGTGTGATGCAGACACTGATATAACAATAAAACAGGGGAACAGTGGAATATACATTTTCAGGTTATAACAAGGGTTAAATCACATTTCTGGACCTCAGCCCAGTTAACCCCTTGTCTCCCTGGTGAGGTTAGAAGGTGGCCAATTGGGGTGTAACCCCTTTAATCCCGGGCCAAATCCTCCCCATCGTCACACCTCCCCTGCTCAATAGGTGCCTGGTGCCCCAGTCGCCTCCCCCGGGCACTGGGGTACCACTGGCGCCCTTGAAGCACTCAATAAGTCCTGAGGGGTTGGCCTGGCAAAATTGTCCTCTGGCATTGTCCAGTACATTGTCCTGGCCACAGTGGATTGTAAAGTCCAGATCCTGTGGAGCAGGGCTCCACCATGGCTGCCGGGTATTCTCCTTTGCCTCCCTCTGCTCCCCACCCAGTGCCTGGTGAACCAAGTCCATGGTGAAGGGGCCCCGCTGCAGACCAGGCTGCCCACTGCCCAGAGACTGGCATGTTTCTGCACCTGCAGGAGACCAGCTATCCAGCACAGACCGTCGCTTTTCCTGTCAACCAAGTCTGGGAAAGAGCTATGTCACTATCCTGTAGGGACCCTACCTGCTCTGGCCCTGTGCCCACCTGTAGCTGCTCTGCTATACTCCTGACTCTCCTCCCTGGCTGCCTATCTACCCACAGCCCCTCCTTTGGGAACCCAGGGGAACCTGTCAGAGGGGTCACTCCTGGCCAGTCAGAACAAGGGACCTTCTGCCTACCTAGCCTATCCCTAGCTTCTGCCAGCTGCCTAACACCCCACTGACCTCCTATCTCCCCCTGCTCCATGGTGTCTCCCTGCCTAGCCTCCCCTAGGCCCAGCACCTCAGCCGGCTGCTTACCTCCCTGCAGCCCACCTGCACTCCTCTCCCCCCTGGGCAATCCTAACCCAGACCCTGGAGCTACCTGAGTGCACCTAGCTCCCTGACCTTGTCTCCCCCTTACCAGGGATGAGCTCAGGGGCATCTCTCCATATGCAACCACCTTAGCTCTTGGCTGGCAGGTATCCCTGGGGTGGCACAAGCCTGCCACTGCCCCGGATACCCCCAGCACATAGCTAGGCTGCAACAGGGAGTTGCTGATCTGAGACACCCCTTGAGGCTCTGCCAGGGTAATGGGGAACTCTAGCTGCCATACCTGCTGCTTTCCCTCCCCGGCTACCACTAGCCCTTCTTCTCCCACTGAGAACTGATGCTGGCTACCTACCTGCAGCCTCCCCTCACTCCGCTGCTCCCTAGCTAATCCTAACCTGGATCCTAGGGCTACTTGAGTGAGGCCATCTCCCTGACACTGTCTCTCCATTACCGGGGATGAGCTCAGGGTTGCTGGTACAGATGCACCCACCTTAGCTCCTGGGTGGCAGGTAATCTGGGGGTGGTCTAACTGTGCCACAACCCCTGATACCTCCAGCCCATAGCAAGACTGCAACAGTGGGGCTCTTAACTGAGAGTCCCCTTGCTGCTCCGCCAGGGTAATGGGGAAGTCTAGCTGCCCTACAAGCTGCCCTTCCTTCCCCTCCCATGGTGCCCCTATCTCCTGCCACCCCCCAGTCACCCCTAGTGTGAAACCACAGGGTACAGTCATAGGGAAAAATAAGTCAGGGTCAGTCTGCGACTTGGTCTGGCTTACCTCGCTGGTCCCCGCAGAGACCGTCGCCTTCGTTGGTCCCAATTGCAGGGGGACTGGAGTGGCCGCCGCCGGCATCATCTGGGCCGGGAAGCAACGGGTCGCCGCTGCAGCAGCGCCCGGGGTTGGCACAGGGGAAACGATGCAGGACCGGGGTCCCAGGTCTTTGTGGAGAAACACAGCTACATGCAAACCAGGTAACATAACCCCCTCCCGCAATCCCTGTCCCTCCCCCCCACTCAGAAAGGGCTCCGGCACTTTGCCGGAATCGCGGCTCTTCTGCCGCCACCGCCATGGGCGAACCCCGGGTAGGTGCCGCAGCAGTACCCGGCGGTGATGCAGGGTCGCCGGCGTGGATTGTGGGGCTCCGGTCATCGCTGGGAATCGCCGACTCCGCCAAACCATGTGAACCACCCACCTCCCGCACACCCCAACCCTCCCCCAAATAAAATTGCCGCCGGCAGGATGCCGGAGTGGCGGCTCCTCCGCCGCCGCCGCCGGTTCTCCGCCGGGATCCGGTGGATGGCCGCTGCTCTCCGCCGCTGTTGCTAATGCAGCCCGTCCAGGTTCTCCAGGAGATGTCCCGAGGAGGGTTGTCGCCCTGGCTGGGCGGGAGCCATCAGAGGATGCCGATTACTGGGTCATCTTTCCGCAGCTCGTGAGCGCTGGCCCTGAGGGGCTTCTTCGCCTGACCGCGCACGGTCAGGGCACTGGGTATTATTGTGGCTCATGTGTTGGCAGTGCCGCAGCGGCTGCCGGTGCTTCTCCGCCACCGGTGGACTAACCCCAGCAAGGGGCAACGGCGTCCAGAGCGGAGTTGCTTGAGCGCCGGGCTCTGGGAGGGGATAAGTGGGTCGGTGTGGTACAGACGCCAGCAACTGGGTCCACTTCGCCGGGAACCACGTCTTGCCCAACGCACACACCAGTGCTAGCTCTTTCAGGGAAAATTGACGGGCCGCCGCAACGGCCGTTACCTCTTCTGGTGCAAGACTTCTGTGGTCTCCGAGACCACCCGCTCCCTCCACAAGTCTCTGCCATCCTGGAGCTGGGTCAATTACCTGTTCTCCGGGCGGTTTGATGGTTACAGCAGCTGCAGCTGTGGATCTTTGCTCAGCCTGCCGGGTTTCATGCTCACCGATCGCTGTCTCTCTCTCAGCCTTGCTGGCTGCTGCTCCCCGCGCCGACTTGATGCACTCCTCCGGTCTCGGTGCCCGGCTCCAGTCAGACGGATGGCCAGCACTTTGGTTCTGGAGGCAATGCTTCTCACAATTAGGGGAACAGTGAGGAGGTGCCATATCTTGTGTTATATGTTGTACACTGTGTGTTCAATATCTTTAGTCCCAGGAACTCGCAATTACCATCGAGTTCCCACTATATTACAGTATCCCACAGAACACTAGTAATACATGTCCAGTTCAATCCCACCGCTGCCACCAGTTAATATACAAGCCTGTCACGGTGACTTTATGGCAGGCTGTAATTTACACACAAATATATATAAAAGATAATATATATTTATAACTGAGTCTGAACTGGGACGAGACTTAGATATGATAAAATATAATTTATTCCTTGATAAAGGTGAACACATCAGATATACAAATAACAGGCAAAATATAGACACTTACTTAAAATGGAAATGATGAAGCAGTCATATCTGGACTGGCAGTTCATTCAGCACTCTTCATAGTCATCAAGACACCAAAGACATAAAAGACCTCTGGCATGAAGACATTGCATAGCATTTCTCTCAGCAATCAAGATGTTGTAGAACAGACAAAGGATAAAGGGTGGACAACAGTTTATAAACCTTTTGTGCCCCATCCTTAACATTGAGTACAGTGGATTGGTCTTCAATTAACTCTAGCCACTCATTAATGTGGGAACACCTTTTGATACATGCCCCCCTGCTAGCTGGTACATGCGCAGTAGAGCTCTGGGGTCTCATTTCTGTAACCCCTCCTCTGCATCAGGAATGTCAGCTAGTCTACCAGATTGGATTCCTGGCAGGATATGCTTTGTTGTGAGGTGTGAAATGGAACACTTGAAGACTGCTCTGGTTTGAGTAATCTCCGCCCTCATGCAAACAGTGGAGGTGACAAAATCCTTTGAACCATACTTAAGTCCTAGACATTGGGTCACCTTTCTGGCCATATGCTACCCTGGTATGCAAAGGAATTTCCTCTGGGTTTTACCCATACCTTGGAACACAATATGAAAGATAAAACATAAACATATTAAAATATCCGGTTCCGTTGGGTCCAGCAGGTCCAAACTTCCCAGTTCTCAATGCCGGAACTGGGACACCCTATGGTACAATTTGCGACTTGCTACGACCTTTGGAACCGGAGATACACAAATACACTTAAAACCGTTTCACATTTGAATACAAAAATCTCCGCTGTAAATTAAATCATGGTTTTTCACTAAATCCCCATTGAAAGCAACGGGTTCCGCCACCATAGACTTTCAATGGCAAACCGCCGCCGTTGGCGGCTATGGGAATCCGCCGCTATAGACTTTCAACGGGGCGACGCCGCCGTTGAAGTCAATGGGGGTTTTCCGCCATAGCCAGTCAATGGGGTTTGGCCGCCAATGGAGTCTATGGGAAAAGTCCCGAACTTTCAAGGGGGTCCATACTCCGTCGAGTTGGTCCAAGAGGGTCAAGGATGGTTCTGCAGCGATGCCGGAGCAGTGACTACAGATACCCCAAACCCTGATCCTCTGGGCCCTCCGGAACCGGAGCTATGGATTACCAAATTTCAGCTTTTGACACTTAGCCGTTTTCCTGAGCCATTTCTGCCGCCGCCATTGGAACCTATGGCGCGACCTGCTCTTCTCGGTTCGACCCTTATCGGGGGTCCAGGATACGGGGACCCGGTTGTGGTCGAGTGGGGGGAGGTCTTGGAACTAGGGGCAGAAAGAATTTTATTTCTAGGTGCTCTAGAACTGTTTATTCCCACGCCACTTGTCATTGAACTTGACTTGTTAAGTGATCAAAGCTCTCCTATTGAAAATGTATCCGCTTTGCGGTTAAGCGGTTTGGACGGCAGCCAACTCGTTCCTGGAAAGCTCATTCGAGGATTTCCATTGAAGTCAATGAGCCCATTGACTTACAATGGGAAACCGCCGCTCCTCCTCTCGGACGCCATCTGCTGGTCTTCTCAGGAAACAGGACCCAAACAGCAAGATTCACCATTGAAACACATGGAGCTCAATGGCGGCCTATGGGAGCCTGCAAAATGGTGCCTGAAAAGGCAGGAAAATTACACAAAGGGCTATAATCACTAAAGAACTATTAACCCTTGTGCTCCCGGATGGATCCTAGTGTGTGTGATGCAGACACTGATATAACAATAAAACAGGGGAACAGTGGAATATACATTTTCAGGTTATAACAAGGGTTAAATCACATTTCTGGACCTCAGCCCAGTTAACCCATTGCCTCCCTGGTGAGGTTAGAAGGTGGCCAATTGGGGTGTAACCCCTTTAATCCTGGGCCAAATCCTCCCCATCGTCACAGCTATGTATCCTACCTATCCAGGATATTCTTTGGGGAGCCCATCTATGTAAATTTAGAGTTCGAATCAGGTTGGGATAATTTGCTTTATAAATGTCTTTGGTATCTTTGGTGATGTGGACTCCCAAGTATTTGATATATTTCCGTTGCCAATTAAATTTGAAATTTAGTTGTAGAAGCTTTTCGGTATGTTTAGGGAGATTGATGTTAAGGGCCTCAGATTTGGATTGGTTTATTTTGAACCCTGAGATCCTGGAAAATCTGTCTAAAATATCAAATAAGTTTGGTAAGGAGGGGAGGGGTTTTGTAATGATCAAGAGGATGTCATCCGCGTATAGGGTCGCTTTATGAGATTGTGAGTATGCGCTTAACCCCGAGATGTCAGGATTGCCTCTGATTTGTGCTGCCAGTGGTTCGATACATAGGGCAAAGAGAAGAGGAGATAGTGGGCACCCCTGTCTCGTGCCACTTTTAATTTGGAAAGGCAGTGAAGGGAAGCCCTGATGAATGACCCTGGCGTTAGGGTCGGAGTACAGCGAGAGAATCGCCCCACTCACCCGATCTCCAAAGCCGAATGCCGCAAGCGTCTCCTTTAGATAGGGCCAGTCTATCCTATCAAAAGCTTTTTCTGCGTCCAGACTTACATACTTTGAGTGTTTCTTGTATTAGCCAATTCTATATGATCAATAAATCGTCGGGTATTATCTGCTGCCTGCCTCCCCTTAATAAATCCGACTTGATCTGGGTGTATAAGTCTGGGTAGGATGAGACAAAGTCTATTGGCCAATAATTTAGCGTATATTATAATATCAGTATTAATTAATGAAATTGGCCTGTAACTTTTGCAATCCAGCGGGTCCTTACCAGGCTTGTGAATTAGAGATATAGACGCCTGCAGCATTTCCCTTGGGATGGGAGCTCCCGCTAAAATTGCTTGGAGCAACCTCGGGGCGAGTGATTTGACAATTTTTTTTATAATATAGCCCTGAAAAGCCATCTGGCCCGGGTGCCTTTGATGGTTTAAGTTCTTTAATGGCTTGTGATACCTCTTCAATAGAGAAGTCTGAGCTCAGGGCCTCTCTATCTGCGTCCGTCAATCTCTCTAGATTTGAGCTGGCCAGGAAATCTCTCAGTGTCCCGCTCATTTTAGTACTATGGGCCACCTTCTCTCCATTATATAGAGATTCATAGAACGAACCGAATTCTGCTACTATTTTCTTAGGGTTGACTCTGGTGGTACCAGATTTTAAGCGTATAGCTTGGATGTTATATTTAGATTGCCTGTCTCGTAGCATACGAGCCAGCATTGTATCCGGCCTGTTTGCTTTTTCATAAAACTTCCTCTTTGACCAACTCAGTGAGTTATCAGCCCAGGAGGTCAACAACAAATTTAACTCAATTTTGGTGTCTTTTACATCCTGTAGGGTTTGAGGGTCTGGACTTCTTTTGTGTTTCAAGGAGAGGGAATGTAGTGTACTTTGGAGTGTGGTAATTTTGGCATCTCTCTCTCGTTTTCGTCTAGCTGTGATGCTAATTATCGTACCCCGCAATGTTGCTTTATGAGCTTCCCAGAGGACTAACTGGGAATTAACAGAGCCTAGATTGAAATCAAAAAACTGATCTACAGCCGCGGCCCCTTTTATTCTCCAACATCACCGCATTGTTCCGGGATTTTTTTTAGAATGCCGCGCACTTCACCGCGTTCATGCCGCATTCTGACCGCATTCATACCCCATTCATGTTGCATTCACAGCCGCGGTTGATGTGTTTATTTATAATTGTTCGGATTTAATTGGTTGCAATTCTTTGCGTATCCGCCAGATGGCAGATATTCATGAATTGTAATGTGCATGCGCTTCAGTAATGTGTCGACTTGCAGGTGTTTAGTTTAATACCACCGTGGTGTATTGTAAATTGGCCTTGGGACTGAAGGAAGAGGTTACAATAATGTATCAATTTAGGCTTTTCATATTAAAGAAAGACAAGCACCAGTTTCTGGTCCGGTTATTGTCCTGAGTCCCGCCATGAGTGCAGAACTGCAGCCCGTGTTCCAAAAACCAGAACGTACGCTTATTTAATATGGGCCGCGATTAATGCAACAGATGCAACAGTTGTTCAAATTTATCAGTATTTTATCGACAACTATGATTTTTACAAATTTTCGCCAGATCCTCATGTATGGAAACGTGCAATAAGGAAAAAGTTATGTAGCGATCCATGTTTTTTTCGTATTGATCCCGATTTTATTGGAGGGTATTGGTGTGTATCACCGGGTTTTTCCCGTATCTATGATCATGCAGACGGCAAAAGGCGAAAGGTCGTGTTAAAACCAAGTAAGAAACATCAGTCGCTGGCAAGCAATGCGCCAGCACCAGCACCGGCTTCCAATAACGGTCCGACCATCGGTGACAACCCTTGCTGTCTGTCCCCGCCCGGATACCTGCAGCCTGAGTCGGATTTCGCGTACAGTTTCGAGCAAGCTTGCATGTACCCAAGTAATTTCCAGCCTCATCAGCTGACTACAGGTGTAGTAGTCCCGCTGTCACCTGTCAACTTTGTGTATAATGAAGAATACGGGACTGGCAGTGGCTCGGCGCCAGCTGATTGGGAAAGTCTATGGTGAGTAATGTTGCCGTATTTTATTCTGTTTTTTTATTTTTAAAATATCAATATCAGTGCGATTCAA
Organism: Ascaphus truei; assembly: GCF_040206685.1. Taxonomy (NCBI): domain Eukaryota; kingdom Metazoa; phylum Chordata; class Amphibia; order Anura; family Ascaphidae; genus Ascaphus; species Ascaphus truei. Next base: position 25,650,290 of record NC_134497.1, read on the forward strand.
AAGTCAAGCGATTCTCCTATAAGCAATATCATTGGCTGAGCGGCTTCTACAGTAGATACTGCACAATTTGTGAAAAGCTAGGCGCATGCGCATGCATTGGAACCTTCTTGAAACGCATATGCGTGTTATCACATCAATGGTAGGCGCATGCGCATGTGAACAGGGGACTGACCATTACAGTAAAACTTTTACTTTTGTTTTTCCTCAGAAAAGAAAACTTTGTCATCTCATGCGGAAAACGGCAAATGGAGGGATTTCGATGGATAATAATCGCTTGCTTAATCGGATTTAAAAAAACACGTACCAGAGTCTACAGTTTAGTGGCCGTTGTTATTGATCAGGATAGAATACCTGAAACAGTATGCTGATGTTTTCAGACCCTATACAATACTTTTTTTTTATATATATGTACTTTATAATAAACCAGAGAAAATAAAAAGTATGCATTTATTCTACATGTATTCTAGTACATATGTGTATTCTATACCCGTACAGCATGTATTGTTTTAATACTCTTGAGATGTAGAAGTAGTGAGCATGCCTACAGTATACAGTACAGTATGCCTGGACAGTACTGTACATTCTAGAAACACTGTATTTATTTTGTTACAGTATAAAAGGAGACAATGGAACAATTTAAAACAAATCAACATTTTCTTTTATTGGTGGAGTAAGTACAAAAACATTTATTTACAAATACTGTACAATGTACAATGTAAAACATTTCAAGTGTACAGCAATTCAAAACATCAACAGGTGTATGGTTTACTGCTAGTTGAAACATTTATGTTCAGAAAGTCAAAACATTTACAGTCAGTCAGTATGGTTAACAGTCACATGGTGTTATTAAAAATAATTCTTTAGTCATAAAATATACAAAACGCAACATCTCCCTTATTAAAGTACAGAAAGCCAAAACATTTACAGTCGGGAGGTGTACAGGGGTGGGGGGTACAGGGTACAGCAGCATGAAGGATTACAGCAGTTCAAAGAAATGACAATTTCAAAAGGCAGGTCATCATAATAATTTGATCCCTACACCCCCAAATACAGTACATAAAAAGCACACAAATCAACCATGTGCAGTCAAACGCACAGGGTCGCAGTCAAAAGCTACAGCACAGATTGAATATCGTAATATCAAGTTGGTCTAGGCAGGCTTGTGGAGAAAATAAAAATAAGAAATGAGGAGAAGCAAGCAGTGGTGAATTTACAGGCGCATGCAGTAGTAATCAACAACTATCAAGCAGGAATGTGATTGAAACCAGAAAGACACATTCAAAGGAATAGTGTGGGAGAGGTGTACTGCACTGTAGATAAGATAAGAAGTTGAAATACTGCAGTGTCGTACAGTAAATTATCCTGTGTGTGTGCAGGGGCAAGCTAGGGCAGAGCGCTGTACTGTATATGCCGAAATGTGATACTGTTACAGCACCCGCCTATGCGTTTCAACAATTTTCAAATGAGACATACAGCACTGCAAATGCATGTATAAATATGCAAATTTACAATTACAGCGCGCGCACACGCAGACTGTGTACTGACGTAGGTTGAACTGCTATAGTATTAGACTTCCAAGACAACAGCTCGCGATCACCCCCCTGAGTTTTTAGACGGTATTGCAGTATTGCAGACAGGGATAATAAAATGCTAATATTACGAGCGCTAAAATACCGCTATAAACTCCGGACAAAAAACAAACAAAACGCATCTGCCCGCGGTTATCAGAGAGCCGCGGATCCGTCCGCATTAGGATAAGGCGGCCGCCACTGTATTTCATTACCAATAGCATCACAGATCTCAGGAATTTTTAGGAATGATTCATTGAGTTTCCAGTTCGCCCAGGTCTATCAGCCCGAATATTGTTGCACCTTGGCTATATCGGTGCATGGTCAGACCATGAAATATCATGGATCCCAGCTCGGGAGACCATAGGAACCAGTTGACAGGAAACAAAAAGTAATCGATTCTGCTTTACGAGCCGTGCGGATGGGAGTAGAACGTATAGTCTCTATCTGCTGGGTGTAATTCTCTCCATATGTCTTTTAATTGGTTGGCCCTGAGGCCCCTGCGTAGTGATATTCCTGCTCCCTTGTTATCTGTACCCACACCCCCTGATCTATCCAGGTGTGGTTGCATGACCATATTGATATCCCCCGCGAGCACGATGCATCCCCTAGCTGTGGAATTCAGGATCCTAAAGAAATTATTGAAGATGACCGCGTCCTGCTCGCAGGGGGCATACACAGATGCCAACGTGATATTCTGTCCCCTAATTGTACCTACGGCAATGATTAGTGGCCATCTGTATCCCGCTTGCATGACTGAATGACAAATGGAATCTTGTTTCTAAATAAAATGGTCACCCCCCGTTTTTTAACAGAGGCTGAAGATAAGAAGACCTGGGACAATACTGTTTATAGTTTAGATGGCAAAATCTATGGGGTCAATGAATATGAACTTCATAATTTACATCAATCCGTTAGAAACCAGCAGCTACTTCGTTACCTTAATTATTACCTTACTGAGAGACTACTATAGGGACATTATATATCTATCAATATTCTTCTGACTCATATAACTGACATTCATCTATTTACAGATAATATCCAGCATACTTTATATCCCCCGGCTTATCACATTTCATAGGAATCCAATATTTCGCTATTGATTAATTCTAATACTTCGCTAGTTACTTTTGGGTCGTCTTTTATTAGTCCTTACGTCACCGACAATTAAGTGATTTATTTGATCAACTTCAATTATTGCTCGACTCAACGATACGTTTCTTGTCCCTTTGTACTTTTCATATTTAATTTAGATTTATTAAACCCTCTGTTTATCTAACCTGAATTATTGAACTATTATTGTCGCTACTCATAACTTGACTCTTAACTATCCCTAATTAGAGTTATTAACCGTTAAGCAGTGATTTGTGTCAAGGGACAGTATGGGGTGATCAGATCTTGTAGTATGTGATAAGCCATATCTTCTAAAGTATAGTGGATTGATGTGCCTGAAATCCCCCTTTCTAATGTGCCCCCCCTCTCCGACCCCCCCTCTATCTCATATCTAAGGACTGCTAGGAATTAGGAAGGAGATTTGAACCACTCGCTTGGGGTTAGCCCCCCTCAGGTATGGACTGGTTGCTATGTCCTCCGGTCTCCGTCTGCAAGCCCAAAATCATGCTCCCTCCTTCTCCATGAGCTATGTAGCTCTGTAGTCCCGTATGTGCTCTTCCGGTCATCGCCCCCCGTGCCCTCCTGCGCAGAGACATCATCCGCTAGGGCCGCCGCCACTCTTTCGCCATGCGCAGGCGCCGGATCGGAGATTTCGCGAGGAACCGTCGCAATTGACTGACGTAATCGAGGCAGCCCGCGAAAGCCAGAGAGGCTCCCGCTCGGCATGGAGAAAGAGCAAGGTAGGATGGCCACCGTTTGAAAATCGCATGCGGGTCTGGTCTAGATGTGGCTCCGATATCTCACTTCCAGGGGTTGGAAGGGAACCTAGGAGAGGTCTATCTAGATCCAATTGTCCAGTTCCTTCTGCTCTTCTTTCGGGTGACAGTGATAAGAGCACCGAGGAGTGGTCACAGCGATAGGCAATCTAGGGGGGAGCTCGGCGCCTCCCCTGTAGATCTGTCTTCTGTACAGGTGGTCCCCACTTTGCTCCATGTGGGTGTGGGGGCGCCATCTTTGGCCGCCGTCAATCGAGGGGGACTTTGTGAGGATCATGAGATACCCAGTCATTTGAGGAAATCCTCACTGTCCTCTTCGTTCTTTAGGGTATGAGCCACTCCATTTTTTAGTACTAATAGTGCGCAAGGGAACAGCCAGCGGTACCGCATGTTTAGGTCTCTCAGGACTCTTGTAACGGGGGGCCAAAGCTCGTCTTTTGGTTAGAGTAGCAGGGGACAAATGTTGGAAAACTTGAAACTTGATCTGTTCGAACTCCATGATTTTGGCTTCTCTGGAGATTCTTCAGGTTTCTTCTTTAGTGCGGTAATGATGGAAACGCATCACAATGTCCCTGGGGGGTCTCCTTTATGGGGTCTCCCTCTTAACGCCTGGTGGCAACGGTCCAGTATGAGGTCCCCGCCTGCTTTAACTAGGAATAGGTGTTCAAGCCATCTTGTTGAGAACTCCTCAGGATCAGTTATAGATTCGGGTACCCCCCTCAGTCGGATATTGCATCTCCGATCTCTATTCTCAGTGTCCTCTATTTTGTCCTCTAGTGATCTGACTTGAACTTTTAACGTATCTAACCGAGTTTGGGTTTGTGTCAGGGCTACCGCGGTCTCATCTGATTTAGATTCGAGAGCATCCGTCCGCTCCCCCAGCGCATCAACGTCCTTTCTGAGGGCCCATAGTTCGGATTTAAAGATCTTTTTCATATTGGTACAAAATTCCTTCATGTCCTTGCGTCGCATTACATCTAAATCATCTGGCTCCTCGTCTAAAGCATCCATCTCTTGGTCTACGCTGGCAGATGGAGCCGGGATCTCCGGTTTTCCCGCCTTTGCCATCTCTTTACTTTTGAAATATGTAGTGACCGGTTGGTTTTTCTTACGCAGCGTTTTGCGTGTTGCCATTACTAGACGTTTATGGCCACTTTTCTGCTTAAACTTGTAGTTAAGTTCACGCGTCTGCTGTAATAAATTGGATTTATGAGCGCCGGTGGGAACGGAGCCTAATCCCTAAGCCTCCATTCACCCACACGTCGCCCATGCACCTCTCCTCCAACTTCATCTTTATAGCAAATCTTAATATTGCAACAGCCTTGAAGATACGCATATAGGAACATACAGCTTGCTTGGTTAGGAGGTAGGATTGATATCCTGACTGAACCACTCTAGCAGCTTCTCCCATGTCCTGGTAGCATCGTTGTTGCTGTCCTTCTGTATTTCTTTTTCCACTCAGTGCGGCTGCTAATTCACCTTCTTTGGAGTTGAGTCGCGATTCCACGTCTGTCATCTGTTTCAGAGTAAGGTTTAACTCTATTTCCTTTTCGTGCTCCCTCTCTTACAGAGCCACCTGGCTTCTAAGCTCTGCCCCCAGCGATGCCCTTGTGGCGCACATGGCCTTCAGCTCCTCATGCTGCTCTGTGGGGACATACTGGGTACTCAGCCATCCCTGTAGCAGTTGTATTTGATCAGTGGCCTGGTCACTTGCTTCCTGTAAAACTCGCTGCTTCTCCTTGGCCACTTGCAGACTTTCACGTAGCTCTTGCAGCTGTCTCTGCCATAGTTGCGCTGCTTGTGTGTGCTGTTCCAGGGAGACATGTTGGACACACTCTGCATTCTGCAGTGCTTCCTGCATTTCTAACTTTTCCTGGATCAACTGTTTCTTCACGTTTTCTGCTTGGTCAGTCAAATCTGAATTTTTCATTTTCAGACTCATTTTCTCGCTTTACAGTCTCTAAATCACTTAGGGTAATCTCATGGGTTTCCTTCAAAGCCGCGTACTCTTGTAAAGCTGGAAGTATACACCTCTGTAACTCGGCGTTCACTTCTCGCTCCTTCTTGTTACATTATCGCTCCTTCACCAATCCCTGCCACAGGATTTCATAATCATGGTGGGCAGCTTGGAGTGCAGAACTTAAAGCCTCTTCATCCTGGATCAAGGATTCAGCTTCCCTTTGCTCCTCCTTTTCCTTTGCCACCGTTCCCATGACAATTTTGCCGGTCACATCTGCAGCACATCTCGGCGCCTTTCTGACACATGTTGTCTTGACAGCGCAGGTTCAAGTGGTTCAGTCACTTCCTCTGTGACTTGAGAAATATTTTTATTTTTCTTCCTCTTTCTCTTTGCTTTATTAGCTCCAGAGATATCAGTGGTACTGGGCACACCATCAGTGCTATCAGCTTCCACATCTTGCTTGCACTCACAGGGCGTTGCTTACTTTTGCAGCTGTTTGTCTTTGAAAATTTGGGGACACACATCTTCCATGTGACCTACTTAGGGTGACCATTTGTCCAGGTTTTGTCAGACAGTCCCGTTTTTTTCTGTCCTGTCCCGGTTTCAAGTCCGTCCCGGAAATGTCCCGGTTTTTGTCCCTGGTCCGGTATTGCGGGGCAGCGGCGGTGAGGAGAATGCGGCGGCCGGTAAGTATTTTCTATGTGTTTGTATGAATGAATGTATGTTGCCGGGGGAAATTGAATGAAGGAGAATGCCGGGGGTGGGACTTAGAATGTTGGCCGGCCCGCAGGGGATTGGTCGCAGGCAGGTAAGAGGAAGCCAGGGGCGGGGCTTCTGCTTTTTGCAGAGCACACGTGAGTGTGTCTGTCTTCCCGCTCCTGGCTCCTCTGTCGACTGCGCGGTGAGTGTCCCCCTTCTGTCCCGGGTTCCAGCCACGGGGGGTAATAGGAGGTGGTAGCGGGGGTGCGCCTGCCTTTGTACCACCTACCTTGTACCACCTTGTACCTTTGCACCCCTGGCGCTCCCACCTTTGCCCCCCTGGCGCTCCCACCTTTGCCCCCCGGCTCTCCCACCTTTGCCCCCCGGCGCTCCCAGCTTTGCCTCTCCTGGCGCTCAGTTCCCCCCGTCCCCTTGGTGCGGGAGATGGGCTCGGGGACGGGCAGTGGTGGCTGCGTGGTCGCTGCCGGGTGGTGCAGGGGCTAGCGGGCGGTGCAGGGGGAGGCGGGGTGTATCAATGTGTGTGTGTGTGTGTATCAGTGTGTGTGTGTGTGTGTATCAGTGTGTGTGTGTATCAGTGTGTGTGTGTGTGTGTATCAGTGTGTGTGTGTATCAGTGTGTATCAGTGTGTGTGTGTGTGTGTATCAGTGTGTGTGTGTGTATCAGTGTGTGTGTATCGGTGTGGGTGTGTGTGTATCAGTGTGTGTGTGTATCAGTGTGTGTGTGTGTGTGTATCAGTGTGTGTGTGTGTGTGTGTATCAGTGTGTGTGTGTGTGTGTGTGTATCAGTGTCTGTGTGTATCAGTGTGTGTGTGTGTGTGTGTGTGTGTGTGTGTGTGTGTGTGTGTGTGTGTGTGTGTGTGTGTGTATATTGGTGTGTGTGTGTATATCAGTGTGTGTGTGTGTGTGTGTGTGTGTGTGTGTGTGTGTGTGTGTGTGTGTATATCAGTGTGTGTGTATATCAGTGTGTGTGTGTATCAGTGTGTGTGTGTATCAGTGTGTGTGTGTGTGTATCAGTGTGTGTGTGTGTATCAGTGTGTGTCTGTATCAGTGTGTGTGTGTATCGGTCTGTGTGTGTGTGTGTGTGTGTGTGTATCGGTGTGTGTGTGTGTGTGTATCGGTGTGTGTGTGTATCGGTGTGTGTATCGGTGTGTGTGTGTATCGGTGTGTGTGTGTGTGTATCAGTGTGTGTGTGTGTATCAGTGTGTGTGTATCGGTGGGTGTGGGTGTGTGTGTGTATCAGTGGGTGTGGGTGAGTGTGTGTATCATTGGGTGTGGGTGTGTGTGTGTGTGTATCATTGGGTGTTGGTGTGTGTACTGTATTAGTGGGTGTATCAGTGGGTGTGTGTGTGTGTATCAGTGGGTGAGTGTGTGTGTGTGTATGTGTGTGTGTATCAGTGTGTGTATCAGTGGGTGTGGGTGTGTGTGTGTATCAGTGTGTGTGGGTGTGTGTGTGTATCATTGGGTGTTGGTGTGTGTACTGTATTAGTGGGTGTATCAGTGGGTGTGTGTGTGTATCAGTGGTTGAGTGTGTGTGTGTGTATCAGTGTGTTAGTGTGTGTGTGTGTGTCAGTGTGTGTATCGGGGCGGGCAGTGGTGGCTGCATGATCGCTGTCGGGCGGTGCAGGGGCTGGCGGGCGGTGCAGGGGGAGGCGGGGTGTATCAATGTGTGTATCAGTGTGTATCAATGCGTGTGTGGGTATCAGTGTGTGTGTATCAGTGTGTGTGTGTATCAGTATGTGTGTGTGTGTGTGTGTGTGTGTGTGTGTGTGTGTGTGTGTGTGTGTGTGTGTGTGTGTGTATCAGTGTGTGTGTATCGGTGTGAGTGTGTGTGTGTGTGTGTGTGTATCAGTGTGTGTGTGTATATATATATATCAGTGTGTGTGTGTGTGTGTATCAGTATGTGTGTGTGTGTGTGTGTGTGTATGTGTATCAGTGTGTGTGTGTATCAGTGGGTGTGTGTATCACTGTGTGTGTGTGTGTGTGTGTGTATTAGTGGGTGTGTGTGTATCAGTGTGTGTGTGTGTATCAGTGGGTGGGTGTGTATCAGTGGATGTGTGTATGTGTGAGTGTATCAGTGGGTGAGTGTGTGTGTGTATCAGTGGGTGAGTGTGTGTGTGTATCAGTCGGTGTGTGTGTGTATCAGTGGGTGAGTGTGTGTATCAGTGGGTGAGTTTGTGTGTATCAGTGGGTGGGTGTGTGTATCAGTGGGTGTGTGTATCAGTGTGTGTGTATCAGTGGGTGAGTGTGTGTATGAGTGTGTGTGTGTGTATCTGTGTGTGTGTATCTGTGTGTATCTGTGTATGTGTGTATATCTGTGTGTGTGTATATGTGTGTGTGTATATCTTTGTGTGTGCGTGTGTGTGTATCTGTGTGTGCATACTGCACCGACACACTTTATTCGAGCAAATGCCTGGTTTGTACCTGGCAGAAACCTGGAATCCGCCGCTGCTCACCTCTTGCATGCTTCGTTGCGTTTGCCTTCCCAGCCACGGTTCATGCCTGGCTGACGGGGGCCTGATCTGTTAAATGATAATGAGAATGATTTACTAGGCTGCGATGTTTCGATTGTCCACCAGATGGCATAAACTCATGACTTAAGTAATGTGTGGCCTTTGCAAGTTGTTTCGTTTCCAAAAAAAAGTTACTTTATCCCAGTACAGTATGCTATTGTGTAACTTGTCCTTGAGACTGAAGGAAGAGTTGCAAAAAATGTATCAATTTAGGCTTTACATACAGTAATGTATTAAATAAAGACAAAGATCATTTTCACTTACACTATTCTACAGAGACATGAGTGTTCAAGTGGAGCCCGTGTTCCAAAAACCTGACAGAAGTTATGCTTATTTGATATGGGCCGCTATAAATGCAACAGAGGATAAGATGGCAACAGTTGTTCAAATTTATCAGTATTTTATCGAAAATTATGACTTTTACAGATTTTCGCCAACTCCTCATTTGTGGAAGCATGCAATAAGGAAAAGGTTATGTAGTGACCCCTGTTTTCACCGTATTGAGCCCCAATTTGTTGGAGGGTATTGGTGTGTGTCACAGGGTTTTTCCCGTATCTATGATAATGGAGGCGGCAAAAGGCGAAGGGTCGTGTTAAAACGAAATAAGAAGCGACAGTCCCTGCCAAGCAATGCGCCAGAACCAGAACCAGAACCAGCAGCAGCACCAGCTTATCATCATGGTCCCGCCATCGGTGACAACTCTGAGATGGATTTCGCAGCCAGTTTTGATGAAGCTTGCATGTACCTAAGCGATTTCCCGCTGACTACAGGTGGGCTAGTCCCTCTGCAAAATGATGAAAGCTGGACTGGAAGTGGGCCGGCGCCAGCGCAAGCTGAATGGGAAATTTAGTAATACTGTACAGTATGGTGAGTACTGTATTTTTGCCGTATTATTTTGGTGGGGCTGGCTGGGAACTTCTTTAGGGGGCTGACCATTACTGTACATTAAAACTTTTCATTTTGTTTTTCCTCAGAAAAGAAAACGGCTAATGGGGGGATTTCGATGGATTATATTGTACTGTATGCTGATGTTTTCCGGCCATACAGTATACTGTGTAATAAACCCGAATAAATAAAACTATGCATTTATTCTACAGTACATGTTCAGTAAATTACTGCACATACTGGGGGCGAGATGTGTTTGCAGCAGAGAGAGATTTAATAATATTGTACAGTGAGCAGGGGGTTCCCTGAGCCAGAAATTAATGCTCAGGGAACCCCCCCCCCCCCCCTGCTCCTGATCAATATTATTAAAAATACGGAAAATGCTGCGTCATTACCATAGCGGATAGCCGCTAAGGCAATGAAGGGGTTAACCCACCGTGCCCGCTTTATTGTGTGTAGTGGGGATGGGTGAGGGGGGTATTTGGCCCTTGGTGTGAGTTTAGGACTTGCGGGAGGGGGGGGGGGGGGGTTGCGGGTGCACTTAACCCCTTCACGATCGTAGCAGTTAATACCGCTACGGTCATGAAGGGGTTAAGCCCTCCCGCTACCCCACCCCCCCCCCCCCGCAAGCCCTCCCCAACCATCGTTGGGGCGAATACCCCATTCACCCACCCCCGCTAAACACAATAAAAAATAATCACACACAGCATCCCCGCAATAAATAAATAAATAAATAAATACAAATAAATACATTTGAAATACATTTTTATTGATAGTGTAGATGTGCAGGGGGTCTCTGGAGCTGAACCGCGTTGGTTTTAGGTCTGGGGACCCCGTGCCCCCCGAGATACAGGCCCCTTTAGGGGGTGCCGGTATCCAGCTCTGCGTTAAAAGCCCCGATCACGTGACCGCGGCCTGTAAACCAAGCAGAGCAGAGGGATACCGGCACCCCCTAAAGGGGCCTGTATCTCGGGGGGCACGGGGTCCCCAGACCTGAAACCTGTGCGCTTCTGCTCTGGAGACCCTCTGCACATGTACAGTATCAATAAAACACATACAATATACAGTATAAATAAACACTCGTTCTTTACCTTAGCGTCTATGCGCTATGGTAAAGAAGCATTATTTTAATAATATTGTAAAGTGAGCAGGGGGTTCCCTGAGCCAGAAATTAATGATTAATGCTCAGGGAACCCCCCCCCCCCCCTGCTCCTGATCAATATTATTAAAAATACGGAAAATGCTGCGTCATTACCATAGCGGATAGCCGCTAAGGCAATGAAGGGGTTAACCCACCGTGCCCGCTTTATTGTGTGTAGTGGGGATGGGTGAGGGGGGTATTTGGCCCTTGGTGTGAGTTTAGGACTTGCGGGAGGGGGGGGGGGGTTGCGGGTGCACTTAACCCCTTCACGATCGTAGCAGTTAATACCGCTACGGTCATGAAGAGGTTAAGCCCGCCCGCTACCCCCCCCCCCCCGCAAGCCCTCTCCAACCATCGTTGGGGCGAATACCCCATTCACCCACCCCCGCTAAACACAATAAAAAATAATCACACACAGCATCCCCGCAATAAATAAATAAATAAATAAATACAAATAAATACATTTGAAATACATTTTTATTGATAGTGTAGATGTGCAGGGGGTCTCTGGAGCTGAACCGCGTTGGTTTTAGGTCTGGGGACCCCGTGCCCCCCGAGATACAGGCCCCTTTAGGGGGTGCCGGTATCCAGCTCTGCGTTAAAAGCCCCGATCACGTGACCGCGGCCTGTAAACCAAGCAGAGCAGAGGGATACCGGCACCCCCTAAAGGGGCCTGTATCTCGGGGGGCACGAGGTCCCCAGACCTGAAACCTGTGCGCTTCAGCTCCGGAGACCCCCTGCACATGTACACTATCAATAAAAATGTATTTCAAATGTATTTATTGTCATTTATTTATTTATTTATTTATATTTATTTATTCATTGTGCTGCTGCTGCAAGTCGTAAACTCACACCAAGGGCCAAACACCCCCCTCACCCCCAATAAAAAAAATTCACGCACAGCAGCCCCACAATTAATAAATAAATCTAAATAAATAAATAAAATCTATGTAAAACCCCCTCCCCTATTCTCGCTTTTAAAACGCCCTGCCTTCTCTCTAATCTATGTAAAAAACCCTCCCCCTATCCCCCTATTGTGTGTGCGTTAAGCTTCCCTGCAAGCTATGTAAAAAAACCTCCCCCTATTGTGTGTGTGTTTAAATCTGTCTGGCCTGTGTTTCTGAGTGCTGAGTGCTCTGCGTTTAAAGGTCCCGATCACGTGATCGCGGCCTGTAAACCAAGCAGAGCAGAGGGATACCGGCACCCCCTAAAGGGGCCTGTATCTCGGGGGGCACGGGGTCCCCAGACCTGAAACCTGTGCGCTTCAGCTCCGGAGACCCCCTGCACATGTACACTATCAATAAAAATGTATTTCAAATGTATTTATTGTCATTTATTTATATTTATTTATTCATTGTGCTGCTGCTGCAAGTCGTAAACTCACACCAAGGGCCAAACACCCCCCTCACCCCCAATAAAAAAAATTCACGCACAGCAGCCCCACAATTAATAAATAAATCTAAATAAATAAATAAAGACATGAAGAGAAATAAATATATACTGTACAGTATATACTTTGTATATATATATACACTGTATATATATATATATATATATATATATATATATATATATATACAGTATACATATATACACTGTGTATATATATATATATATATATATATCATACAGCTATATATATATATATATATATATATATATATATATATATACATACTGTATGTGAGTGAAAAGAGAAAAAAGTAACCCGTATGGGAGCACTCAGGTATGCAATTGATATATTTGTTTATTTATTTGACACAGTGCAAAAAGGGATGAATAAACAGTACAGTACATGATTTAAAAACACTTAAAAAAGAGGCATGGACCCTTAAACACTAATGAACAGCACTAGGGAACGACACACACTGTCAACCCTAAACATGAAAAGGATAGTGACTCAAAAAACACTAGGGAGAATCAAAGTGAATCACAATAGGTTACTGGGTTTAAAGGCACCTACAGTATACAACGCTAAGGATAATGCACACTACACACCAAAAGGTAGACTTGTCAAAGTATAAATGACAGTCTCAAAGCATCACACATCTGCATTAGCATACAGTAATATAACCAATGCCTAAAGCACAAATCATGTGTAGGAAAGGTGGTAAGGTGGAATGAAATCCCTAGATGTGTAGAGCAATGAAGTTAATGAATAGCATACAGTATACAGTAAAACATAACATTACAATCCACACAGTACATTGCATTTACAGTACATTGTATACTGTAAATGATGCATAGCATTAAATCTATGCACCATATACAGTACTGTACATTCTGCAAATGAATGTTAACAATATAATTGCAAGCTACTCTACCAGTAAATACTGTACAAACACTTCCAAACAAGTCAACTTAACTACAGTATTTTAACCAAGCAAGTAAACCAAAATCAATATATACTGTAAGTAACAACCAGAAAAGACAATTTAAAAACAAACTAACCCTTACAATACCAAGGATTACATCTATCTAATTGTAAAAAACCTTATACATTATACACAGCAGCATTGTTTAAAAACCCCTTCCCCCCTAATGTTTGTGTTAAGCAGATTACACTGAAGGGAGAGAGATATAAAGGCCTAAAGCCCCTTCCCCCCTAATGTTTCTGTTAAGCAGATTACACTGAAGGGAGAGAGATATAAAGGCCTAAAGCCCCTTCCCCCCCTAATGTTTCTGTTAAACAGATTACAGTACATTGAAGGGAGAGAGATTTTACAGAAACACACATTAGGGGGGAGGGGGCTTTAGTGTACTGTATGTGTGGTCAATTTATATTTTTTGTGCAGCAGTATACACTTTTGGTATATTGCAATTCATCTTACAACGAAATATACAGTATATGATGTGTATTTATTATGATATAACAACAGTATACCGTATTTATATAGTATATTTATTATATTACAACAGTACTGTATACTGTATATTTTGTCTATTTATATTTATAGTACAGCAGTATACATTTTTTGTATATTTATATTTACTGTATATTACAACATTACATGTACAGTATACAATATACATTTTATATTGCTGCATATTAATAACACAATATAATTTCTTTGCATTGTAGGGAGACTACTCTTCTGGTGGACAGAATAAGTGAGGAGAATGATGAGAGGAGCGCATTAAGGGTTAAAAACACTCTTCAGGAAAACCACAATCTGACTGTATCCGAGAGCAGCATAAAGAAGATGAGACGCAGAATTGGATGGAAATATGGACGTGTGAGGTTAGTAGTGGACAGTACAGGAGGTACTGTACTGTAAAGTAAAAATGTTGTTTTGCAAACTGTACTGCGCTGTGACGCTAACATTTTTTATTCATTGTCATTACAGAGCGTACCCCATGATACGGGACGCAAACAAAATCAAAAGAGTGCTCCAGGCCCAGGCATGGATCGACAGCGGTGAGACTTTCCAGGATTGCATCTTCACTGATGAGTCTACTGTGTCGCTGGAGAGATTTGCAAGATTTGCGTTCCACAAAAAAGGCCGCATAACTTTGAAGCCACGGCCAAAACACCCTGTGAAGCTGCATGTGTGGGGTGCCATCTCTAGGCGTGGACCGGGATGCATTGTCGTCTTTGAAGGTACAATTTCTCAAATATAATGCCGCCTAATGCACTGTACTTGACTAGTGTTGCCTTACCGTATGCACTGTACTGTACTATTGAGCACTTTTCTTTTCTTGCTATAGGAATCATGAATAAAGATTTCTTCCAAGACAACATTGTGCCCGTGATAGTGCGATACATCACACAAGACTTTCCCAATGGTCATCGCTTTTACCAGGACAATGATCCCAAGCACACCGCGTCGACGGCGCATATCCTTGAGCGCGGCATCAACTGGGTGAAGACGCCAGCGGAGTAAGTGTAGTAGACCGTGTCCCATTTATATGTTCCCCACTGTTTTTACTGTGTACTGTATCTCTTAAACTAATTGTCCTTTCTTTCCAATCACAGATCGCCAGACTTCAATCCGATCGAAATGGTCTGGCATCAGCTGAAGGACCACATCCGTAAAGTGGCGAAACCCTCCAAGAAGGACGAGTTGTATACAGCCATAATGAGTTTTTGGAACGATGTACTCACCGTTGAACGATGCAATAAATATATAGACCATATTGCCACTGTGTTGCCCATTGTCATCGCGCGCAATGGACAAGCATCAGGAAAGTAGTACAGTGCTGTAGTATTGTACAGTAGGTACACTATGATACAGGTAAGTATGGCACAGATTTTAGCTTTCCCAATAGTCAGAGTTTACAGTAGTTCCAGTATACAGTACAGTAGACTAGTTTGACATACTACAGTAACTGCCTACTAACTGCTCCATTTTTTCTTTCCAGAGAAAGCTGCACCAGCCACCTACTGTACAGTAGGTCTACCATAATACAGTACGCACATACAGTACAGTACAGTAACTGAACAAAGTTTTTGTTTTCTTGTCGTTCCAGGAAAAAGGGTGCACCAGAGGGGAGGGGGGGCCTTGTGTTCGTCAAATCTGCTTGTGCAGTCAAATGTACAGTATATAAACAGCAGTAATGATGTACACAAAACCTCTCCTCTCTCAATGAACTACTGTACCGCAGACACAATGAGGATACTGTTACAGTATGAAGGGAAAAAGAACAGGATGGGTTATTTAACATTACAGTATACTGTGCAATATTTATACTGTATATTTATATATACTGTATTTTTATTCTAAAGGTATTCGAGAATGTACTCTACTAGATGAGGACCTGGTGACTTTCAACACTCTCAGACACACAGAAAGGATTATTTCACATCACTGTATATTTATCCTGTATATTTTCAGTAATTTAGAAGCAGTGGCTGTTCTGAACAGCCCAGGGCCAGATTAACAAAACAATGGCTTGGATTGGATTAGCCAGACGATTGATGCTTGGCCAGGGAGGGATTAAAAACTCTAAGGGAGGGGGTGGGTGGTGTAGCTGTAGGATTGTACTGTGTCAGTATTTCCAACGCCAGGTCACCCTAATAATTGCATGAATAAACCCCCAACGACAAGGCCCAAATATACTAGTACAGTATACTGTACAGTACTGTAAAGTATGTATTATTGTGTGTTGATGTTTTGAATTGCTGTTAACTTGAAAAGTTTCACCATTGTATTGTACTGTATTTGTAAATAAAAGTATTTTGTGGCGACTTCAGCAATAAAAGAACTGGTTAATTTATCTCACATAAAGTACGTGAATACGACCGCAATCACCATTGTACAGTAAATGGGTGCATAGGATGGAACGACAGGTGCTAAAGGGGTATAAATATGATACTGTATTTATCAGTATTGATCAAAGAGAGTTGATCAGAAGGATTCCCCTTATAAAGTATACAGCACTCTATTGTCATTCATACAGTACAGTATACTGTAGTAAAAGGTAGACAACACATGGTCTTGCAGTACAGTATACTGTATTACTAAAAATCTGTCAGGTTGACCAGAATCACTGCGGATATCGGAAAATAATACAATTTTATTAATTCTACGTACTGTATATAAGGGGAATCCTTCTGATCAACTCTCTTTGATCAACACTGATAAATACAGTAATTTATCTCACACTCAGTACTACAAACTGCTTTTTGCTTGCAATAAACAAACAAACAGGGAAGCGCTACTGTATACTGTATGAGTTAGGATCAGGCCCAGCAGCCACTTTATGTTGAAAACCACATATGAAATGAGCATAAATTTGCATGAATAATTACACAAAAATATATAAAATAAATAGCACAAGTCTCTGACAGAGAGAAATTGTCCAGGTGGTGTGGATACAGGTTAATGCCCCTGTCTGATAGGACAGACTCGGGCAAGAATGGCCTGTGAGAGGTGAATATCCAGAATGGTAGCTGGGATGGAAAGCGCTACCAACTGTGCAGGTATTGAAGTGTGTAGAAATGGGAAGGTGCCGTAGGCATCAAATGTGGAAAGCGCTCACCCAGACTTCATACACTGCGCTTTTTGCTTGCATACTGCAAAGCCGCAAGACCAGCAACATTGTAAAAAAAGAGCAAAAAAAGAGCAATGAGCGCGAAATTGGCGTGGGAACTTCTGTTCTAGGGCCCCTAGAAATAATATTCTTTATTTTATTTATAAACTCACATTTATATATAAAGTATATATTTATTTCTCTTCATGTATTTATTTATATTTATTTATTAATTGTGGAGCTGCTGTGCGTGAGGGGCCATGGCCAGGATGGGGGGGGGGGGGGTAACGGTACAGTATGTGGGTAGGGGGTGAGGGTGGTTAGACCTCACAGTACATTATGCACATTGGGCCCCCCTCCTCCCCACATTTACATACTGTACACTACACGACATCAATGCAGGGAGGGTTTACCAATGCAGGGAGGGTTTACCAATGCAGGTAAGGCTTTAGGCCTTTATATCTCTCTCCCTTCAGTGTAATCTGCTTAACAGAAACATTAGGGGGGAAGGGGCTTTAGGCCTTTATATCTCTCTCCCTTCAGTGTAATCTGCTTAACACAAACATTAGGGGGGAAGGGGTTTTTAAACAATGCTGCTGTGTATAATGTATAAGGTTTTTTACAATTAGATAGATGTAATCCTTGGTATTGTAAGGGTTAGTTTGTTTTTAAATTGTCTTTTCTGGTTGTTACTTACAGTATATATTGATTTTGGTTTACTTGCTTGGTTAAAATACTGTAGTTAAGTTGACTTGTTTGGAAGTGTTTGTACAGTATTTACTGGTAGAGTAGCTTGCAATTATATTGTTAACATTCATTTGCAGAATGTACAGTACTGTATATGGTGCATAGATTTAATGCTATGCATCATTTACAGTATACAATGTACTGTAAATGCAATGTACTGTGTGGATTGTAATGTTATGTTTTACTGTATACTGTATGCTATTCATTAACTTCATTGCTCTACACATCTAGGGATTTCATTCCAC
Organism: Ascaphus truei; assembly: GCF_040206685.1. Taxonomy (NCBI): domain Eukaryota; kingdom Metazoa; phylum Chordata; class Amphibia; order Anura; family Ascaphidae; genus Ascaphus; species Ascaphus truei. The sequence continues at coordinate 25,667,927 of NC_134497.1, forward strand.
CTTACCACCTTTCCTACACATGATTTGTGCTTTAGGCATTGGTTATATTACTGTATGCTAATGCAGATGTGTGATGCTTTGAGACTGTCATTTATACTTTGACAAGTCTACCTTTTGGTGTGTAGTGTGCATTATCCTTAGCGTTGTATACTGTAGGTGCCTTTAAACCCAGTAACCTATTGTGATTCACTTTGATTCTCCCTAGTGTTTTTTGAGTCACTATCCTTTTCATGTTTAGGGTTGACAGTGTGTGTTGTTCCCTAGTGCTGTTCATTAGTGTTTAAGGGTCCATGCCTCTTTTTTAAGTGTTTTTAAATCATGTACTGTACTGTTTATTCATCCCTTTTTGCACTGTGTCAAATAAATAAACAAATATATCAATTGCATACCTGAGTGCTCCCATACGGGTTACTTTTTTCTCTTTTCACTCACATACAGTATGTATATATATATATATATATATATATATATATATATATATATATATAGCTGTATGATATATATATATATATATATATATATATATACACAGTGTATATATGTATACTGTATATATATATATATATATATATATATATATATATATATATATATATACAGTGTATATATATATACAAAGTATATACTGTACAGTATATATTTATTTCTCTTCATGTCTTTATTTATTTATTTAGATTTATTTATTAATTGTGGGGCTGCTGTGCGTGAATTTTTTTTATTGGGGGTGAGGGGGGTGTTTGGCCCTTGGTGTGAGTTTACGACTTGCAGCAGCAGCACAATGAATAAATAAATATAAATAAATAAATAAATAAATAAATGACAATAAATACATTTGAAATACATTTTTATTGATAGTGTACATGTGCAGGGGGTCTCCGGAGCTGAAGCGCACAGGTTTCAGGTCTGGGGACCCCGTGCCCCCCGAGATACAGGCCCCTTTAGGGGGTGCCGGTATCCCTCTGCTCTGCTTGGTTTACAGGCCGCGATCACGTGATCGGGACCTTTAAACGCAGAGCACTCAGCACTCAGAAACACAGGCCAGGCAGATTTAAACACACACACAATAGGGGGAGGTTTTTTTACATAGCTTGCAGGGAAGCTTAACGCACACACACAATAGGGGGATAGGGGGAGGGTTTTTTACATAGATTAGAGAGAAGGCAGGGCGTTTTAAAAGCGAGAATAGGGGAGGGGGTTTTACATAGATTTTATTTATTTATTTAGATTTATTTATTAATTGTGGGGCTGCTGTGCGTGAATTTTTTTTATTGGGGGTGAGGGGGGTGTTTGGCCCTTGGTGTGAGTTTACGACTTGCAGCAGCAGCACAATGAATAAATAAATATAAATAAATAAATAAATAAATGACAATAAATACATTTGAAATACATTTTTATTGATAGTGTACATGTGCAGGGGGTCTCCGGAGCTGAAGCGCACAGGTTTCAGGTCTGGGGACCCCGTGCCCCCCGAGATACAGGCCCCTTTAGGGGGTGCCGGTATCCCTCTGCTCTGCTTGGTTTACAGGCCGCGATCACGTGATCGGGACCTTTAAACGCAGAGCACTCAGCACTCAGAAACACAGGCCAGACAGATTTAAACACACACACAATAGGGGGAGGTTTTTTTACATAGCTTGCAGGGAAGCTTAACGCACACACAATAGGGGGATAGGGGGAGGGTTTTTTACATAGATTAGAGAGAAGGCAGGGCGTTTTAAAAGCGAGAATAGGGGAGGGGGTTTTACATAGATTTTATTTATTTATTTAGATTTATTTATTAATTGTGGGGCTGCTGTGCGTGAATTTTTTTTATTGGGGGTGAGGGGGGTGTTTGGCCCTTGGTGTGAGTTTACGACTTGCAGCAGCAGCACAATGAATAAATAAATATAAATACAGTAAATAAATAAATAAATGACAATAAATACATTTGAAATACATTTTTATTGATAGTGTACATGTGCAGAGGGTCTCCAGAGCAGAAGCGCACAGGTTTCAGGTCTGGGGACCCCGTGCCCCCCGAGATACAGGCCCCTTTAGGGGGTGCCGGTATCCCTCTGCTCTGCTTGGTTTACAGGCCGCGGTCACGTGATCGGGGCTTTTAACGCAGAGCTGGATACCGGCACCCCCTAAAGGGGCCTGTATCTCGGGGGGCACGGGGTCCCCAGACCTAAAACCAACGCGGTTCAGCTCCAGAGACCCCCTGCACATCTACACTATCAATAAAAATGTATTTCAAATGTATTTATTTGTATTTATTTATTTATTTATTTATTGCGGGGATGCTGTGTGTGATTATTTTTTATTGTGTTTAGCGGGGGTGGGTGAATGGGGTATTCGCCCCAACGATGGTTGGGGAGGGCTTGCGGGGGGGGGGGGGTGGGGTAGCGGGAGGGCTTAACCCCTTCATGACCGTAGCGGTATTAACTGCTACGATCGTGAAGGGGTTAAGTGCACCCGCAACCCCCCCCCCCCTCCCGCAAGTCCTAAACTCACACCAAGGGCCAAATACCCCCCTCACCCATCCCCACTACACACAATAAAGCGGGCACGGTGGGTTAACCCCTTCATTGCCTTAGCGGCTATCCGCTATAGTAATGACGCAGCATTTTCCGTATTTTTAATAATATTGATCAGGAGCAGGGGGGGGGGGGTTCCCTGAGCATTAATCATTAATTTCTGGCTCAGGGAACCCCCTGCTCACTTTACAATATTATTAAAATAATGCTTCTTTACCATAGCGCATAGACGCTAAGGTAAAGAACGAGTGTTTATTTATACTGTATATTGTATGTGTTTTATTGATACTGTACATGTGCAGAGGGTCTCCAGAGCAGAAGCGCACAGGTTTCAGGTCTGGGGACCCCGTGCCCCCCGAGATACAGGCCCCTTTAGGGGGTGCCGGTATCCCTCTGCTCTGCTTGGTTTACAGGCCGCGGTCACGTGATCGGGGCTTTTAACGCAGAGCTGGATACCGGCACCCCCTAAAGGGGCCTGTATCTCGGGGGGCACGGGGTCCCCAGACCTAAAACCAACGCGGTTCAGCTCCGGAGACCCCCTGCACATCTACACTATCAATAAAAATGTATTTCAAATAATTTTTAATGTGTGGATGTTTGCGCAGAGAGAGAGCAGCGGATCTCTCTCTGCTGCAAACACATCTCGCCCCCGCCGCCCATACAGTAGTATCATTTATGTATGTGCATATACAGTACAGTACAGTACTGTACAGTACTGTATGTTAGGGCTTACAGGGGTTGTTGTTATACAGTACTGTATATATATATATACTGTATACTGCATTACAATTCATTATAGGGGACGGCTTCACAGAGAATAGCTCGCAAGCGCCACCATGTGTATTTTGACGGCATTGCAGTATTGTAACCAGCCGGAATAAAAAGCTTAAATTCCTGCCGGAAAATAACGCAATGCACTCTGGCTGAAAAATATCAGAAACCTGACTACACCCGAGTATACCCGAATTCGCGGGACTAGCCGTGCTCGAATAAAGTGTGTCGCCAGTGTATCTTAGTGTGTGTGTGTGTGCATCTGTGTGTGTATCAGTGGGTGGGTGTATCAGTGGTGTGTGTGTATCATTGTGTGTGTGTGTATCAGTGGGTGTGTCTCCCTCTCCCTCCCTGTCTCGCTCTCCCTCCCTGTCTCCCTCTCCCTCCCTGTCTCCCTCACCACTCTCCCTGTCTTCCTCGCCCTCTATGTCTTATCTTAACTGCCGTATACCTACACCGAATTAACCTACCCTGCTTTCTTCCAGATCTGACTCAAGTTTCACGCGGGAGACATCGGAAGACAGGTAGGTAACACCTCCCCTCCTGTATAGTACCTTGAGGGACTGCGGATCAGGTAAGATCCCAGGCGGGATTGCTGCTTTAGAAATTGTGAAGAGGGGGCATCCTGACACTGGTTAATGGGTTCAGAATCATTCGCATCTGACTTTTTTTTTGTTCGATTAGTGAAGTCATCCGACACACACACACACACACACACACACACACACACACACACACACACACACACACACACACACACACACACACACACACACACACACAACTATGTAACAAGGACTAATGTTAGTAAAGTATAAGGGGCCTATGCAGAGAGGAACGGCATAATAAATTGCCATTGTTGTAAAAGTTCAACATTGTGGCGTATTTATTGAGCCTGATTCAGAAAGGACAAATCGTCAATCAAGTCTCAAAGTGTATGATTGGCGAGTGTTAATCGCGCCATTTCAGACTGAGCTACTTACATCTGGCTATATTTTCAGTCACTGCGGGTGAAAGTCGCGCTCGTGAGTCTCGCGAGACTTCAATTCAAGTGGGCGGGAAATTGCTGTTTATCTGCAGTGCAAGCATTAATGGCACTGCATCTGTGCCTAGCATATGCCCAGGGTGTAATTTAACCACTAATCTTTTTATACAAATGATTTCCTTAGTCTTACTTACATCTGGCTATATTTTCAGTCACTGCGGGTGAAAGTCGCGCTCGTGAGTCTCGCAAGACTTCAATTCAAGTGGGCGGGAAATTTCTAAAGTAAACACCACATTCCTGGCACAGTGTCTTAGTGACGGCTTCTGCATAGTTACATACCAGAGAAACAGCGCGCGTCTCTCTGTTAAAGTGGTAGAAGCACTGTGAAGCTGCAGATACTGAAAAAAAAACCTTCTCTTTACACTTTTACAATTTTTATTAGCTACAGTCATAGACATTCAGTGACAGACAGTGTACATACTGATAGACAGACACACAGCAATACATACTGATACTCAGACAGATACACAATAATACACAGTGATAGACAGACACACAGGAATATACACTGATACTCAGACAGACACACAATACTGTATACACACACATTTACAGACACTGATACACAAAGGCACAGTTGAGACATAGGCATACTGATATATACTGATCTGTACATGCATACTCACACAGATACACATAGCCACACACATGCTTATATATTGTTATATACTGTATACTGCTTATACTGTAATGCTCAGAGTTTTTGCTGACATGGCAATGTTATGTGTATAGAGGCATATTCACCCTATTGCTTTGTCAATGCCCTGTGTGCATCAGAGATTTGGGAGCCACATATAGTGACAGCAGTTGGCATGGATCTGGACAGGTTTGTGACAGCGTGATGCCCTCCCCCCAAGCCCAGCAGCTGATCGCAATGTGAAGCCCTGCACTCGGCAGCACTACTGACCCCCCCCCCTCCCCCCAAGCCCAGCAGCTGATCGCAATGTGAAGCCCTGCACTCGGCAGCAATACTGACCCCCTCCTCCCTCCCCCCAAGCCCAGCAGCTGATCGCGATCTGAAGCCCCGCACTCGGCAGCAGTACACATACACACACATGCATACATGCATACATGCATACACACATGCACACATACACACACATGCATACATGCACACATACACACACATGCATGCATGCACATACACATACACACACACAATGCAAACACACACACACACAGGAGACAGGGACCGGAGCAGAAGGGGGGCAGGGACCGGAGCAGAAGGGGGGCAGGGACCAGGGCAGAAGGGAGACAGCGATCGGGGCATCACACACACACACCCCACCTTCTGTCTGGCAATGACGGCTCTGTAGGGAACCGGCTGCAGACCCATTGGATGGGAGCGGTCACGTGACCGCTCCTCCGCTTCCCCTTACTAACTGACAGCACTTTCCAGTGAACTGGACGGCTACTGCCGTTTTTTCCTGGCGCGCACAATTGGCGACTTCAGCGCTGAGAATTCAAGCACACATGCCGAATACCACACTTTGCCCTTTCCTGCATATGCCGAACCTAGAAACATGGCGAAATTTAAAAAAAACACGCTTCTCGCCAACACATTGGCGGGATGCTGCCGCCTAGCAAATCTCCTGGCGAAAATTTCAAATTTCGCCACTCAAGGAAGCCTCTGTGCATACGGGAAGCAAATTCTGCCGAATACATGCCGAATGGCATGTATTCGGACGACTCTGCATAGGCCCCTAAGTGTACTACAATAAATAAACTGTTATGTAAAAAAAAAAAAATGTGTCCCGGTTTTTCATTTTCAATATCTGGTCACCCTAGACCCACTTCATGACAGCATACTAAATTCATCTGTGGGTACGGCTCTCTTCCTGGGGCCACATACAAGTATGGCCTGAAAGGACACTGTTTTTCATGGTTATGAACATTACAAAACAAACATTTCACGTCGGCCATTTTAGAAACCTGGCAGGGACAACTTGGCACTCAGCACTTGCTAGATGCCATTTTCACTTTCTTCAGCAAACATTTTGGTTTTCTGTTTGGGTTCAGGGTGCTATTGCATCCACACTTCGCACATTCTCTGTGTATGCTGGAAGCACAACTGGTTATACACAGTGGGACAGACTTCACTCATAGCATCTGTACTTTTACTTCGGCTGGGCGGCTATTTTAAACCCCCGCATTTATTTGCAAACCCACAGACCTTTTAGTGTCGACCCACATTCTCCACCATACAGTATGTGACAAACGTCCCTCTTTTGTAGCGCTGACGTCTGCCTGGGATCTTCCCGACACAGTCTTCTAGGGTTAATTATACGAATAACCGGATCATACAAAGCATTACGTTGTTTAACTCAGGCTTCTGCCTGCTTTATTTTCATCCCAGTAAGGGACTGCAGCTTTAACAGGTGGCACTCAGACATGAACCTTCAGCGGTTTACTCATATCACTGTTATAATATTTCACACACTGTCACTTTAAGAAACAAAAAATAAATCATATAAAGAAATCCTATCCCATTCAGGGATCTAACTACACAGCAGAATCAGCCTCTCTAACTGCTGCTGGCCCAACTAACCTGGTTCCCCAGCTTAAAACAATGCCCTCTCATTTAGGGTCACTAGATACAGCATTGTAACGCTCGGCCTGCCCACAAGTAAGACGAGACCCGGGACTGAGGTGGAAAGGAGTAATACCACACACCTGACAGTAAACATGGGCACGGCTGGAGTGTGGAAGTAGCGTAGATGGTCCGGGTAAACAAAAATAGAAATGATACCGTACTCGACAGCTCTGGCGAGAAGGGTAAAGTTCGTAAGCCAATGGTCGTGGATTGGAGAGAGCAGCGTGGTTGAGTGTCCGTAAGCCTGGGTCGTGGAGTGGAGAGAGCAGCGTAGTCTATTGTCCGTGAGCCGTGTCCAGGGGTTGTAGAAGTCTGCAGCTTAGAAAGTCCAAAGCGAAGTCCAAAGGGTTCCAGAGAGCAGCGTAGTAGAGTCCAAAGCAAAAGGTCAAATCCAGGGAGGTCAGCAGAATTTCCAGGGACAGGAACAGACACTGTAAGACAAGAGAGGTCAGGCAACAGCAGACAGCACCAAGGTACAGAAGCTATGCAGAGCAAAGAGGAAATGGTGAAGGGGGACTAAATAGGGAGCTGAGACCAATCAGGGGAAGGGGAGTGACAGGGGAGCGTCCCGAAGAAGGACCTGATAGGAGAGCAGAGTGTGAGAGTTTGGGACCAATCAGAGTGAGGGGAGGGACAGCGGAGCGGCCCGAGTAAGACCCAGATAGGAGAGAATTACCAGAGGCTTTGGGAGTGGTCTGAGCAAGGGGACGAGCGGAGGGACGGACAAGGGAAGGAACAAAAAGGGAAGGAGGACCTGGGAGGCATAGCTGATGGGGCAGGGGCGTGCAAGGTACGTGCGCCGCGTCAGAGAAGGCGGAGAGTGGGAGAGACGTACCGGAGGATTTGGGAGTAGTCTGAGCAAGGGGAGGGGCAGAGACACGGACAGGGGAAGGGTCAGGTGGAGAAGAGGGACCTGGGAGGCGAAACTGACAGGGCAGGGGCAGAGACACGCAAGGTGCGTGTGCCGCATCAGAGGAGGCGGTGTCTGACGCCCGGCACCAACTAATGGCAGCCTGGGTCCGTGCGCGCCCGTAGGGGTAACGTGCGCGACCGGGATGTGCGGGGGCAGCCACCAGTGGCGAGGGACGCCGCCGGGGAGCCCGGACGGACTGGAATAAAGGTAAGGAGGCGCTGGAAGCGGGTATACCCGCAGCGCGGATCCTTACAAGCATACAGTCTTTTAGATACAGCAATAAACATTTGTTTGTCTTATCTGTTCGTGGTGGAAACTCGGTCCCAAGTGTCAAGGCAAATCTTCTGGTACTGCGATACTTGAAGGGGGCGTCCTCACCGAACTGGATGCAGGGGAGCAGCGATACTCCCAGCCTCCAGGCTCTAAGAAGTGAGACTGAAAAGCAACCCTCTCTGCTCTAAATACCTGTTCTAGTGATTAGGAGAACAGGTGAGGGAAAACTAGACACATTGTAAACTGTGGTCTGGATTTTCCATCCACCAGCCTGAGTAAATGTGAAGCTGTGGAATGGATAATTTTGCACTATTCCTGCATTTTCGGACCTAAAACGGGGCACTATGTCATATATTATTGTATATTGTATTGTATTATATCAAAGACCTAAGATAAATCTTAAATAGATCAAATTAGAACAAGATCAAAGCATGTGATCTTATAAATTCTTTAATAAATGTCCCTTTTCTATGAATAGAATAGAAGAAGGGGGAAGGAATAATGGAGGAAGAAGAAAAAGGAAAAAAGAGAAAAGAGAGAAGTAAAACAAAACCGAGGATTTGTATCCGAGATCACCAATAACGCAAATTGTCAAGACTGTACTAAACAGCCCACCAAACAAATCACTGCTGGAAAGAATCAATGATTGTGTTCCTATGTGCTAAATATTATCTATAATGTGTGCTGAATGATATGTGAATAAATATTGATAAATATATATGTGATGTTTATAATTATATTCACTATAATATTTTTGTGTAATTATTGGGATACCTATGTGAAGATGAACTATAATTCATGAATTATATTTATAAATGTGGTCATAATAAAAGTGTAATACAGTAAATGATGTGACTAAAAATTGTGTTCAAAATATAAATAACAATTCTGAATAGATATGCGAGATGGAACCCTCATGAGATTGGCACGGAGGGAACATGTTAGACATGTTCAACCCAGACCTCCATGTCATATCACCATTTTGGGAATTGGCACTAATTAAACTACTGTACTGATGTCAATGCAATTATTCGTGCCATCCGGACTCAATGTCCCCAAAACATAAATCCAATATGTTTCCCGTAGATTTAAAAGATTGTGTCTATCACCACTCAATAAACAAGAATTAATGGCTTCAATACCCATCACCACTAGTGTTGCTGGATCTTGATTGTGTTTAGATTTATAATGGCGGGACAAACTATGAGTTTGTAACCCATGTATGATGTTTCTTCGGTGTTCCAAGAATCGCGTGCTCAAAGGGCGTGCAGTCCTTCCAATGTATTGAACACCACACGGACATATGATGGCATAGACCACAAAAGTAGATAGACAATCAATATGTCCTTTTACTAAATGTGTAGATCCATTTGAATGTGATGAGATTGAGTTGGATGTTTTTAGATGTTTACAAGTTAAACATCTCGTATGTTTACATGAAAAGTTTCCATTAGTTTGTTGCTTATTTTTTTATCAATTTTAGATCAAGAGTTTTTTTTTTTTTCAAAAAATTTTATTAGGCATTTGTACAATTACACATTTATACATACATGTCTTTGCCTAATGCAGGGTTTTTTTTTTTTTTTAAAACAATGAAAGGCCTCAACATGCCTCCGATCCCTTCTAGTGGATCGAGCAGGGCAGGTGAGAGAGAGAGAAAAAGAAAAACAGAGGGGGGAGAGCAGAAGGGGGGGAGGGGGGTGGGGGGTTCTCGGCCTCTGTCTGTCGGAGACACGAACCGTATCCTTTCTACCTAGTATCTGGGTTTGCTCCTTTTTTTTTTTTTTTTTTTTTAATTATTATTATTATTATTATATAGGCGTTTCTATTCTATTGGTTGGGTCAGCCATGGTTCCCAAACTTTATAAAAGAACGTTGTCGTTCTTTTCAGAAAGGCGGAGAGTTTTTCCATCAACATTACCTCCTGGATTCTTTTCTTTACTGTTTGCTTGGGGGGGCGACACCTTTTTCCACGAGGCGGCCACCGCACATCTAGCCACTGTAAGAATGAAGGAGATTAATTTTCTTATTAGGCGGTCAATGTGCTCTATTGGCCTGGCCAATAAGTAGGTCAGCGGATCAATGGGTATTGTGAGGTCTGTGACCTCTTGTATTATGGATTGTATGGTTATCCAATACTTCTGTATTTCTGGGCATGACCACCAGATGTGGGCCATGTCACCCTTTTGTCCGCAGCCTCTCCAGCATAGATCGGAGGCCAGAGGGTAGATTTGTCTTAATCTGACTGGGGTAAGATACCAGTGAAACAGTATTTTATAGATGTTTTCCTTAATTGTGGTACATATGGAAGTTCCTGAGGCAGCTTCCCATATACTTTCCCAGTCCTCTCTGTGTATAACTACATTCAATTCAGCTGCCCATTTGAGCATATAGTCATGGGTGGGGGCGTCTGTCACCTTCTCCAATTCTGCGTAAATTTGCGTTATGAGACATTTTGATGAGCTGTGTTACTGCACAGCCTTTCAAAACTAGTGAGAGGGGGAAATTCCAATGTTGGGGATAGGTTTTGAATAAAGTGCCGAATCTGGAGATATTTGAACACATTTAGTTCTGCCATTTCATATTTGTTTTTTAATCTTTGGTAGCCCAGGAACAGCCCTAAGCTCAGCAAGTCGGCAATCGCTCTGATATTTTTAGCTTTGAATTGTTCAAATTGTCTGGGTTCACAACCAGGGGGGAATTTAGGGTTTTTGAAAATTGGAATGAGTTGTGAGTTAGTGGTTGTGAGTTGGTATTTAAATTTGGATTTCATCCAAATCTCCCACATATGCCTCATCGGTCCTAGTTTGAATTTACCAGTTTTCGTGTCTCCCTTGTTCAGGGACCAAAGGCATGCTGGTAGAGAAGGCGTGCCGGCGTATTGTGATTCTATATCTAACCAGCAATCTTGGTCTGGATCGGCGTTCCATACTACTGCCTGACGTAGCTGGGTGGCGTGGTAGTATCTAATAATGTCTGGGACTCCCAGGCCCCCTCTCCCCCTTGACGCAAGTAAAACTGACCTGGCGGTCCTGGGTTTTTTACCCTGCCAAATAAAATGAAATATTTGTTTCTGAATATTTTTCAATTCTGAGCCAGGGATGTGGACCGGGAGGGTCTGGAAGAAATATAACAATCTGGGGAGTATGTTCATTTTTACCGAGATGATTCTCCCGATCCATGATGTTTAGTATCTTTCCCATTTATCTAGGTCATATTTGATTTTTCGAAATAGGGCTGGGTAGTTGTGTTGGTACAGGGACTAGTAACTCCTTGATACGTTTACTCCCAAGTATTTGATATATGAGGAGCTCCATCGATAGTTAAAGTTTAGCTTAAGTAGTTTCACCTCTGGCTTTGGTAGGTTTACGTTTAGTGCTTCAGACTTATCACTATTGATTTTGTACCCTGATATTTTACCGAAGTCTGTAAGTTCTTTTTGGAGATTAGGGAGGGATGTTTGAGGTTTGGAGAGCGTTAGTATAATATCGTCTGCGAACAGGGATATTTTGTATAGTTTAGGTCCAATTTCTATTCCCTGGATATTCACATTGTCTCGAATTTTGGATGCCAGGGGTTCTATGGTCAGTGCGAAGAGAAGGGGGGATAGGGGGCATCCTTGTCTTGTGCCATTTTTAATTTTTAATTTCTGCAGGCTGCCCCCTGGGAGTTTCACCATTGCCGATGGGTTTTGGTAAAGTCTACGGACACCCTCTAGATATGTGTCTTTGAAGCCAAATTTACGTAGGGTGTTGTCTAGAAATAACCAGTCAATTCTATCAAACGCCTTCTCTGCGTCTAGGCTTAGCAGCATTGCCTTGGTTCCTGTTAGGTGCACATGGTCTACTATATTGATTATCTTACGGGTGTTGTCTGAGGCTTGCCTGCCTGCGACAAACCCAACTTGGTCTGTATTTATAAGTCTTGGTAGGATAGGATTTTACCTATTCGCTAAAATTTTACTATATAGCTTGAGGTCGTTGTTCAGGAGGGAGATTGGGCGATAGCTTCCACATTGCATCGGGCCTCTTCCATCTTTATGTATAATAGCTAGGTTGGCTAGAGACATTGAGGTAGGGATTGGGTTCCCTTCCATGAAATGGTTGAACATTTTTAATAGATGTGTGGAGAGTATTGGTAGAAATCTCTTATAATAAACATTGGTGAACCCATCAGGGCCAGGGGATTTAGATAATTTCAGCACTTTTACCGCCTCCTCCAGTTCCTCTTTTGATATCTCAGCATTAAGCACTGCATTTTCCTCCTCTATTAGTGTGGGAAGGTGACAGTTGTCCAAGTATCTTTTTATAGGTTCAGATGCTGTTGGTTCGAGGTGACTATTTTTGGTTCTCAAATTATATAATTCGGTATAGAATTTAGTAAATTCTGCTGCTATTTTTTTGTGGCTATATTGTATTTCACCAGACCTATTTTTGATTGCTGTAATTTGAGATCTTTTCTGCACTCCTCTCAGTCTGCTTGCCAAGAGTCTGGGGGGAGGGAGGGGGGAGGTCAAAGTCACATTTCAAGCCTTGGAGTATATACATTTGGTGAGCTGTCTTGCACTATTGACGGGTTTTAAACATTTTGGTAACCAGTGAGTGTATCTTCAGCAGTCACTCTGCGTAATGGATTCTGATTGTGGGGGTGGAGATGGGAAAGGGGGGGTGCATGGAGGGGGTGTGTGGACGGCTGGTGTGTGGACAGGTGGGGGGGAATGGGGTGGCAAATGGTACATGGCAACTTAACACTATATATACACATTCTTGAACATGGACTATAATTTATAACTTAAATCGCCTAGACCAACAACAACATTTTCGTTGCACCAGGTAGCGGGTGGCTCAGCGTCCAAGGCTCAGATCATCCCTGTCCATAGAGGTCGGATGGCACCGTGTGGATCGGGGTCCGATGACCCGTTAACATATATGCAGGTCACTGGGGTGAAACTAGGAGTCTCCGCTCTCTCTCCCCCCCCCCCCGTCGGAAGGGACATCATACTGGGAAGCTGGAACAACCGGGGGAAGGAGGGATGGAGATACAGAGCTGCTGCGGGATGGATGAACGCAGGGACGGAGGGACATAAGGACAGAGTCAGGCCCCCCTCCGGTCCTGAGAGTGGGAAGATCAGTGATCCTGTGGCTCGGGGCGGCCCCTCCGGTGGCGCTGAGCCTTGCGGGGTTCGGTTTCTCTGTTGATGAGCGGGACTTCTCAGGAACCATTGCGGGAACAGGTGACGTGTGGCTTCACGCGGGGGAGATATCCTGCTTCGGCATCAAGGGGAGGTAGGCGGCTAATCCTCCGGCGGGGTTCAAGCCCGACGAGGGGCTCTTTAAGGTAAGTGGTGGCGTTTTCCATTTTGCAGATCGATGTATGAAGCTTGGGTGGTTACCGCAGCGGCCATTATTTATCTTTAGAGTGGTGGGCCGCAATTCTTTCGGAGGTTCGAGGTGGGTCTCCTGAGGTTCCCACCGAGGTCGGGTGGGTCGGTGACCATGATTGTGGCGGCGTTAAACCCAGCGCCCGGGCGAAGGGAGCCATGTCCCCGGGGTATTTCAGAGACAGGTATTTTCCATTTTTGTTGACCGTGAGTCTGAAAGGGAAACCCCATCAATACTTTTATCCCCTTCTCACGGAGCAGGCTGGTCAGTGGCTTGAGCTCATGTCTGCAGCCCATTGTTACCTTCGAGAGATCATTGTAAACCTGAAGGGTTTCATTTTGGAAGTTTATTTCATCCAGGTCGTGACAGGCCGTGATAATTTTTTCTTTTGTAGTGTAACTGTGCATTTTTATTATAATGTTTCTTCTCCGCTTGGGGTCATCAGACTTAGGTCCCAGGGCACGATGGGCCCTGTCGATCTCGACCTCACTCTCCTCCAGCTCCCCGCAGACCGAGGTGAAAAGCTCCAGGAGATAGGGACGGAGGTGCTCTTGTAGAATTGATTCAGGGACGTTCCGGACGCGTATATTTTGGCACCGGTCCCGATTCGCCTGCTCCTCCATTCCTTCCTTAAGGAGGGTAATCTCCTCTCCCAGGCGGACAATCTCCTCCTGCTTCGCTCTGACGTTGCAGGGATTCAGTGAGTTTGTTCTCTAGGGTCGTTGTTTTTTCAGTTAACCCTGAGATTTCCTTTCTGATGTCGCTCACTGCTGTTCTGAGTTCCATTTGGAAAGAAGATTGGAGTGTAGCTGACATTGTTGTGAGCAGCTGCTCGAGGTATGATCAGGTGTTCAGGGCTCAGGGCTTGTTGGGGGGGTTCTCTTTGGCTGTTTTCTTTTCCCTGTTTGTATCGAAGTGCCACGAGGTGCGACACCATCTTGGAGATCCATTGTGCTCTCTGTAGCCCGTTGAGATGGTGAAAAGTATTTTGTCACTCCCTGATTGCCCGTTTTTTTTGTTTTGGACATTGCCTTTCGGTTAACCTTTCAGGGGAGTCCAAAAAAGTCTGGGAGTTTTGGGGGGAAGTGTGATTTTTTATATGAGTTTGCCTGCGGGTCTCTGGAGCTCCTCTTTTACCCGTCCATGCCGAGTGACATCACCGGAAGTCCCCCTCAGATCAAGAGTTTTTAATCTGCTAGGTGCCAATAAAGATTTGATGTTTCTTGCTTTTTGGGATACAACCGGTTTTCTGGAGGGCAGTTTATTACCTATGATTGGATCATTTAATAAAATGTTCCAATGTGCATTTAGTATGGATTTAATTTTGGAAAAGGCATGATTATATTGCGTAATAAAACAAGATGACCTACAATTGTTGACTTTTATTGTACCACTCTGTCTACTAGTTATAATTTTCGATTTGGACTTCTCCAAATGTTTTATTCTCTCTATTAGACCTACTTGTTTAAAAGTCTCTTGTACAGTATTCCCATTATACCCTTCAAAAATTTGTTAACAAGATTTTCCTCCTGGGCCAAGTAGTCAGAGTCAAGAGAACAATTTCTCCTGACTCTGAGAAATTGGACCCTAGAAATGTTCTCCAACCAACTCTTACAATGGTTACTAGCATTGTGTAAATAACTGTTAGTGGCTACTTTCTTAAAATAGGTTTTAGTTATGATCTTATTGTCTAAATTGGTACTTAGTTCCAAATCGAGAAAATTGATGATAAATTTATTTATTTCAAATGTGAATCTTAATCATTAATGTTAAATGTCTAAAAAATATCCAATAAATCTTGCTCCTCACCATCCCATATAAATAAAAGGTTGTCTATATAACGGCCATAGAACACCAGTCCAGCCCCCAGCCTCGCATTCCCCCACACATGGGTACTCTCCCACATTCCCATGTATAGGTTTGCATAGCTGGGGGCAAACCTGGCACCCATGGCCGTCCCACAGACCTGTAAATAATATTTATCTTCAAATAAAAAGTAATTGTGCTCTAAAATAAAACGTATGGCTTTTGTGATGAAATCCCTTTGGATAGAGTCTAATTGTGTTTCCATCTGTAAAAATTGTTTGACCGACTGTATTCCTTTCTTGTGATCTATGCACGTATACAAAGAGGCCACATCGCGTGTGGCCCAAATATACACTGGCGACACACTTTATTCGAGCTTGGCTAGTCCCACGAATTCGGGTATACCCGGGTGTATTGAGGTTTGTGACTGTTTTCTGCCCAAGTGCATTGAGTTATTTTCCAAGCAGGGATTGAAGCATTTTATTCCCGCTGGCTGCAATACTGCACAGTATATATATATATATATACTGCATTACAATTCATGAATTTATGCCATCTGGTAGACACGCGAAGCATTGCAGCCTATTAAATACTTATCATTATCATTTAACAGATCAGCCGCCCATCAGCCAGGCATGAACCCAGGCTGGGAAGGCAAATGCAATGGGGCTTGTTAGAGGTGAGGAGTGGCGCATTCCAGGTATCTGCCAGGTACATACCGGGTATTTGCTCGAATAAAGTGTGTCGGTGCAGTATGTGGATTTCCAAGGAATTTCAGAGATGGAGTCAATGACGTGCAGCGTGTCCCTAATATATAATTTTTGTTTTGCCACAATGGGCTGTAGAAAATAATGTACATATTGTGACACGCTGGACGTCATTGACTCCACTCCCGACACAATCGGTCTACCAGGTGTTACTTTTGAATTCTTATGGATTGTAGGTATATGGTAGAATACTGGTGTTCTTGGATAACGTTTATATAAGAAATCAAATTCTATTTGACTAATTATACTCAAAGATTGTGCTTCCAACAGAAATATTTTAAACTTTTTTTGATATTCTACCATCGGGTCCTGATCCAATATGATATAAAATGCATTGTTGTCCAAAAGACGATAGGCTTCCGCCACATAATCTTCCCTATTCTGCAATACAATTCCTCCTCCCTTATCTGCTTGTCTAATGATTACATTGCCCTGCTGACTAAGTTCTTTTAGGGCACGCAATTCATTTGTGTGTAGATTTCTTTTATGCAAAGTAGGCATGTTTGTACATAAATTTTAAAAATCCCTTAAAACTAAGGTATAGAATGTGTCTATAAAAGCGCCTTTTGAATGATAAGGGAAGAATGTAGATTTTGGAATAAAGGGAGAAAGCATAATGTTAGGTGTAATCTTCTCTACATATAAATCATTATTGGGCAATGTTCTACCGGGAGATGGATTTCCTGGATCGGACATGGACAGAGGATTCAATGACCCCATTGACATCTATGTGGAATATTGTGAAAGACAGTCGATATTTTGCCGTGGCACCATTGAAATATAAGGATTACCAACACTCAATATCGATTCACCTTCAGAAGATTGTGTAGTCATTGACATTTGTGATGTCATAATCTTAATACAATTTAGTTCTTGTGTATTAAAAATCATTTCTTTTTCTTTGCTCTTCATCGCAAGGTGTCTCATGAGGGTTACCTTTTTCACATATCTACTCAGATCTACAAATAAATTGAATTTATCAGGTGTACTACTGGGTGGAAAAGATAATCCCTTTGCCAGCAGTGATGTGTGGTGGGCAGATTGAAGATACCGTGACTCTCCGGCGTTAAAACCCTCAGTCTGCTTGCCTTCTTTCTTTGCTGCTGCTGCACTGATATTCTTCATCGTTGCTTCTTTTTCTGAGAGAGGATGATGGCTGTGACGTTTTGTCCCAAAGGGAGTAAGTCCTCCCTTTCTCTGTCGCTTCGTGATGACTCACCAATTCTAAAAAAAGCAGTATGAGAAGTTATTTTGTTGGAGCTACATGATGGTTTACCTTAATCCATATTCTGTGATTTGGGTATAGCTCCACTGCTATCCCCTTTATCCTTGGATTCTAGACCTATGTTTGGAATGAGTAGTTCTTCACTTAGAATTTCAAATCTATTTTCTCCAACAATGGATTTGGGAGATTGATGATTAGATTAGAGTTAATATAGCCTTTTCTATCTTTATTATTGGCCCTTGTAAAGTGTTTGAAAACTTTGGGCTTGGAAGCATTAGTATAACTAGGCTCTCTACTTTTTTTTCTCTTTTTTTTACTAGATTTGCGTCCCTGTCTATGTGGAGTATAGTGATATGAACCATCCCTTTTGTTACGTCTCCAATCTCTCACCCTGTCTGTAGTGTAATCATTTATATCTCTTTCAAATTTGTTATCTTTACGTTCTAGAATTCTTCCTCAAATTTGAGTACTCTCTTAATCACCAAATTGTCCAATTCTTTAAATTCTTCACTATCCACAAATGGAGTGAGAGTGTCTTGTAATTCCTGAATCTCTTTTTCAATAGTTTTATTTTTTTTTATAACTTTTATTTTATTGGGTGAAACAGTACAGACATGTTAACACAATCCATTAGCTTACAACGATTCACCTTATTTCCGATTATCTCCTCCAATCAACATGTATTACGTGACATGACATACAGGACGAACACAGGAACCGGGGATAGGAAGAGGATGGGGTGGAGGGGAGGGGGGAGGTGGGCGACTCAGGCAGCATTTGTTCTGTTTCTGAATAATCTTCCATGTTTATGTCCGGGACCCCAGCTGTTGGGGTGACTTTATCCTAACTCTCCTTCTCTGTATTGAGTTATGAATCGGTTAAATGTGCACTTTTTGAAGACAAGTAACCCAGGGCCTAACGTCTAGGATCCATTTCACTACCGGAGAGCGCCTTTTCTTAATATCATTGCAATATTTTGGTAACATCTATCCCCGGGATGTCTGTCTGTTCCAACCAAGGCGACCAAACTTTTAGGAAATTTGTGCCGGTGTCGTTGACCAGACTTGTCAACTGTTCCATCCGGCAGACGAACCAAATTCTGTTTCTGATTTTGGGTATAATTGGAATCTCCGGTTGCTTCCACAGTGCTGCGATCTCACACCTGGTGGCTGTGGCGAAGTGTGCAATCAGTTTGTGCGTTGCGTTCGAGAACCCCTGAACCCGACGACCCAACAGGAACAGCCACGGGCCGAAGGGGATCTCGATCCCAGTTAGCCATTGCAGCCACTCCTGCACCTTACCCCAAATCGGGGCCACCTTAGTGCATGACCACAGCATGTGATGCAAGACCGCTCTTTCCCCACACTGCTTGGGGCAGAGCGGGGAATAGCCTTTGACAAATTTAGAGAGTTTTGTTGGGGTGTAGTACCAACGCATCAGGACCTTATAGGCGTTCTCCTTTAGTGTGGTAAAGATAGAGCTCTTCGCTGCTGCCTGTAGGATCCTGTCCCATTCGTCGTCCTCTAGTGTATCTCCCAAGTCTATTTCCCATTGCCTCATGTAATTAAGTCTTGGCGCATCAGCTGTCTCCGGACAGATCACTTCCCTGTACATTCGAGAGGTTAGTCCCCGTGCGTCCGTTTGTCTGGCACACATCTGCTCAAAATTTGTTCTCCGTGGCCGAATAGGGGTCTTATTATAGAAAGCCCTGATCTGTAAGTATCTAAACAATTCGGAGTTCGGAATGTTTTTTTCCTCTTTTACATGAGCAAAGGATTTAACTACATCCCTGCCCTCCAGATCATATAATCGGAGGTAGCCTGCCTGAATCCAATTTGCAAATTGAGCGCTATCTAGGCCTGGAGCGAAATCTGGGTTACCCCAAATGGGGGTCATCAATGACTGCTGTGTTGTGAGAGAACATCTAAATTTAGTGGCCTCCCATATTTTCAGGGAATTTCTCATGGCCTGCAGTGGTGTTTGCATCCGTACATGGCTACTCCTGGGCAGCCATATCAGGTTTTTCAAATCCACCGGAGCGCAGCACTCCCTCTCCAGTGCCACCCATCTCCTAAGGGTTGGGTCTGTGTGCCACTGCAGAATCTGCGTTAGTTGAGCTGCTTCGTAGTACGCGAACAAGCAGGGCACCCCCAGCCCTCCTCTCGAGGTCGGCCTCCTCAAGATATCTTTCTTAATTCTGGGGCTTTTTTTGTTCCAAATAAATTTCGTTATTGCGGACTGTAAAGAGAGGATCTCTTCTCTTGGCAGGGGAATCTGGAGGGTCTGAAAGAGATATAGCACCCGTGGGAGAAGGTTCATTTTGACGCATTGAATCCTGCCTATCCACGAGATGCCATATTCTGCCCATCTCCGTAGGTCCTCTTTTAGTGTCCTAAACAATTGTGGGTAATTGGCCTTATATAAGGTTTTATAATCCGTGGTGAGATTAACCCCTAAATATTTGATCATGGAGGGCTGCCATTTGAAGTTAAAATTGAGTCCAATTAGTTTTTCTGTTGATTTGGGCAGATTTAAATTGAGAGCTTCTGATTTGGCCTGATTAATTTTGAAACCCGAAATTTGATTAAATCTCCCAAGGATTGAGAACACATTGGGTAGAGAGGTAAGAGGCTGGGACAATGTCAGGATCACATCATCCGCGTACAGGGCCACTTTGTGTGACTGCTCTTTGAATGTTATGCCTGTGACATCCGGGCTGTTCCTAATATGTGCCGCCAAGGGTTCAATACAGAGGGCAAACAGCAAGGGGGACAGCGGGCATCCTTGTCTCGTGCCACTATGGATCTGGAAGAGCTCTGAAGGGAACCCCTGATGTCTCACCCTCGCTGCTGGCCCCTCGTACAGTGCCAGAATGGCCCCCAATAAGCTTCCTCCGAAGCCAAATGCCCCCAGCGTCTCTTTCAGGTAGGGCCAGTCAATCCGGTCAAACGCTTTTTCGGCATCTAGACTAAGCACCATCGAAGGGATATTTTGCTTCTGGGCCAAATCAATTACATCAATTATTCGTCTGGTGTTGTCTGGCGCCTGCCTGCCACTGATGAACCCCACCTGATCTGGATGTATCAGCCTGGGAAGGATGATACCCACTCTTTTGGCTATGAGTTTTGAATTTTTTTTTATGTCTGTGTTGATTAAAGAGATGGGCCGGTAGCTCTTACAGTCTGCCGGGTCCTTTCCTGCTTTATAGATCAAAGATATAGATGCCTGGAGCATCTGTGCTGGGAACGAAGCTACCTGTAGTACCGAATTGAAGAGTTTCAATAAATGTGGGGCTAGAAGTTTTAAGTATTTTTTATAGTAGAGGTTTGAGTAGCCATCTGGTCCGGGCGCCTTGGCTGGCTTAAGAGACTTTACAACATCTGTCAACTCTTCTAAAGAGAAGTCCTCCTGTAGTGCCTCTCTTTCCACCCGACTCAATGTGGGCAAATTTGCCTCTTTCAGAAATTCTCGGAGATTATTTTTTGTTTTCTGATTATGGATAACTTTACCCCCATCGTAGAGCGACTAGTAGTAATCCTTGAATTCTTCTACGATTCGTTTAGGATGAGAGGTAAGCTCCCCTCCCTGCGTGCGTATTGATTGAATTTGAAAATGTGGTTTCTTATTTCTAAGTCTAGATGCTAGAAGAGTGTCCGGCTTGTTCGCCTTCTCGAAGAATCTGCGTTTAGTCCAGCTCATTTCTTTTTCAGCTTGAGATGTCAGTTTTAGATTTAGTTGCTTTTTGATATCTCGAATCTGTTCCAAGATTGCCTCCTTTTTGGAGCTTTTGTGCATTGCGGTCAAGGATGCCAATTTCCCCTTCAGATCCTTTATCTGACTCTCTTGTTCTCTTTTGCGTCTAGCAGCTAGGCACATAAGAGATCCCCGGAGGGTAGCCTTATGGGCCTCCCACAGTGTGGCAGGTGAAGATACACTCCCCTCGTTCTCTTCGAAATATTCTCTGATTTTGTCTGCAATCTCTGAGTCGAATTTAGGGATTTTTAACAGTAGTTCATTTAATCTCCAGTTCGCTCCCGGTCTGTCTAGTAAATTTAGCTCGCACCGCAGCTCTATAGGTGCGTGGTCTGACCACGAAATATCGTGTATGCCCATATGGGAGACCATTGGGATCAGTCTGTTGGACACAAGGAAGTAATCTATCCGGCTATATCGGTTATGAGGGTGGGAGTAAAAAGTATAGTCCTTGGTCTGTGGATGTTGCTCCCTCCAAATGTCCACTAGCTGACAGTCTCGGAGGCCGTGAAAGATTGTTAGTATGTCTCGTCTGTTGGGTGGATTAGGGGCCGTACATCTGTCTAGCTTTGGGTTTAACGTCCTATTTAGGTCTCCTGCCAGAATTATTTGGCCCTTTGCTTCCCGCTGCAAGCACCGGAAGAAAATGGCAAAGAAATCTGCGGCCTGTTCACAAGGGGCGTATAGCGAAACCAGTGTAAGGGCTTGACCTTGTATGGATCCCACCAAAATGATGTATCTGCCTTCAGCGTCTATCACCTTTTTTTCTAGCTCGAATAGTACATTTTTGTGGAATACAATGGCCACCCCTCGTTTCTTCACTGTAGCGGAGGCAAGGTAAATTGTGTTAAAATCTTTGTCAATGTATTTGGGGAAGCTTTTTTTAGAAAAGTGTGTCTCTTGAAGGAAGAGGATGTCTGCTTTGTGTCTGTTATAGTCTTTAAAGGCCAACTTACGCTTAGCTGGGTTATTCAGTCCCTTTACATTATGGGAAATGCAACGTATCTCTCTACCCATTAGGATCGTCTTCTAGTGACTTCTGTGCGGTAGCTGCTATCACTGGACTGGGTTCGCGCTTTGGAGTCCTTCTCGACATTTGATCTGGTAAGACTGTGACTGCTGCGGTGTTGGTGACCTCAGTCGCCTGGGGGACAGGTGGGAGGGGGGGGCGTTGTAAGACACAAGAGGATAGGTACAAAAATTACATAAAAGAAAAAACACCATGTAAATAAACATGTGTAAACAATATGTTCTCCTTTTCAGGACTCCCCTGTCCTGAAGTAGAGCTCATCGCCTTCGGGGAGTGTGGCCCCGCACCCTCAGGACCAATACCCTCTCTCCCTCCCCAAAGGACTTTGACGGGCTTCTGGGAGACCCTCCTTCCCAGATCTCGTCTAGAGCACATGCCGACCTCGGGGTATGAAGCTCTCCTTTACCCTCCGGCCCGCTCTCTCCATTTAACTACCTCCTTCAAGTCAATGTACTTGACCCCTTTACTCCTTATTGACCTGCTGGGTTAAACTACTCTTAAACCTGAAGCCTTATTTATGGTCTCCTTAATTCCTAAAACTTTAACTTTAACTTGTGTTGTGTATGTAGTAATAACTATGTGTGCTGCGTCCGCACCAACGCTCTTTTAGTCTTTTTTTCAGACTTATTGCCTTCCTCTCCGTGGCCCCTTATCCCCTAGTCTCTCTTCACTCTGTTGTCATCTATGTGTGTCCCCTCTGATGTAGTCGTTCACTGTTCTGTGGGTTTCCCTTATTGCCCTCCTTTGCCGCCTCCCACCTTTGTGTGTGCGCTTTTTTGTGTTTCCCTCTTTTTGCCCTTATCCCTTTGTCCCAGTGTCTTGACCGTTACGGCCATCATGGCCCTGTCCGGCCTCCATAGCTTGTAACCAGGCAGTGTCTTTATTAGTATCTGTCTCTGCCTGCCCGTGGGGCCTTCGTGGCTCGCAGTCGCTCTGGATATATTTGCCACCTCCAAGATGGCGCCGGTGCCTCTAGCGCTGTCCGATGACGGCTACTTCCGGTTTCCGGCGGTGGCCATTTTGGATCTCCTGATGTCTCGCGGAGGACGTGCTGCTCTTCGTTCCCGCTCGCTCACCATTTCCTGGATCTGCACCTCACGATGAGACACAAGAAGCTCCAGGGTGTCAGCCATCTTCCATCTTCCTCGTGGTGATCGTCAAAAAGTGAGTTTCTTGATTTCTTTATCCAGGACTTGGGTATTTTGACCGGATTCCGCGGGGGGACTTAGGTTCCAATCAGAGGGATTCTGAGGGGTGTTCAGAATGAGATTTAAGGGCGGAGTAGCGGTGCGGGTCAGCTCCGGTTCAGAACACAACAAGGCCCAGTTTGGCCTTTAACTTAGTAACTCGAGTAACCGACAACAACTTGTTGTAATTGTCCATAAAAGATCTTTATTGCGATGTTCATTTTATTCGCTTGGGTTTTGGTGAGGTTGGCCCTCCGCTCCATTCCGGCTCCAGGACTTGTTCTTCCTCCGCCGCTTCAGTCAGGAGGCTTTGCAGGCCCAGTGCCTTCAGGAACTCTGGACCTTCCCCAATATCCTTCAGTGTAAGGGATCTCCCGTTTTTCGTGACTTGGAGTCCGAACGGGAAGGTCCAGCGATATCTAGTATTATTGTCCCGGAGTACTTTAGTCACAGGGAACAGGGAGCGACGTCTCGCCAAGGTAAGTGGGGACAGATCCTGTAAGATTTGTAATTTATTGGCCTCAAATTCCACCGACGGTAAGACTCTTGTTAGTCGTAATACCGCTTCCCGGGTTGTGTAATAGTGCAACCGGAGAATGATATCTCTCGGTTGTTCATTCTGGGTTGGTCGGGAGCGTAGGGCCCGATGACAGCGGTCCATTGTGAGTGTTTCTTTTGGGCTGTCTGGCATTAGGGACTACAGCCATCTTGCGGTGAAGGCCTCACAGTCTCCGATCTCTTCTGAGACTCCGCGTATTCTCATGTTATTTTGCCTATCGCGGTTTTCCGCGTCCTCCTGCCGCTCTTTTAGGTCATCTATTTGTTTTTGTAGGTCTGCTGTTTTTTTATCTGTTTTCTTCCCCGCTTTAATCGTGAGATCAACTTTAGTTTCTAGATCATCAGTTCGTGTGCCCAGTTTGGTAATCTCCCTCTTGACTTCTTTGATATCTGCTTGTAAAAGCTTTTTCAAGTCAGTGTACAGTCGTGCGAAGTCGCAACGTCTGACTGGGAGTTGGGATTGACTGTTTGTGTCCTCATCATCTCCTTCTATTTCTGTGTCAGTGTCCGCCATTTCTCTGGTTGGGGCACTTTCTGCTGTTCCTCCAAAGTACGTCCGCACATCGGATATCTTCTGCTTTTTTTGCCCCACCGGCTTCTTCGGAGCCATCCTGGGGTGTTTATACTGCTCAGGATATGTGTGTGGGAACTTGGTTTTATGTGTGAGGTAGTTTTATTCGTTATCTTTTAATAGCGCGGGACGGAGCTATTCTCTTATGCCTCCGTACTCCGATCCTTCGCGCATGCGCTCTTCAATAGTTTTTAACCTGTCTTCACGATATGTTATAAGAAGACGAATTAGAGAAAAAGAACAGTTTTCTAAAGTTTGATTCCAATTGATTTGAATGTTTCGTCTGTCTCAAAAGTAGGTTTCTTAATAATTCTCAAACCTCTTGGGACCAATTTTTCATCTAAATATTTCTGCAGTGATAATAAATCTAACCAATGTTTCATTTCCTCTTTTGCCAAATTCTCAAGCCCAAAGAATTTGACTTTCAAATCTATAGTGTTTTCCTCCATTTCTTCTACTTGATTTGATTCAGTAGTAGTAATGTATTTTTGCTTTCTAGCTAATCTATCTTTACTATTAAGCATCATCTTGACGTTTATTGCAAATTAGAAGAAATATGAACACCCACTAAGGCAGCTGTCTAAAAACCATTGACCACTCTCCACATAGATTAAAACAAAAAAGACTGCGCCAATAAATGGGTGTACATATTAGAAAAATGTTATACGTATATATAAAAGAATTTTAGAATTGCCCTTGATAGTATGGGCCATTTAGATATAAAAACGTGAATTCTAATAAGATGATGGTTTAACCAAATGGATATTATATATAAATGTCAAAGAATGATATAAGTTTGTCTATATATTGCCAATGTGTATATATTGCTAACTAAAAATATACAGTTAGGTCCGGAAATAATTGGACACTGACACAATTTTCATAATTTGGGCTCTGTACGCCACCACAATGCATTTGAAATGAAACAACTGAGATGCAATAGAAGTGCAGACTTTCAGCTTTAATTCAAGGGGTTGAACAAAAATATCGAATGAAACGTTTAGGAATTGCAACCATTTTCATACACAGTCCCCTTATTTCAGGGGCTCAAATGTAATTGGACAAATTAACACAATCATAAATAAAATGTTCATTTTTAATACTTTGTCGAGAATCCTTTGCAGACAATGACTGCTTGAAGTCTGGAACGCATGGACATCACCAAACGCTGGGTTTCCTCCTTTGTGATGCTTTGCCCGGCCTTTACTGCAGCTGTCTTCAGTTGTTGTTTGTTCATGGTTCTTTCTGCCTTAAGTTTTGTCTTCAGCAAGTGAAATGCATGCTCGATTGGGTTGAGATCAGGTAATTTACTCGGTCATTGCAGAATATTCCACTTCTTTGCCTTAAAAAACTCCTGGGTTGCTTTCGCAGTATGTTTTTGGTCATTGTCCATCTGTAAAGTGAAGCGCCGTCCAATCAACTTCGCTGAATTTGGCGGAATCTGAGCAGACAATATATCCGTATACACTTCAGAATTCATCCGGCTGCTTCTGTCTTCTGTCACATCATCAATAAACACTAGTGACCCAGTGCCATTGTAAGCCATGAATGCCCATGCCATCACACTTCCTCCACCGTGTTTTACAGATGATGTGGCATGCTTCAGATCATGAGCCGTTCCAAGCCTTCTCCATACTTTTTTCTTCCCATCATTCTGGACCAGGTTGATCTTAGTTTCATCTGTCCAAAGAATGCTGTTCCAGAACTGGGCTGGCTTTTTTAGATATTGTTTGGCAAAGTCTAATCTGGCCTTTCTATTCTTGAGGCTTATGAATGTTTGCACCTTGTGGTGAACCCTCTGTATTTGCTCTCGTGAAGTCTTCTCTTTATGGTTTGACTTGTATAATGATATGCCTACTTCCTGGAGAGTGTTCTTCACTTGGGTGGATGTTGTGAAGGGGTTTTTCTTTACCATGGAAAGGATCCTACAATCATCCACCACTGTTGTCTTCCGTGGACGTCCAGACCTTTTTGTGTTGCAGAGCTCACTAGTGCTTTCCTTTTTTCTCAGAATGTACCAAACAGTTGATTTGGCCACTCCTAATATTCCTGCTATCTCCCTGATGGATTTTTTTTTTTTGCAGCCTAAGGATGCCCTATTTCACTTGCATTGAGAACTCCTTTGACCGCATGTTGTGGGTTCACAGCAACAGCTTCCAAATGCGAATATCACACCTGGAATCAACTCCAGACCTTTTACCTGATTAATTGATGATGAAATAATGAAGGAATAGCCCACACCGGTCCATGAAACAGCTTGAGAGTCAATTGTCCAATTACTTTTGGTCCCTTGAAAAAGAGGGGACTACATATTAAAGAGATGTAATTCCTAAACCCTTCCTCCAGTTTGGATGTTAATACCCTCAAATTAAAGCTGATAGACTGGACTTTAAGCCCATATTCATTATTTAACTGTAACTTGAATTTATTTTGGTACACAGCCGAAATAACAAAACTTGTATCAGTGTCCAATTATTTCTGGACCTAACTGTATGTGACCACAAATAGTATATAACAAAATGAACAAGGGATAATATTGAATAAAAATCAATGTAAATGCATGAACCGTATGTAGCCCTCTTTCCTCCTCCCTAAGTGAGATTGAGGTGGGTAGGTGTATCTGACTACGTATCAGTGTGGTGCTGTACCTGTTTGGCAACCAGGAGGGCTGAGCTTCTGCCACGGGGAACCTGGGGTATATACTTACACTCGGTGCAGCGCCTCCACTGATGAGGAATCCCAACGTGGTGGGAGTGTGCCCTCACCAGGACAACCATACAGTAAATACACATAATGTGAAAAAACAGTATTTATTGAGCATGAACGATAACTTCAATGAAACTCTCTTTGTATAACATCAATACATCATAAGAATAACATTGCATCACCCTGAATGCATACTATCCCCTCACCCCCATGTCCATCATCACATTACCCTCAGTCCCTTTGATAATAATGTGCTTGGGCACTTATCCCTTCAGTGTCCACAACAATAAAGAGAGTGTGAGTGTGAGGGATAGCGCTTCCCTGTTTTGGGGCCCGATTGTGCACTTATTATACTACCTCCCTGATCACTGCTCCTGATCAGGATAATCCTTGAAACTCAGCAACACCGCACAGTGATCCCAAGCCGCACTGCGCTGCTCTCTGCAGGAATGGATACACACGCTGACTCCACAGGGGAGGGATCCCCAGCCGGAATGATCCTTTACCACTGTCTCTGCTATGGAGTCAGGCACTCTTTCTGCTCTCAGGCTGCATGGGCATTCAGGCACTGTCCTGCAGCATGTCTCTTCCTCTCTGAGTATGGTGAAGCAGTCCCTGTCTTAAGGCAGTCCCTATAACATACAGTATTCCTCTATAGTGTCTCAGGGGACTAACTGGGCCCTCGGGGTATACCTCTAACCTAGTCCCTGCATGCAGAAGATCTCTTGCTGTAGATTCTGTCTGATCCCAGACTCTGTGTGTAATATCACCAGTTCCAGTTGCACGTGGTGAACTGCCACTGAATAACTTAGAAAGCAAACCCCCTTATTCCTATGTGGGGCCTCTCACTGACACAGTCAAACTAACTGCTGTGGCTGCACTCCAAGCCACATTGGCTCTCTTTAACATTAGGGCCGTGTGCGCTATGTCTGCCGCGCCTGTGCAACCCGGTAATGGCTGCCACTGCTCTCTTCTGCGCATGCGTGACCTTGGGGAGTCCCTGCGCTACGGAGCACCATCTCTGCCCCTTCACGCTCACTATATTGGCTGCCACGTCTGCGCATGCGCGAGCCTCCGCGCCCATGCGGACATAACAAAGATGGCGGCGCCGTGCCTCTGACGCCACAGAGAGACGCGCTCGCCCCCGCAACTGCCTTCTCAATGGGGAAGGTAATGGGAAGAGGAACCGAGGAGCCAAAGGGGACCAGGCTGCATTCTCCACCTGGTGGAAATACCAACGACCCCGCTTGGAGGACAGCATCACACAGCACAGAGTTATATAATAAAAATGCAGGGCATAGTATATACAACTTATCATGGGTGCTTTAACATCAACAGTGCATAACTTAATCATAACAGTTATACCCGAGGCCAGCTGAGTGTTAGCTGTTTGCTGAGACCAATTGTGGGGTGCCCCTAACTGATAATGTGGGGGTACCTCACTTTGACTTTTGTGAGCCTCCGCAAACTCATGGTCAGGTGCAACAGTCATTGGTTCCATACTACTTTCTCCCCATGGTGGAAGGAATAGCACAGTGTCTCTTGGCCAGACCTCTACCCGGCCATCCGCGGCATGGAAGCGGTAGGCCAGGAGATTTTGACCTTTTCCGCGGTCCACCACATGGTGAATGGAGCGCTCCTTTTTGTGCTTAAAGGAGGCAAATTTCAATGGGGCATTTGCAAAACAGTCCTTGTCCCTAAGCACTTGGGAGCCTTCCACTGGGAAGCGAGCAATTAGCAATGTCTCTGTACTCAAAGTCTCGGTTACATCCTGCAGGGGGTAAAGGGTTGCTACCTTACCACTGCATTAATTCACAGTGTCCAGCAGGTTATCAGGAACGCTGACTGTTACCACCTCAGCTGCACTGGACATCAGGGTAGAGTTGAATTGTCCCTCCACTTGGCAGATGGCCGGTACACACTGTTGATCCTGTACCGCCTGGTAGCAATCATTTTCTGGAAACTTGGGAGCATTGGATCCCAGTCCTAGGACCATTTGAGTTGGAACGCACGAGCTCCCAGGTTGACGAGAGCCGCCATTTTGGACTGGGTACCGCACCGTAACTTCCTCTTCTTCTCCTAGGTCCAGCGCCTCCATCGGAGTATGTGGGGAGTAAAAGGGTATCTCACCACTCCGCTGGCTTGCGATGGAATCCTCTTCCTCCGGTCTCATCTCCGACTGTTCCTCCGACACACTGGGAGTCACCACGGCCATGGGACTCTTCTGCGGTTCTGGCCGCACCTACGCTTGCTGTCGGAGAATGTCAATGTACAACGGGCCCACCGCCAGGTCATGAGCAATCTCACCTCGGGCCCACGGGCCCACCGCAGAGCATGTGGCAGCATCTGGATACACCTCATCTAGGACCCACGGACCCACAGCAGGCTCTTTATCTGCCGAGATAGTTGGCTCTGTGTCTTTGCAGGAGTGGTCCACCGGGTGGCGCATCACCACTAATGGTGGATCAGTGTCAGTGATAGGAGAGAGAAGAGATACTTCCACAGGGGGATAGCATCTGGGTATCTTGTATTCGCTGTTGGCTATCAACAGCAAACAGTCTTGCTCCAGTGCCACTATCGGAAGTGCACCCCACTTTTCCTGGGCATTCACCCCGCTCGGTGGTTCTGGCATCTGAGGCTCCTGCTCGGGAACCGGGTTCGGAACCGACATCTGGAGCTCCGACATCTGTGACTCTGCTTTCGGTGGCTCCGGCTCGGGACCTGAGTCTAGAATGTCCATTTTGGCACACGGGCCCTCTACAACCTCCATAGCTGAGGTAGGTTGACTAGCAGCGGCGTTGACCGCCTGGGTAGAGACGTCAGGCGCCTCTTTCTCTACGAGTTCCACCATCAGAGGTTCTTGTTCTAGAACTAGGATGTCCCCTTTGAGAGGGTCTGGAATAGTGTCTGCAACATTGGTTTGGACACACGGGTCCCCTGAGGCCTCTGGAATTAGGACAGACTGATTACCAGCATAACTCACTTTAGTAGAGAGGTCAGGCTCCTCCTCCTCTTTCTCTGGCGGTTCTGTAGGCTGCGGCATTTTGGGTTTCAGGAACTGCACCTCACAGTCGGGACACTTGAGCCCCCGGGTCAATTCACCGACGGGGCAATCACAACTGATCAGGCAGCAGTGCAGGCATCCTTCCCCATCTACCTCTGTCGTCGTGAGCACTATTGGTAACATAGATAAGCCAGCTGTCCAGCCACAAGACACATTACAGTCTTCTAATACACATGGGCATACTACCATTGGCGAGCCTAACTTTGGGGCCGTATGAATCTATACAGCCGAGGGTGAAAGTCAGAGCAGGTGGTACCCCCCCCCCCCCGTGTGGAGAAGCCAATCGCATCTTTCTCCGCTGGTTCCGGCTCTAGAACCGGATCTGGGACCGCGGTTAGAGGGCACAAGCCCTCCGAAACTTCTGTGATTAAGGTAAATTGATTACCTGCATTGACTGGCTCAGTATTGAAGTCGACCGCTTCTTCCTTGGCGGGTTACGGAGTCTCCAGCAGCACTGGCTCCGGAAACTGTACTCCGCAGCAGGTACACCTGGGTACCCAAGTCATTTCACCATCTGGGAAGTCACAAGTGACACAAGAGTAGCGTAGGCACCTTATCGCTTCTATGAACACCTCATTGTAGTCTAGTAGCAGCAGGTCGGGGTCATAGCTCATACTACCAGACAGACTCAATACATTTTGTATACACGGACACAAAAGAAAGGGTACCTTCCCCATTATTGGTAGCCAGGCTCCATACACTTGAGGGTGTGATTTACTGCATCTTATACTTCTATTATGAAGAACAAAATCTGCTGACTGCAGTTCCTCGTACAATTTCCACTTGGGGTGAATTGGAGATGGGGCACATTCTACAAAAGAGTGGTCCTGGCTCGGCTCTGCGCCACTCAAATTGTGGGGGCGGGGCTCTGGTTTTCCCGCCAGTCCTGGCCAGATTTTTGCAAAGTCACGCTCATGGTGATCCCTCCCCCTGGTTAAATCTGGGGGATGGGGAGTAGAGATTAAGGGCTTCAGTACGGAACCACCCACTTGCAGGGGGTGGGGTTTGGGGTTTCACACCAATCCCGGGCAGCTTTCTGCAAGGCAATTCGGCGCCGTATTGAGCGCAGCAGCATGTGCACGCTTCCAACCTGGGGAGAGTTGCCATGGCACCAAGTCAGTGTAGACTAAAGAGTAACCCTCAGGGGGCCCCCTGGCATAAACAGTGTGGACGGTGCCTCTGACAGGCATATATCCCACGTGGGTGTCACCACAAAAAGTATCGATCTCCACATGGATGTGTGGTCTTATTCTTCATCTAAAATACAGGAGTACGGCCACCCGGGAATTTAATGCATATGATCACAGACCTCCACAACGGATATAGTTGTGGGAAGGCCTAAAGACGGGGGTTAAAATCTTGCCTCAAGGCCCAGGCGAGGACCTCGTGTCCGGACTTTACAAACATTTTTGGAAATTTGGAAAAAAAAAATCTTTAGGGCACCCCAGGTCTGGATCTCAGCAGCGCCTCCAAATGTAGCCCTCTTTCCTCCACCCTAAGTGAGATTGAGGTGGGTACTGCTGCGACACACTTTATTAGAGCAAATAACCAGTATGTACCTGGCAGATACCTGGAATGCGCCGCTCCTCACCTCTGACAAGCCCCGTTGCGTTTGCCTTCCCAGCCATGGTTCATGCCTGGCTGACGGGCGGCTGCTCTGTTAAATGATTATGATCAGGATTAAATAGGCTGCAATGCTTCGCGTGTCCACCAGATGGCATAAATTCATGAATTGTAATGCAGTATATATATATACTGTACAGTATGTATATATACTGTATAACAACAGCCCCTATAACCCCTAACATACAGTACTGTACACATACAGTACTGTATATGCACATACATAAATGATACTACTGTATGGGCCGGCGGGGGGCGAGATGTGTTTGCAGCAGAGAGAGATCCGCTGCTCTCTCTGCGCAAACAGCGGCACATTAAAAATTATTTTAAATACATTTTTATTTATAGTGTAGATGTGCAGGGGGTCTCGGGAGCTGAACCGCACTGGTTTCAGGTCGGGGGACCCCCTGCTCCCTGAGATACAGACCCCTTTATGAGGTGCCGGTATCCCTCTGCGTTTAAAGGTCCCGATCACGTGATCGCGGCCTGTTAAACCAAGCAGAGGGATACCGGCACCCCCAAAAGGGGCCTGTATCTCGGGGAGCAGGGGGTCCGCGGACCTGAAACCACAGCGGTTCTGCTCCGGAGACCATCTGCACATGTACAGTATAAATAACACACATATATAAATAAACACTCGTTCTTTACCTTAGCGGCTATGCGCTATGGTAAAGAAGCAGAATTTCTGTATTTTAATAATATTGTATAGTGAGCAGGGGGTTCCCTGAGCCAGAAATCTAAACTCAGGGGACCCCCTGCTCCTGCTCAATATTATTAAAAAAACAGAAATGCTGCTTCATTACCATAGTATTATAGCCGCTAAGGCAATGAAGGGGTTAACCCACCGTGCCCGCTTTATTGTGGGTAGCGGGGGTGGGTGAAGGGGGTATTTGGCCCTTGGTGTGAGTTTAGGACTTGCGGGGGGGTTGCGAGTGCACTTAACCCCTTCACGACCGTAGCAGTTAATACCGCTACGTCATGAAGGGGTTAACCACTCCCGCTACCCCCCGCAAGCCCAAAACAAGCACCGTTGGGGCTAATACCCCCTTCACCCCCCCCACTACCCACAATAAAAAATAATCACACAGCATCCCCGCAATACATAAATAAATAAATAAATAAATAAATACATTTGAAATACATTTTTATTCCTAGTGTAGATGTGCAGGGGGTCTCGGGAGCTGAACCGCATTGGTTTCAGGTCGGGGGACCCCCTGCTCCCCGAGATACAGATCCCTTTATGAGGTGCCGGTATCCCTCTGCGTTAAAGGCCCCGATCACGTGACCGCGGCCTGTTAAACCAAGCAGAGGGATACCGGCACCCCCAAAAGGGGCCTGTATCTCGGGGGACAGGGGGTCCCTGGACCTGAAACCAAAACGTTTCTGCTCCGGAGACCCTCTGCACATCTACACTGTGAATAAAATACACACATCAATAAAGAATCATTCTTTACCTTAGCGGCTATGTGCTATGGTAAAGAAGCAGCATTTCTGTATTTTTAATAATATTGTACAGTGAGCAGGGGGTTCCCTGAGCCAGAAATCTAAACTCAGGGGACCCCCTGCACCTGCTCAATATTATTTAAAGTACAGAAATGCTGCTTCATTACCATAGCGTATAGTCGCTAAGGTAATGAAGGGGTTAAGGCATAATAAACAATTAATACATTCAATACATATTTTTAATGTCTGTGTTAAACCTCCCTGACTTCACTGTAATCTATGTAAAACCCCCTCCCCCTATTCTCTCTTTTAAAACTCCCTGCCTTCTCTCTAATCTATGTAAAAACCCCTCCCCCTATTCTCTCTTTTAAAACTCCCTGCCTTCTCTCTAATCTATGTAAAAACCCCTCCCCCTATCCCCCTATTGTGTGTGTGCGTTTAGCTTCCCTGCAATCTATGTAAAAAAAAACTCCCCCTATTGTGTGTGTGTTACATCTCCCTGGCCTGTGTTTCTGAGTGCAGTGTACTGTATGTAAATGTGGGGAGGGGGATCCCATGTAAATAACCACCCCCACCCCCGCTACCCACAATAAAAAAAATCACACAGCATCCCCGCAATACTGTACATAAATAAATCTAAATAAATAAATACAAATAAATACATTTGAAATACATTTTTATTCCTAGTGTAGATGTGCAGGGGGTCTCGGGAGCTGAACCGCATTGGTTTCAGGTCGGGGGACCCCCTGCTCCCCGAGATACAGACCCCTCTATGAGGTACCGGTATCCCTCTGCGTTAAAGGCCCCGATCACGTGACCGGGGCCTGTAAACCAAGCAGAGGGATACCGGCACCCCCAAAAGGGGTCTGTATCTCGGGGGGCAGGGGGTCCCCGGACCTGAAACCAAAACGTTTCTGCTCCGGAGACCCTCTGCACATCTACAATGTGAATAAAACACACACATCATTAAATAATCATTCTTTACCTTAGCGGCTATGTGCTATGGTAAATGTTAGGTCCAGTCTACCTGACCAGACCTTAGAGCAGGCAACTTCTTCTACTCGACCCGGGGAGATTCATCACGCAGCTGCTATATGCTTCTGGTCTCAGATATGATAGTCGAGCTCGGAGAAGCAAAGACTCAATGCACACAAGGTAGCCGAGTCATCACTTCTGATTTTAATATGCTAACAGAGGAATATTTATACAAAAGGCAAGGACAATACATCGTGTGTCAATTTCATACATCTGTTACAAATTCAGTTCCCATGTATAGATCATACATCTAAAATGACATATACCATCTGGCCTAAATTAGTAGAAATAGGGATCAAAGGTCAATAACTACTAATGGGGTAAGAAACAAGACTAGTGGTCTTGTTTCTTATAATCTTATTTCTTATGTAATAGATATCCTGAGACAGCTGGTCCACAGCTAGAATACTTTTACTATTTAGTCTCTGAGAGAACAAAGCTTGACACATATTTATTTTAACCTGTTCAGTCTCTGAAAAGAACAGAGCTGGCAGATACAGTTTTTAACCTTACAGACCCTCCTTTTGTTCTGGAAGAACAATCCAATCGACCAGTCCCATTTATTCTTCTACACACCACTCAGGAGAGGAAAAACTCCAAGGGAGAAACCTCTAAGAGACCATGGGGATGCAGAAACCTATCTCTTTTAGGTACCTCGTTTGATAATCAGAGATGAACATATGGGTGGTTGACGAGTACCAAGACTATTGGTATTTCTCGCTCTCATTGTGGGAAACATATACATAACTGTAGAGCTAGAAGCAGAAGCAGCTTTCTTTTGGCAAAAATAGAGCTGATTACACTTTTAGCCATCTGAATTAACATATACACACAAAGTAATAAACTTGCGATTGCCATGATTCCATAAAGAATTTTCATTCCCAACGCACCTAGCCAATTTCCAAGACCAAATGTCCAATCGAACCCTTTTGGTTCCTCTCGCATTCTAGATTGAATTTCTGGTAGAGTGTCCATGTCATGATGTATACTTTTTGATTGGTCATCAATATAAACACAACATTCTTTACCTACTAACTTACAAACCCCTCCTTGTGCTGCCAACAGATAATCTAGTGCCATACAATTTTGCAATACTATTGCTCTAATTTGTTGCTATTTGCTACTGAGTCTTAAAATATCGTCTTTAGTATCGTTAAAAACGGCATCTATATTGACTACTAAAAAATCCCCTTTTGCATACAAATCA
The DNA here is from genome assembly GCF_040206685.1 of Ascaphus truei. Taxonomy (NCBI): domain Eukaryota; kingdom Metazoa; phylum Chordata; class Amphibia; order Anura; family Ascaphidae; genus Ascaphus; species Ascaphus truei. Next base: position 25,703,394 of record NC_134497.1, read on the forward strand.
TACATTCCTAAAAAGGTATTAGACCTCCCGCAACTCTCTTAACTAAGCTACTTTTAATAATTAATGCCTTTCAATTTCGTATTCTTTGCTTAGGTAGGGGGAACATTATTTAAATTCTATTTCTGAGCATAAGTGGGGGTTGGTGTGGGTTAATATTTCCTAGGAGCGACTGCCCAACACATACATCTTACATACTACATTTACTCAGAATATCGGAACAGACAAAATGGATACCATGGTCAAAATGGATGACTTGTGATCCTTTCCTTGTGGTTGACACACACCCTTCCCACCTTCCTCATATCCAATCTTCTCAGCCCCCTCGTATCCTTTAGAGACAGTCTTTTTAAAGAACAGTTAACCATATCATAGTCCTGCTGGACCAAAAAAATAGTCCCATAGTGCATAATTTGATTCCTATCTGGCCATTGTATCGGCCCAGTTGATTTCTTTTTTGGTCTCTTCTTCTGGGGGACTGCTGACATTTTCATCACCAAAAAGAGACATAGCATCGGTGGGGGGGTTGCAACACACTTCTGGACCAAAGTTTTGCTGTTCATAACGCATATATAGAGAGTAATGAGTAGGACAAACACACATACAAAAACATCCACTAGCTTCGCACCCAGCGAAATAATCTAACCACCAAGTCCCAACAAATCCCAACCCTCATCTCTACCTTTAAACACTAAAATCACTTTCCCAAATAACATAACCTGGTTTAGTTGCAGGATAATACTTTATCTATCCTTCTATCACAGAGTCAATAACTTCCCTAGGGCAAAGTCGTATTTCTACTCCCTTTGTAACCAGTTTCTTTTATATATATATAGTTCTACAAATATCTTATAGCATCTTGTCTTTTTCCAAGGGGTTAAATATAACTCTTGTGTTCCTGGGGTGCAACTTATTGGGTATGGATAGTACATTGGGTTACATTGCACATAAGATGTGGGCTTTGTTTACCAGGATTCCATTATATAACAAGAAGGTGTGCATATATGCTATACACAGGACAATAAAATAAAAGACATATTATTAAACAAAATATTCCTGTTACTACCCTATCATCTTAATGTGAACACCACTTATATAAACCTAACAGCATAAACATTGTAATTAAAATAATAAAACCTGTAAAAAAGGTTATTAAAAAGTTCAAAGTTCATATATTGAGGTCCGGATTTCTGGTACGAACTTTTCTCCTTCTTTGGTTAGTGCCGGGTTTTATTGTGACCCAAAACACCAACTGAAAGTAACTGTGTCTTTAGGCCTTCCCTTCTGTATTGAGGTTTAATTTTGAAGCGACTGTGGGTGCACTTGTGTAACATGGATCCAGGAAAACACTCTGACGGGGTAGAATCTGGAATGGGCCTCTCCACTTTAGATGAAAAGCGCTTTTGCGTCACCTTTATCTTCATCTAATTAGAAGGACTGCACCTGGACATGAGACACTCAAACAATTGCATTAGTTTCACACAATAGACTCTGATTAAAATCGTCTGTTTAGAGCATAATCATACAACATTAAATCTAAAATGTACCTGGGATGACCATTGGTTTTCCCATGAGAAAAATTCTTTCTGATTGTCACGGTAGGCCAGGCCAAATACACCTTTATATTTAAGGGATCGGTCACAAAGCAAAACAGGCAGAAAAATACATTGCGGTTTATTCGGATAGGACCTCGGAAACACACAGAAACACAAAAAACAGAGAATATACTTTGGGGGACCTTATACTTATTAGGGAAATAACTTGGGGGGATTTGGGCTCAAAATCCAGAAGTCTGGGGGACACAGGGAAGCCCTGGTGTAATTCACCCTGCGCACTGTCAAATCATGCCTGCTTGCTGGGGAAAATTAAGTGACTACCAGCACTTTGGACCCCTAACTCCTGCAACCATAATAATTATATTTCCACCCAAATATCCCCCTAAAACTGACACACAAGAAATTTCACAGTTCAAGGGCTAATGGAACATGACATAGGAAATAACAGGGTCAGTTCACTTTCAGGCACTCCATATCTGAGCTGGGGCATTGGAATGCTTATTCACATGCTAATTCACCAACCTGGGTTTAAATCACAGGACAAACACAATGCATTGCAGGTTTAAAACACATACAACCAACATGTAGACACAAGAGCTTGCACTCCACCATTTGCACCTATCATGTGGGGTTCTAAAACCTTCTCTTCTCTAAGACACCAGCTAAGAATACCTTGCTGACAGGCCAAAATATCCCCTCCGTTTTCTATCATGTGCCAGGAGACTGCTCTGCAGCTATTTCTCATAAGGGGCCACCCATACAAGGCAATCCACTTATAAAATCGCACAGACAGCTACAGTCCCATGAGGCAAAGGGAATACACAGAGAATGCATTAACTAGCCCACTGGTCTTACACAGTTAATCCCACATACACAGTTCCTAGCTTATACCCCTATGGGGGACAGTATCAAAGGGAAAAATTATAGGCAACACAGTAAGGTACAATATTAGACCCAAGAGCTGACAATCTCAGCCCTTGCCATTCGGTTTCAGGGGCAGCCAGCAATAATAATAGCAATAACACCCTCCTTTTGTTCACTTTTATTGCATGTGAACAATATTACACAAAGGATAACAGCATTTAAAGCATAACCTTAATGGAATTGCTTGACATATAGCAAAACTAACCTGAAACCTTTGGGTATAAAATTTACATTAAAAATCTCAAAAAAAAAAAAAAAAAAAAAACCCTACTGAATATAAATATAATCTGCTATAGTCTTCTGACAGAAACTTTTAGAACACCAAATAACATCTGGTTTGCTGAAAGAACAACCTGTAGCATAAAAAACTCATAGACACAGATTTAAAGGTGGGACACATTTGAGAGAAAAAGATGGTTAAAAAATGATAAAACATTAAATATTTGATCAACTTTGCAGAAAAATAATTCCACATAGAACCCTCTAGTATACTGGCAGACCTCGCTAGGGTCAGTTTTCCTTGTCCATTGCTTTACTGCTATTTCAGGGTCTGCACACTTATACGTACATCAGCACTAGAGTATTTTGTGCTGATTACATTGGACTAGTGGTTACTTTATCCACTTCACTGTTCATACTGCAAGACACTAGTTTAGTGATTCTATGCAGTTAATCAGTGATCCAGAACATTACATTGTGCTCATACTATAGGTTCTGAGCATTTAATATCTGTTTTAATTCCCATCATTTCACAGGGATATTAAAGATTTAAGTTTTAACCACTTCATTACCCACCCACCAGGTGTTTAGAGTGCTCATTCTAGGTTACTGTCCTCTGTTTATTTGAACTCTATATTAATCAATGTACAACTGTTTCCATTTCAAGCCATATAACAAGCTCAAATAACTTCTGGGCTTCCTGCCAAAACCTTGTAACAAAAAAAAGGTTAATTACTGGTTACTGCAATACAATTTAGGACAGCTTGAAATATGCAGCTCGTCACAGAGCCCGATAATGTTTCTGGTATTCAAAAATTAAAACTGGATCTTTGTTTAACAGAAAATTATAGGCTTAATATATACTTTAGACAGTTTTAGTTACTGGTTATACACAAAAAGAGCACAGAGTGCAGACACAAAACAAACAGAATTTTACGCTTCATTCACACATTCAACCAGTTTTTACAAAAATAACAGACACATATTTTCTCACCTATTCTAATAAATAGGAAAACAAAGCAATTTGATCCTGCAGACTAAATTTATAAAGATATCCTTTTTTTTTTCATATCATAATTAACTTTTTTAAACTAATTTTAAAATGCTGAGCTTCTAGTTAGCTTTGTGTCTAGAATATATTTCGCCTGTTATTTCTATATAACATATTCACCTGATTTTATCTGTGGAGATTTAGAGGAAAAGAATTGTAATTCTGTTTAAGGAAATAAATCGCCTGGCCAGTACGATAAACATCCTTATTATTCCAGTGACAGAACTGTTTACAAAAATAATTAATCCTTTCTTTATTCTTTTTCTCCACAGATACCCAAAACTTCCCCATGTCCAGTGTAAATTAGTTTATATTATAGTGGGGGTGTACACCTTTTAAAAATTAAATTTCAACATGAGCAATTAATTATATTCTTATTTTAGAAGCACTTGCCCTGAATAGTAATTTTGTATACATACAATAAACCGTTTTTCTTATTATTCAATGCAAATAACACTTTTATATGGATAGAATTCACTCAGATTCTTACAAGCACACACACAGGGATTACATACAATCAACCTTTTTATCATATTCATGCCTGAAAATGTAATAAAAACATTCTAATGGAAAAAGAAACCTATACCTGTTATAATCTTGTTTTTCCACTCAATTTTGTAATACATAAGACTCCCTGAACTTTTCAATTCAGACGGGAAAATATTATTAATTCAACTTAATATACACTCATACTTGGGTAATGTGGCACAAATAATTTGGGTTTGCATGTCTTAAAATTAAATTGGAAAAATTATATTTTTCTGTCTTTCTCTCTCCCAAGAGCTCTGCTGACTTGCTAACAACATTTCAACAAAAAGAAAACCATCTCTGTAACTTGTCCTATAAAACAAAATTCTTATTATTTCAACTTTCTAATTCTTGTCTCTCTCTTTTTTTCTTTCTATCTGTCTACACATTCCTGTGCCTTTCCTGTGTAACAAATCATTGGGGGAAAAAAGGTGGGGGCTAGAGCGGTTTATACATGCAGGCAACTTGAGAGGGAGACAGACAAAAAAAACCTTTTATCTTCCCAGCTTTTTTGCTGTGCTTGAGTGTTAATTGAGGAACCTATGCCACACTGCATTCATCCATAAGGGTTATTTTAACTCATCCTACAGTACATTTCTTCATACAGTATACCTATAATCCCATAAACAACTTATAAAGGAATTTTATCTTAACAAGCATACAATAAAGTTAGTCTTATCATTCTTAATATCATCTTAACCTAAACAATTATTAGCTTATCCTAAATTACCATCATATCTGAGACACCATATCAGTACAGCCCGTTTCAATTAAACAAATGGGACTCCAACCCTTTGTTATATAAATCGGGGACTCAAACCCTCGATTCTCAATTAAACAATTGGGACTCCAACCCTTTGTTATATAAATAAGGGACTTAAACCCTTGATTCTTCTGCCCTATAAAATTTAGGTTCTTTAGATTCGCAGAGAAACGGTGAGAAACAATAAAATAAGTTTTTCTCACCTTTTTTCTGTGCAAATCCCACTTTTTCTGACACCATTTGTTAGGTCCAGTCTACCTGACCAGACCTTAGAGCAGGCAACTTCTTCTACTCGACCCGGGGAGATTCATCACGCAGCTGCTATATGCTTCTGGTCTCAGATATGATAGTCGAGCTCGGAGAAGCAAAGACTCAATGCACACAAGGTAGCCGAGTCATCACTTCTGATTTTAATATGCTAACAGAGGAATATTTATACAAAAGGCAAGGACAATACATCGTGTGTCAATTTCATACATCTGTTACAAATTCAGTTCCCATGTATAGATCATACATCTAAAATGACATATACCATCTGGCCTAAATTAGTAGAAATAGGGATCAAAGGTCAATAACTACTAATGGGGTAAGAAACAAGACTAGTGGTCTTGTTTCTTATAATCTTATTTCTTATGTAATAGATATCCTGAGACAGCTGGTCCACAGCTAGAATACTTTTACTATTTAGTCTCTGAGAGAACAAAGCTTGACACATATTTATTTTAACCTGTTCAGTCTCTGAAAAGAACAGAGCTGGCAGATACAGTTTTTAACCTTACAGTAAAGAAGCAGCATTTCTGTATTTTTAATAATATTGTACAGTGAGCAGGGGGTTCCCTGAGCCAGAAATCTAAACTCAGGGGGCCCCCTGCTCCTGCTCAATATTTTTAAAAATACAGAAATGCTGCTTCATTACCATAGCGTATAGCCGCTAAGGTAATGAAGGGGTTAAGGCATAATAAACAATTAATACATTCAATACACTACCCACTACCCATGGCAACCTCCGCTGCTGCTGCTGTAAAACAGAAAAAAAAATGAACACTTTCAAAGTAATGTCCCCTAACCCCTTAATCACCATAGCAACATATACACACAAAGTAATAAACTTGCGATTGCCATGATTCCATAAAGAATTTTCATTCCCAACGCACCTAGCCAATTTCCAAGACCAAATGTCCAATCGAACCCTTTTGGTTCCTCTCGCATTCTAGATTGAATTTCTGGTAGAGTGTCCATGTCATGATGTATACTTTTTGATTGGTCATCAATATAAACACAACATTCTTTACCTACTAACTTACAAACCCCTCCTTGTGCTGCCAACAGATAATCTAGTGCCATACAATTTTGCAATACTATTGCTCTAATTTGTTGCTATTTGCTACTGAGTCTTAAAATATCGTCTTTAGTATCGTTAAAAACGGCATCTATATTGACTACTAAAAAATCCCCTTTTGCATACAAATCATACATTCCTAAAAAGGTATTAGACCTCCCGCAACTCTCTTAACTAAGCTACTTTTAATAATTAATGCCTTTCAATTTCGTATTCTTTGCTTAGGTAGGGGGAACATTATTTAAATTCTATTTCTGAGCATAAGTGGGGGTTGGTGTGGGTTAATATTTCCTAGGAGCGACTGCCCAACACATACATCTTACATACTACATTTACTCAGAATATCGGAACAGACAAAATGGATACCATGGTCAAAATGGATGACTTGTGATCCTTTCCTTGTGGTTGACACACACCCTTCCCACCTTCCTCATATCCAATCTTCTCAGCCCCCTCGTATCCTTTAGAGACAGTCTTTTTAAAGAACAGTTAACCATATCATAGTCCTGCTGGACCAAAAAAATAGTCCCATAGTGCATAATTTGATTCCTATCTGGCCATTGTATCGGCCCAGTTGATTTCTTTTTTGGTCTCTTCTTCTGGGGGACTGCTGACATTTTCATCACCAAAAAGAGACATAGCATCGGTGGGGGGGTTGCAACACACTTCTGGACCAAAGTTTTGCTGTTCATAACGCATATATAGAGAGTAATGAGTAGGACAAACACACATACAAAAACATCCACTAGCTTCGCACCCAGCGAAATAATCTAACCACCAAGTCCCAACAAATCCCAACCCTCATCTCTACCTTTAAACACTAAAATCACTTTCCCAAATAACATAACCTGGTTTAGTTGCAGGATAATACTTTATCTATCCTTCTATCACAGAGTCAATAACTTCCCTAGGGCAAAGTCGTATTTCTACTCCCTTCGTAACCAGTTTCTTTTATATATATATAGTTCTACAAATATCTTATAGCATCTTGTCTTTTTCCAAGGGGTTAAATATAACTCTTGTGTTCCTGGGGTGCAACTTATTGGGTATGGATAGTACATTGGGTTACATTGCACATAAGATGTGGGCTTTGTTTACCAGGATTCCATTATATAACAAGAAGGTGTGCATATATGCTATACACAGGACAATAAAATAAAAGACATATTATTAAACAAAATATTCCTGTTACTACCCTATCATCTTAATGTGAACACCACTTATATAAACCTAACAGCATAAACATTGTAATTAAAATAATAAAACCTGTAAAAAAGGTTATTAAAAAGTTCAAAGTTCATATATTGAGGTCCGGATTTCTGGTACGAACTTTTCTCCTTCTTTGGTTAGTGCCGGGTTTTATTGTGACCCAAAACACCAACTGAAAGTAACTGTGTCTTTAGGCCTTCCCTTCTGTATTGAGGTTTAATTTTGAAGCGACTGTGGGTGCACTTGTGTAACATGGATCCAGGAAAACACTCTGACGGGGTAGAATCTGGAATGGGCCTCTCCACTTTAGATGAAAAGCGCTTTTGCGTCACCTTTATCTTCATCTAATTAGAAGGACTGCACCTGGACATGAGACACTCAAACAATTGCATTAGTTTCACACAATAGACTCTGATTAAAATCGTCTGTTTAGAGCATAATCATACAACATTAAATCTAAAATGTACCTGGGATGACCATTGGTTTTCCCATGAGAAAAATTCTTTCTGATTGTCACGGTAGGCCAGGCCAAATACACCTTTATATTTAAGGGATCGGTCACAAAGCAAAACAGGCAGAAAAATACATTGCGGTTTATTCGGATAGGACCTCGGAAACACACAGAAACACAAAAAACAGAGAATATACTTTGGGGGACCTTATACTTATTAGGGAAATAACTTGGGGGGATTTGGGCTCAAAATCCAGAAGTCTGGGGGACACAGGGAAGCCCTGGTGTAATTCACCCTGCGCACTGTCAAATCATGCCTGCTTGCTGGGGAAAATTAAGTGACTACCAGCACTTTGGACCCCTAACTCCTGCAACCATAATAATTATATTTCCACCCAAATATCCCCCTAAAACTGACACACAAGAAATTTCACAGTTCAAGGGCTAATGGAACATGACATAGGAAATAACAGGGTCAGTTCACTTTCAGGCACTCCATATCTGAGCTGGGGCATTGGAATGCTTATTCACATGCTAATTCACCAACCTGGGTTTAAATCACAGGACAAACACAATGCATTGCAGGTTTAAAACACATACAACCAACATGTAGACACAAGAGCTTGCACTCCACCATTTGCACCTATCATGTGGGGTTCTAAAACCTTCTCTTCTCTAAGACACCAGCTAAGAATACCTTGCTGACAGGCCAAAATATCCCCTCCGTTTTCTATCATGTGCCAGGAGACTGCTCTGCAGCTATTTCTCATAAGGGGCCACCCATACAAGGCAATCCACTTATAAAATCGCACAGACAGCTACAGTCCCATGAGGCAAAGGGAATACACAGAGAATGCATTAACTAGCCCACTGGTCTTACACAGTTAATCCCACATACACAGTTCCTAGCTTAAACCCCTATGGGGGACAGTATCAAAGGGAAAAATTATAGGCAACACAGTAAGGTACAATATTAGACCCAAGAGCTGACAATCTCAGCCCTTGCCATTCGGTTTCAGGGGCAGCCAGCAATAATAATAGCAATAACACCCTCCTTTTGTTCACTTTTATTACATGTGAACAATATTACACAAAGGATAACAGCATTTAAAGCATAACCTTAATGGAATTGCTTGACATATAGCAAAACTAACCTGAAACCTTTGGGTATAAAATTTACATTAAAAATCTCAAAAAAAAAAAAAAAAAAAAAACCCTACTGAATATAAATATAATCTGCTATAGTCTTCTGACAGAAACTTTTAGAACACCAAATAACATCTGGTTTGCTGAAAGAACAACCTGTAGCATAAAAAACTCATAGACACAGATTTAAAGGTGGGACACATTTGAGAGAAAAAGATGGTTAAAAAATGATAAAACATTAAATATTTGATCAACTTTGCAGAAAAATAATTCCACATAGAACCCTCTAGTATACTGGCAGACCTCGCTAGGGTCAGTTTTCCTTGTCCATTGCTTTACTGCTATTTCAGGGTCTGCACACTTATACGTACATCAGCACTAGAGTATTTTGTGCTGATTACATTGGACTAGTGGTTACTTTATCCACTTCACTGTTCATACTGCAAGACACTAGTTTAGTGATTCTATGCAGTTAATCAGTGATCCAGAACATTACATTGTGCTCATACTATAGGTTCTGAGCATTTAATATCTGTTTTAATTCCCATCATTTCACAGGGATATTAAAGATTTAAGTTTTAACCACTTCATTACCCACCCACCAGGTGTTTAGAGTGCTCATTCTAGGTTACTGTCCTCTGTTTATTTGAACTCTATATTAATCAATGTACAACTGTTTCCATTTCAAGCCATATAACAAGCTCAAATAACTTCTGGGCTTCCTGCCAAAACCTTGTAACAAAAAAAAGGTTAATTACTGGTTACTGCAATACAATTTAGGACAGCTTGAAATATGCAGCTCGTCACAGAGCCCGATAATGTTTCTGGTATTCAAAAATTAAAACTGGATCTTTGTTTAACAGAAAATTATAGGCTTAATATATACTTTAGACAGTTTTAGTTACTGGTTATACACAAAAAGAGCACAGAGTGCAGACACAAAACAAACAGAATTTTACGCTTCATTCACACATTCAACCAGTTTTTACAAAAATAACAGACACATATTTTCTCACCTATTCTAATAAATAGGAAAACAAAGCAATTTGATCCTGCAGACTAAATTTATAAAGATATCCTTTTTTTTTTCATATCATAATTAACTTTTTTAAACTAATTTTAAAATGCTGAGCTTCTAGTTAGCTTTGTGTCTAGAATATATTTCGCCTGTTATTTCTATATAACATATTCACCTGATTTTATCTGTGGAGATTTAGAGGAAAAGAATTGTAATTCTGTTTAAGGAAATAAATCGCCTGGCCAGTACGATAAACATCCTTATTATTCCAGTGACAGAACTGTTTACAAAAATAATTAATCCTTTCTTTATTCTTTTTCTCCACAGATACCCAAAACTTCCCCATGTCCAGTGTAAATTAGTTTATATTATAGTGGGGGTGTACACCTTTTAAAAATTAAATTTCAACATGAGCAATTAATTATATTCTTATTTTAGAAGCACTTGCCCTGAATAGTAATTTTGTATACATACAATAAACCGTTTTTCTTATTATTCAATGCAAATAACACTTTTATATGGATAGAATTCACTCAGATTCTTACAAGCACACACACAGGGATTACATACAATCAACCTTTTTATCATATTCATGCCTGAAAATGTAATAAAAACATTCTAATGGAAAAAGAAACCTATACCTGTTATAATCTTGTTTTTCCACTCAATTTTGTAATACATAAGACTCCCTGAACTTTTCAATTCAGACGGGAAAATATTATTAATTCAACTTAATATACACTCATACTTGGGTAATGTGGCACAAATAATTTGGGTTTGCATGTCTTAAAATTAAATTGGAAAAATTATATTTTTCTGTCTTTCTCTCTCCCAAGAGCTCTGCTGACTTGCTAACAACATTTCAACAAAAAGAAAACCATCTCTGTAACTTGTCCTATAAAACAAAATTCTTATTATTTCAACTTTCTAATTCTTGTCTCTCTCTTTTTTTCTTTCTATCTGTCTACACATTCCTGTGCCTTTCCTGTGTAACAAATCATTGGGGGAAAAAAGGTGGGGGCTAGAGCGGTTTATACATGCAGGCAACTTGAGAGGGAGACAGACAAAAAAAACCTTTTATCTTCCCAGCTTTTTTGCTGTGCTTGAGTGTTAATTGAGGAACCTATGCCACACTGCATTCATCCATAAGGGTTATTTTAACTCATCCTACAGTACATTTCTTCATACAGTATACCTATAATCCCATAAACAACTTATAAAGGAATTTTATCTTAACAAGCATACAATAAAGTTAGTCTTATCATTCTTAATATCATCTTAACCTAAACAATTATTAGCTTATCCTAAATTACCATCATATCTGAGACACCATATCAGTACAGCCCGTTTCAATTAAACAAATGGGACTCCAACCCTTTGTTATATAAATCGGGGACTCAAACCCTCGATTCTCAATTAAACAATTGGGACTCCAACCCTTTGTTATATAAATAAGGGACTTAAACCCTTGATTCTTCTGCCCTATAAAATTTAGGTTCTTTAGATTCGCAGAGAAACGGTGAGAAACAATAAAATAAGTTTCTCACCTTTTTTCTGTGCAAATCCCACTTTTTCTGACACCATTTGTTAGGTCCAGTCTACCTGACCAGACCTTAGAGCAGGCAACTTCTTCTACTCGACCCGGGGAGATTCATCACGCAGCTGCTATATGCTTCTGGTCTCAGATATGATAGTCGAGCTCGGAGAAGCAAAGACTCAATGCACACAAGGTAGCCGAGTCATCACTTCTGATTTTAATATGCTAACAGAGGAATATTTATACAAAAGGCAAGGACAATACATCGTGTGTCAATTTCATACATCTGTTACAAATTCAGTTCCCATGTATAGATCATACATCTAAAATGACATATACCATCTGGCCTAAATTAGTAGAAATAGGGATCAAAGGTCAATAACTACTAATGGGGTAAGAAACAAGACTAGTGGTCTTGTTTCTTATAATCTTATTTCTTATGTAATAGATATCCTGAGACAGCTGGTCCACAGCTAGAATACTTTTACTATTTAGTCTCTGAGAGAACAAAGCTTGACACATATTTATTTTAACCTGTTCAGTCTCTGAAAAGAACAGAGCTGGCAGATACAGTTTTTAACCTTACAGTAAAGAAGCAGCATTTCTGTATTTTTAATAATATTGTACAGTGAGCAGGGGGTTCCCTGAGCCAGAAATCTAAACTCAGGGGGCCCCCTGCTCCTGCTCAATATTTTTAAAAATACAGAAATGCTGCTTCATTACCATAGCGTATAGCCGCTAAGGTAATGAAGGGGTTAAGGCATAATAAACAATTAATACATTCAATACACTACCCACTACCCATGGCAACCTCCGCTGCTGCTGCTGTAAAACAGAAAAAAAAATGAACACTTTCAAAGTAATGTCCCCTAACCCCTTAATCACCATAGCAACATATACACACAAAGTAATAAACTTGCGATTGCCATGATTCCATAAAGAATTTTCATTCCCAACGCACCTAGCCAATTTCCAAGACCAAATGTCCAATCGAACCCTTTTGGTTCCTCTCGCATTCTAGATTGAATTTCTGGTAGAGTGTCCATGTCATGATGTATACTTTTTGATTGGTCATCAATATAAACACAACATTCTTTACCTACTAACTTACAAACCCCTCCTTGTGCTGCCAACAGATAATCTAGTGCCATACAATTTTGCAATACTATTGCTCTAATTTGTTGCTATTTGCTACTGAGTCTTAAAATATCGTCTTTAGTATCGTTAAAAACGGCATCTATATTGACTACTAAAAAATCCCCTTTTGCATACAAATCATACATTCCTAAAAAGGTATTAGACCTCCCGCAACTCTCTTAACTAAGCTACTTTTAATAATTAATGCCTTTCAATTTCGTATTCTTTGCTTAGGTAGGGGGAACATTATTTAAATTCTATTTCTGAGCATAAGTGGGGGTTGGTGTGGGTTAATATTTCCTAGGAGCGACTGCCCAACACATACATCTTACATACTACATTTACTCAGAATATCGGAACAGACAAAATGGATACCATGGTCAAAATGGATGACTTGTGATCCTTTCCTTGTGGTTGACACACACCCTTCCCACCTTCCTCATATCCAATCTTCTCAGCCCCCTCGTATCCTTTAGAGACAGTCTTTTTAAAGAACAGTTAACCATATCATAGTCCTGCTGGACCAAAAAAATAGTCCCATAGTGCATAATTTGATTCCTATCTGGCCATTGTATCGGCCCAGTTGATTTCTTTTTTGGTCTCTTCTTCTGGGGGACTGCTGACATTTTCATCACCAAAAAGAGACATAGCATCGGTGGGGGGGTTGCAACACACTTCTGGACCAAAGTTTTGCTGTTCATAACGCATATATAGAGAGTAATGAGTAGGACAAACACACATACAAAAACATCCACTAGCTTCGCACCCAGCGAAATAATCTAACCACCAAGTCCCAACAAATCCCAACCCTCATCTCTACCTTTAAACACTAAAATCACTTTCCCAAATAACATAACCTGGTTTAGTTGCAGGATAATACTTTATCTATCCTTCTATCACAGAGTCAATAACTTCCCTAGGGCAAAGTCGTATTTCTACTCCCTTCGTAACCAGTTTCTTTTATATATATATAGTTCTACAAATATCTTATAGCATCTTGTCTTTTTCCAAGGGGTTAAATATAACTCTTGTGTTCCTGGGGTGCAACTTATTGGGTATGGATAGTACATTGGGTTACATTGCACATAAGATGTGGGCTTTGTTTACCAGGATTCCATTATATAACAAGAAGGTGTGCATATATGCTATACACAGGACAATAAAATAAAAGACATATTATTAAACAAAATATTCCTGTTACTACCCTATCATCTTAATGTGAACACCACTTATATAAACCTAACAGCATAAACATTGTAATTAAAATAATAAAACCTGTAAAAAAGGTTATTAAAAAGTTCAAAGTTCATATATTGAGGTCCGGATTTCTGGTACGAACTTTTCTCCTTCTTTGGTTAGTGCCGGGTTTTATTGTGACCCAAAACACCAACTGAAAGTAACTGTGTCTTTAGGCCTTCCCTTCTGTATTGAGGTTTAATTTTGAAGCGACTGTGGGTGCACTTGTGTAACATGGATCCAGGAAAACACTCTGACGGGGTAGAATCTGGAATGGGCCTCTCCACTTTAGATGAAAAGCGCTTTTGCGTCACCTTTATCTTCATCTAATTAGAAGGACTGCACCTGGACATGAGACACTCAAACAATTGCATTAGTTTCACACAATAGACTCTGATTAAAATCGTCTGTTTAGAGCATAATCATACAACATTAAATCTAAAATGTACCTGGGATGACCATTGGTTTTCCCATGAGAAAAATTCTTTCTGATTGTCACGGTAGGCCAGGCCAAATACACCTTTATATTTAAGGGATCGGTCACAAAGCAAAACAGGCAGAAAAATACATTGCGGTTTATTCGGATAGGACCTCGGAAACACACAGAAACACAAAAAACAGAGAATATACTTTGGGGGACCTTATACTTATTAGGGAAATAACTTGGGGGGATTTGGGCTCAAAATCCAGAAGTCTGGGGGACACAGGGAAGCCCTGGTGTAATTCACCCTGCGCACTGTCAAATCATGCCTGCTTGCTGGGGAAAATTAAGTGACTACCAGCACTTTGGACCCCTAACTCCTGCAACCATAATAATTATATTTCCACCCAAATATCCCCCTAAAACTGACACACAAGAAATTTCACAGTTCAAGGGCTAATGGAACATGACATAGGAAATAACAGGGTCAGTTCACTTTCAGGCACTCCATATCTGAGCTGGGGCATTGGAATGCTTATTCACATGCTAATTCACCAACCTGGGTTTAAATCACAGGACAAACACAATGCATTGCAGGTTTAAAACACATACAACCAACATGTAGACACAAGAGCTTGCACTCCACCATTTGCACCTATCATGTGGGGTTCTAAAACCTTCTCTTCTCTAAGACACCAGCTAAGAATACCTTGCTGACAGGCCAAAATATCCCCTCCGTTTTCTATCATGTGCCAGGAGACTGCTCTGCAGCTATTTCTCATAAGGGGCCACCCATACAAGGCAATCCACTTATAAAATCGCACAGACAGCTACAGTCCCATGAGGCAAAGGGAATACACAGAGAATGCATTAACTAGCCCACTGGTCTTACACAGTTAATCCCACATACACAGTTCCTAGCTTATACCCCTATGGGGGACAGTATCAAAGGGAAAAATTATAGGCAACACAGTAAGGTACAATATTAGACCCAAGAGCTGACAATCTCAGCCCTTGCCATTCGGTTTCAGGGGCAGCCAGCAATAATAATAGCAATAACACCCTCCTTTTGTTCACTTTTATTACATGTGAACAATATTACACAAAGGATAACAGCATTTAAAGCATAACCTTAATGGAATTGCTTGACATATAGCAAAACTAACCTGAAACCTTTGGGTATAAAATTTACATTAAAAATCTCAAAAAAAAAAAAAAAAAAAAAACCCTACTGAATATAAATATAATCTGCTATAGTCTTCTGACAGAAACTTTTAGAACACCAAATAACATCTGGTTTGCTGAAAGAACAACCTGTAGCATAAAAAACTCATAGACACAGATTTAAAGGTGGGACACATTTGAGAGAAAAAGATGGTTAAAAAATGATAAAACATTAAATATTTGATCAACTTTGCAGAAAAATAATTCCACATAGAACCCTCTAGTATACTGGCAGACCTCGCTAGGGTCAGTTTTCCTTGTCCATTGCTTTACTGCTATTTCAGGGTCTGCACACTTATACGTACATCAGCACTAGAGTATTTTGTGCTGATTACATTGGACTAGTGGTTACTTTATCCACTTCACTGTTCATACTGCAAGACACTAGTTTAGTGATTCTATGCAGTTAATCAGTGATCCAGAACATTACATTGTGCTCATACTATAGGTTCTGAGCATTTAATATCTGTTTTAATTCCCATCATTTCACAGGGATATTAAAGATTTAAGTTTTAACCACTTCATTACCCACCCACCAGGTGTTTAGAGTGCTCATTCTAGGTTACTGTCCTCTGTTTATTTGAACTCTATATTAATCAATGTACAACTGTTTCCATTTCAAGCCATATAACAAGCTCAAATAACTTCTGGGCTTCCTGCCAAAACCTTGTAACAAAAAAAAGGTTAATTACTGGTTACTGCAATACAATTTAGGACAGCTTGAAATATGCAGCTCGTCACAGAGCCCGATAATGTTTCTGGTATTCAAAAATTAAAACTGGATCTTTGTTTAACAGAAAATTATAGGCTTAATATATACTTTAGACAGTTTTAGTTACTGGTTATACACAAAAAGAGCACAGAGTGCAGACACAAAACAAACAGAATTTTACGCTTCATTCACACATTCAACCAGTTTTTACAAAAATAACAGACACATATTTTCTCACCTATTCTAATAAATAGGAAAACAAAGCAATTTGATCCTGCAGACTAAATTTATAAAGATATCCTTTTTTTTTTCATATCATAATTAACTTTTTTAAACTAATTTTAAAATGCTGAGCTTCTAGTTAGCTTTGTGTCTAGAATATATTTCGCCTGTTATTTCTATATAACATATTCACCTGATTTTATCTGTGGAGATTTAGAGGAAAAGAATTGTAATTCTGTTTAAGGAAATAAATCGCCTGGCCAGTACGATAAACATCCTTATTATTCCAGTGACAGAACTGTTTACAAAAATAATTAATCCTTTCTTTATTCTTTTTCTCCACAGATACCCAAAACTTCCCCATGTCCAGTGTAAATTAGTTTATATTATAGTGGGGGTGTACACCTTTTAAAAATTAAATTTCAACATGAGCAATTAATTATATTCTTATTTTAGAAGCACTTGCCCTGAATAGTAATTTTGTATACATACAATAAACCGTTTTTCTTATTATTCAATGCAAATAACACTTTTATATGGATAGAATTCACTCAGATTCTTACAAGCACACACACAGGGATTACATACAATCAACCTTTTTATCATATTCATGCCTGAAAATGTAATAAAAACATTCTAATGGAAAAAGAAACCTATACCTGTTATAATCTTGTTTTTCCACTCAATTTTGTAATACATAAGACTCCCTGAACTTTTCAATTCAGACGGGAAAATATTATTAATTCAACTTAATATACACTCATACTTGGGTAATGTGGCACAAATAATTTGGGTTTGCATGTCTTAAAATTAAATTGGAAAAATTATATTTTTCTGTCTTTCTCTCTCCCAAGAGCTCTGCTGACTTGCTAACAACATTTCAACAAAAAGAAAACCATCTCTGTAACTTGTCCTATAAAACAAAATTCTTATTATTTCAACTTTCTAATTCTTGTCTCTCTCTTTTTTTCTTTCTATCTGTCTACACATTCCTGTGCCTTTCCTGTGTAACAAATCATTGGGGGAAAAAAGGTGGGGGCTAGAGCGGTTTATACATGCAGGCAACTTGAGAGGGAGACAGACAAAAAAAACCTTTTATCTTCCCAGCTTTTTTGCTGTGCTTGAGTGTTAATTGAGGAACCTATGCCACACTGCATTCATCCATAAGGGTTATTTTAACTCATCCTACAGTACATTTCTTCATACAGTATACCTATAATCCCATAAACAACTTATAAAGGAATTTTATCTTAACAAGCATACAATAAAGTTAGTCTTATCATTCTTAATATCATCTTAACCTAAACAATTATTAGCTTATCCTAAATTACCATCATATCTGAGACACCATATCAGTACAGCCCGTTTCAATTAAACAAATGGGACTCCAACCCTTTGTTATATAAATCGGGGACTCAAACCCTCGATTCTCAATTAAACAATTGGGACTCCAACCCTTTGTTATATAAATAAGGGACTTAAACCCTTGATTCTTCTGCCCTATAAAATTTAGGTTCTTTAGATTCGCAGAGAAACGGTGAGAAACAATAAAATAAGTTTCTCACCTTTTTTCTGTGCAAATCCCACTTTTTCTGACACCATTTGTTAGGTCCAGTCTACCTGACCAGACCTTAGAGCAGGCAACTTCTTCTACTCGACCCGGGGAGATTCATCACGCAGCTGCTATATGCTTCTGGTCTCAGATATGATAGTCGAGCTCGGAGAAGCAAAGACTCAATGCACACAAGGTAGCCGAGTCATCACTTCTGATTTTAATATGCTAACAGAGGAATATTTATACAAAAGGCAAGGACAATACATCGTGTGTCAATTTCATACATCTGTTACAAATTCAGTTCCCATGTATAGATCATACATCTAAAATGACATATACCATCTGGCCTAAATTAGTAGAAATAGGGATCAAAGGTCAATAACTACTAATGGGGTAAGAAACAAGACTAGTGGTCTTGTTTCTTATAATCTTATTTCTTATGTAATAGATATCCTGAGACAGCTGGTCCACAGCTAGAATACTTTTACTATTTAGTCTCTGAGAGAACAAAGCTTGACACATATTTATTTTAACCTGTTCAGTCTCTGAAAAGAACAGAGCTGGCAGATACAGTTTTTAACCTTACAGTAAAGAAGCAGCATTTCTGTATTTTTAATAATATTGTACAGTGAGCAGGGGGTTCCCTGAGCCAGAAATCTAAACTCAGGGGGCCCCCTGCTCCTGCTCAATATTTTTAAAAATACAGAAATGCTGCTTCATTACCATAGCGTATAGCCGCTAAGGTAATGAAGGGGTTAAGGCATAATAAACAATTAATACATTCAATACACTACCCACTACCCATGGCAACCTCCGCTGCTGCTGCTGCTGTAAAACAGAAAAAAAAATGAACACTTTCAAAGTAATGTCCCCTAACCCCTTAATCACCATAGCGGTTATTAACCGCTACAGTCATGAAGGGGTTAACCCACCCTCACCCACCACTCGGGACGCCTACATACCCTCCCACTCTAACCCCCCACCCCGTGAGGCCTAACCACCCTCAACCCTCACCCACTAACTACCCACAAGGGAGGCCTACCCACATACCGTTGGGGAACCCCCCCCAACCCCAGTCCCCGCAATAAAAACAATGCACAGCCGCACAATTAACAGCATTCTATTTATTAAATACATTACCCACCCCCTGTGCCCCCCTATAAATACAAGATTTATCCTTTTACATTCAGGGTCCATAACGCAGCCCCACGCTAGTCCCCGGTGGGCTGGCAGGGCACCTGGACAGACCTGCAGTTTACCAGCAGCCCTTTTTACACAGGTTCTGGAGGCCTTCTGGTGGATCCTGCCAGCACCATGGCCCTCAGGTGGTCTCCTTAGGTCACCGTGGGACACAATTGGGTCTCCACGGTAGGCCCGCGGATGTTTGGGAGCCCCGGGTCAAACCCACAGGTGTCTGCGGGGCCTCGGGTGGTTCCCTCGGGGGTCTGGGGAACTCACGAGTGCTCACTACGGGTCCGCGGTGCCCCCACAGAAGTGGGACCACACATCATCATCCCCGCACCTACGGGTCGGAGGTGCCCCCACAGAAGTGGGACCACACATCGTCATGCCCGCAGACTACGGGTCGGAGGTGCCCCCACAGAAGTGGGACCACACATCATCATGCCCGCATGTGTCACCCGTGGAACCACCAGCCTGCTACCCTTGGGATACCCGAGGATTCCCGCGGGTGGTCTCCAGAGGTCCCACGCAGAACCACGGAACCAACCCTGAATGTAAAAAAAATAAACCAAAATAAACCTGGCCTATACATTCAATACATACACCCTCCCCCCCATACCTACAGTACAATAATGTGCAAAATAACTATTATCCAGATATGGATAATAGATTAATTGCCCATTATTAAAAACATTAACTAGCACATTCAAATAAATAAAGTACTACTGACCTCATCAATACAAAGTGTCCGACGCCAGCGCCTTCCTTCTCTTGCCCACACAATACATAGCCAAAACCAAGCCAAGACATTGCAAGTACATTCAGATATCAATTAACCCCTTAAACACCTTATCGGATAATAACCGCAAAGGTAATTAAGGGGTTAAGCCACATTGGCCCGATACCCACCCTTCACCCATGAATTAGTACTGTGGCTTCATCATGCAAATATATATATATATATATATATATATATATATATATATATATATATATATATATATATATATATATATATATATATATATATATATATATATATACTATATATATATACAGAGAGACAGAGAGAAAGAGAGAGAGAGAGAGATATACAGTGTATATATATACACACGTTATATACACACCCATGATAAACCAATATACAGTACAAATAAATGTAGAAGGGTTATCAAAACCATACTGTCCTACAACCAAACACTTCTCCATACATACACACTAAATTAAAATCAATTTCCTTTAATATTCATAACTGATCTCTCAATCTAAATCATCACTAAACCTCTGAAAAGCCATTTAAACACCTCACATTCCAATATAAATGATGCCTAAATATCTATGCACCATATACATTCTGCAAATTAATCAACCAAGTAAACAAAAATCAATTAGCAATCATTATTTACATCCCTAAACAATTCACACTACTAGATCCCGAACAATGAAACCATTAACAAATTCACGCCTAGAGCAGAACAATTAAGCCTTTGAAAAAATATAAGTACCGACAATAATACAACCTTTAAAACCAAGGCTATCTATCCCTGACCTTCCCTCAAACACACAATACAATACCAAGGAATACATCTATCTAATTTTAAAATACTTTAAACTCACAAAATAATTTAAAACACATCTAATCCAGCTTTTAAAACATCATTTCTTACCCTGTACAGTATGTATATATCTCTCTAGACATATATACATACATACATACTGTACAGTGGCAAGAAATGATATACCACAAAAAAAAAAATACACATGTTAAAAAACCTTTTGAAAAAATTAACAAGTTAAATAAAATACATTTCTTTACTGTAGTTCACTTACCATTACTTGCCCCCACCGATTTCCGTTGCACAGCTTACTCACGAACCAATCCACGATCAGGAACCCATAAAATAATAAACCAAAAAATAATAAACATTAAACTAAAAATCCAAAACAATCCACGGGTCTTCTAATTGTAATCCATCTCCTAATTGTGCCATCTCTGCCCCTTCGCGCTCACTATATTGGCTACCGCGTCGCTTCTGTACATGTGCGAGCCTCCGCGCCCGTGCGGACATAACAAAGATGGCGGCGCCATGCCTCTGATGCCACCGAGAGGCGCGCTCACCCCCGCAACTGCCTTCTCAATGGGGAAGGTAATGGGAAGAGGAACGGGGAACCTGGGAGCCAAAGAGGACCTGGCTACACGTACTGTAGATAAAAGTCCAAAAATTGAATAAATCAAAAGTTTGATGATACTGTAGTCAGGATACTGGCAGCCTTCCACAAAGAACCAACGAATTCCAGGCAGATCCGTACAAAAAACACAAAAAGAAAGTGCCCAATCCTAGTGCAATAAGTCCAAAAAAAATACACATTTAATATCCCTTAAAATTCCAACAAAATGCAAACTCACAAACAACAAAGTTAAAATAGCATATTATGAGGTATACTCATGAACCAAACGAGGACTCAGCTACTCAGCTCACTCGATCACTTCCCCGCATGGAATAGCAAACCTCCTCTGGGACTCCATCCAGCAGGAACTCAGGGAGCGACACAGTTTCTATTGATGCCCTCCGACAACACAACTGCCGTGTATTAGGTTCCAGGCAGAGCTGTGTACTGCGTGCAAGCCGATATTGCAGCTGATAGCGTCTATGAGTCCAGGATGCCAAGGTGAGCAACCACACTAGCAACGTGACATACACACTACGCGTTTCTTCACATTACGTGATTTCATCAGGTGATGGATCTTAGATGTAATTCATTAGTATATATATTTAAACGATCCAATCAAATAAGCTCTAGCTAAATGGCCTGATTGGTAACAGTTGGAGATTTGCTTGTGTCACATTAACTGTTTGTATATAACCAGTGTTTGCATTTTGTTGGAATTTTAAGGGATATTAAATGTGTATTTTTTGGACCTATTGCACTAGGATCGGGCGCTTTCTTTTTGTGTTTTTTAAATTATATAAGACATGCAAATGAATATACAGGAATATTTACAGTTGCTTTATGCTTTACTGTGGAGGGTTTTAGTCACTTATATATATATATTAAGGTTATGGTGGGTACAAAAGTGACTAAAACCCTCCACAGTAAAGCATAAAGCAACTGTAAATATTCCTGTATATTCATTTGCATGTCTTAGACAGGTCTGCAACCCTGTCTTTCACCATTATCACCCAGCACACAGCACTTCCACTGCAGCAAGGGATTCTGGGAAATGACATGCAAATGAGCACACAGTGCCACCTTTTATCTCATGCTCACATTACATGAGCAACCCTTAGCCAATGCATGCTGCTTTAGACACAGCTTTTAAGCAAGGGCTAAAGCAGCATGCATTGGCCAAGTGCCACCAAAGGGCCGTCCCGCCACTTCCCCCCTCTCACTTCCCCCCCCCACCCAGCATCGGCCTCGCAGCACACCGGGAGCAGCAACATGAGGTGCCTGCAGCGGGGCCGGCAGCAACTGCTGTGACCAGCCGCCGGGCCCCTCGCAGCACCGCCACCCCCCACGCAGGATCGGGCCGTCCAGCCACCCCTCGCAGCCGCCAGACACCCCCGCAGCATTGCCCCCCACAGCATCACTTCCCCCCCCAGCCGCACTGCCACCACCACCGGCATGCCGCGCCTCAACCCTCATGCAGCCACCGGCCGAGATCATCCCCAAGGTAAGTTTGATTATATATATATATATAGGTATTTTTTATATGTATTGGTGGTGTTGGGGTATTTTTTACATGGTTTGGGGGGCTTGGTATTTTTAATATGGATTGGGGGGCTTTGGGGCATTTTTTATATGGATTGGGAGGCTTTTGGTATTTTCTATATGGATATATATACATTCCCAGTAAGGTGTACACACACACACACACACACACACACACACCTTACTGGGAATGTATATATACAGTATATCCATATACAAAAATACCAAAAGCCTCCCAATACATATAAAAAATACCCCAATACATATATGTAAAATCAAACTTACCTTGAGGATGATCTGAGCCGGTCAGGCCGGTGGCTGCATGGGGGTGGAGGCGCGGCATGCCAGTGGTGGTGGCAGTGCTGCTAGGGGGGGGAAGTGATGCTGCGGGGGGCGATGCTGCGGGGGGTGTCTGGCGGCTGCGAGGGGTGGCTGGACAGCCTGATCCTGCATGGGGGGTGGCGGTGCTGCGAGGGGCCCGGTGGCTGGTCACAGCAGTTGCCGCCAGCCCAGCTGCAGGCACCTCACATTGCTGCTTCCGGTGTGCTGTGAGAACCTTTCCTCTGCCAGGTACACTGAAGCCTTGTGACTGGATACTACACCATCTGCACCGTTTGCAGCAGACTTCCCCGGAGAAGCTTTCACGCCCTGCAACTGTTATCTCCGGTCTTTGGTGAACTTCAGGCCTGGAAGACGAATGAAATGAAACGTAACG
This sequence comes from Ascaphus truei, assembly GCF_040206685.1. Classification (NCBI taxonomy): domain Eukaryota; kingdom Metazoa; phylum Chordata; class Amphibia; order Anura; family Ascaphidae; genus Ascaphus; species Ascaphus truei. Next base: position 25,727,247 of record NC_134497.1, read on the forward strand.
CAAGCCAGGTTTCAAATCCTTTGTCTCAATTTATTACTCATAGGGTAATGACTTTTATACAGAAAAAAAGAAGATATTGGTTAGAGGCGTAACATAGGCATATCCTAGGTGTAACATAGGCGTATCCTAGGTGTGTCTTGGGCGTAGCTTTGATTAGAGGCGTGATTTAGGGGCGGGACATATTAGTGGCGTGACTTTTGGGACGTGTCTTTTACAATACAAGCAATGTCTGACTACATAGCTTATTCATTGTCTGTTATCAAAAGAGACCTTGAGTCTTTAGCAACTATATTACACTATTTTGCTTCTTGCAGAGAATCATTCTATTATATTCTAACTAAAACATCAGGAAATTGACAACACAAAAGTATCTTAGCAATATCCTTAGCAGGAAGAAAAGAAATGTAATTTAGCAGAAACTATGTGCATTTAGGAATTATATTTCAGCAAAAGGCTGACTACAGAATCTTAACTAGTTATGACCAGACAAAATGGAAGCTTAACATGAATGCAGATTCTGGCCTGACATATTGGTCCTAACAATCCCCTCCTTTTTGTTCTCTAAAAGAACAAATACCCTTACTAGGTACACTTCTCTATGACTATGGCCTTATGGGGACCAATAGTATCATAGACTCTGTTCATGGCCACATATGAATTATTAGTTGCATACATGGCGTGAGATGAAACTGAAGGTTTCCTTGAGACAAATGAAAGCATTGCACACTTAGCACAGTGAAAAATAACAAAAATTGCTGCGATTATACTAATCACTACAATAAAACCATAGAGAATTTTCATACCCAATTCTCCGATCCAACTAGTGAGTCCTGACATCCAATTTAAGCTAAGGCCTGAGGATTCTTTACGCATCCTTGCCTGAATTTCCTGTAACTTATCCATATCTTTATGAATAGCGCCAGACTCATCTTCAATATAGGCACAGCACTTCTGTCCTACAAGTTTACAAACACCTCCTTTTGAGGCTAGCAGATAATCAAGAGCCATTCTATTCTGTAATAATACTGTTCGGATCTGCTCTTGTTCATTAGTCAGACGGATAATAGCATCACTTGTCTGATTAAGAGCATCATTAATATTTACCATAACATCACTTAATTTAGAATAGAGATCCAGAACACCTAAACTAGGTATAAAAACCCCAGCTGCAATGCGGGTTGGACTAATGGTCCTGGTCAGATCTTTTTGATTTCTCAGCTTCCCTTGGGGTAACGTGTCAGATACATAGAAAGTGGGGAGGATGAAACCCAGATAACAAAGGGCAGTGTGATTGCAGGGTACAATCTTAGTGCCCACATGCCACACAACCAATAGAGATATATATATATATAATTAAATATTTCTATAGATTAGAAAATGGCTTACATCTCAATATGTCACATAATCTAAGGGTCAGCTATTTGTGAGAATTGGTGGGGGCTAATTTCTGCTAAGAGCGACTGCACAAACATTCTTCTTGCACACATCTTTCATACTGCATTTACTCAGAATGGCAAAACGGATCAAGATGGCTGCTATGGTCAAAATGGATGACTTGTGATCCTTTCCTTGTGGTTGACTCACGTCCCTTTGTGACCTCCCACCTTCCTCATATCCAGTCTTCTCAGTCCCCCCATATCCTTAAGAGACAGTCTATTTAAAGAACAGAACAGTTAACCATTTCATAGTCCTGATGGACCAAGTGTTACGCCGATGCTCGCCACAAACCGGGACCGGACCGCGGGGCTGAGGTGGGGTTATATAATCACCGACCATAGTCCACGCAGACTGATCCGGAGTGCGCAGTTCATAGTCGTACATCGCAGGGTCAGGATTGGAGAAGGCAGCATCGTCGTTAATGAAGCAGGAGTTCGGCAACAGGAAGTCAGGAGTTCCCCGCTTCAGCTTAGGAGCGTGAGCGCGGGGGTGGCTTCTGCGCGAGGAGCGGCCTCGGCCCATGATGCCGATCTCAGCAGGAGGAGACAGCAGGCTGGCCGAAGTTCACCGCAGGGCAGCGTCGGGAAGAACCAACGCTTCAGCGCAGAAATCCAAGGCAGACCTCTGCGAGAGGATAGCAGCAGGTCGCAGGAAAGGAAGGGTAGCCATTGCTAGGAGGGAATGCAGCAGATACCAGTGCTGGCAACAACGCTTCAGCACAGACGTCCAGGGCAGGCCACTGCAAGGAGATAGCAGCAGGCCAGTGCTGGCAACAACGCTTCAGCACAGACGTCCAGGGCAGACCACTGGAAGGAGATAGCAGCAGACCAGTGCTGGCAACAACGCTACAGCACAGACATCCAGGGCAGGCCACTGCAAGGAGATAGCAGCAGGCCAGTGCTGGCAACAACGCTTCAGCACAGACGTCCAGGAACAGGCCTCTGGATACTCAGGAACTAGAAGGTAAGAACACTTGGAGTGAGGCCTGGGGCGGTTTGTGGCAGAGACAGTAACGTCCAGGTAGGAAATTATGCTCGGCGCTGGTTCAGTGCCAACGCCTAGAATATAAAGGGCGGAGATCCAATCACAGGAGGAGGGTGTGTGCGTATTCCTCCAATGATGTAGCACAGGACAGAAGCTGCAATTGAGAGGCAGCACATGTGCCTTTGATTGCCAGGGAAGCTTGCAACTGCATGATTCTGCCAGGCTATAGTCAAAACCAGTAGTGGATTCCTTACAGTACCCCCCCTTCAGGTGAGACCTCCGGACGAACAGGAACCATCACAGATTTGGGGGACATGGAATTGTTCCTAAACCTCCTTAGGCGAGAGGTGGCGTTGAAAGCCCATAGTTTGTTGGGATTCCTTACAGTACCCCCACCACTGGGTGAGAAGCCTGGGTGGACAGGACCATTCATAGGTCTGGGAGACATAGAGTTGTTCCTGAAGTGTCTCCGGCGAGAATTAGGTCCACAATCCAGGTGTACATTGGTGAGTGCCATAAAAGACAGCGGTGGCACTGCAGTTCTTGGTACATGGACAATGGGACCTGAGGGCTCCGGAATGGGAACATCAGAAGGACAGTAGCCAGGTGTCTGGTGCATAGTAATAGTCCAAGAGTACGGGACACAGGACACAGATTGTCGGACAAAATTGGCAGAGGGATCTTCATAGAAGGCAATGTCTTTAGTGAAATCATCACGGAGGAAGTTGAGAAAGTCTTTAGCTTCCAAGGAATTCCGGGTGATGGTTAGCGAGGGAATGGGGCGGGAGGGTACACTACACACTATAGCAGCGGTACTTTTGATACAAAACAGGGTTGCTATACTAGGCAATTTGCAAGAGTCTGTAGAAGTGTGTATGCAACCCTTGGTCATGGTACTGGCAGTTGAAGAAGGATCCGCTTCCTCTGGTTTGTGATCTTTAGAGGGAATCAACTCCGAAATTGTGGCCTTGGTGAAGGACATAATAAGCATGTCTATACCCATAATGGACCCATAGAGAATAGGGACGGACGCTTCAGGTAAAGCGACGAGGTCCAGTAAGGGTATCTTCGTCTTAGAGAAAGGCCAAATGCCATCCAGAAAGGGCACTTTGGGCACCGCACAGAGACCTGTGTGTAAGGAGTCTGTTTGAAAGGTGAGAAAACAGATCTTATCCAAAAAAAAAAGACAGGCGGTTAAACGGTGCATCAGCCTTAGGGAAAAAAGTCTTGGGGTTAAAGCTGGGTACCTCCAACACAGAGAAAGAAGACAGAGAACTAGAGCTTGGCTTCGGAGTAGAGGTCCCAGGTACCCAGGTTTCACATGATACTGTGGGAGAAGCAATGCAAATTGTTACTGTTTTAAACATAGGGTCTTTAACATCGGTAGCTCCAGGCACCTTCTTGAGAGGTAACCCTAGTCTTGGGACAGGACAGTCAATAACAAGTACCCCAAGTATTGTGGAAGACACAGAGAAATATACGTCCATCTTAAAGACGGAATTTTTTGAAAAAAGGGAAAGTTCCAAATGCGATAACCCTGAGTTTGTGGTAGTAGACATACAGTCAGTAGTGGATACCCCGAATACTGTGGGTGAATAAGCGTGAAACAGTATTATTACAGGAGTGGGCATCCCAGAGTTAAATTCATTTTTAATGATCCCGGAGGCTGTGGCATGATCCGTGAGAGAAACTAGGGTAGACTTTCCAATAGAAACAAGGGAGAACTTACTTGTAAAGAAATCAGAGAACATTGCGCTTGTTTCAGAATTGGGTACCAGAGAATCCCTAGTGAGGGCATCAGACTCCATGGGAAACTTAGTGACAGGGTTTTTGGAACCAATGAAAGGAATTGCAGGTATCACAGACTTAATAGGAGAAATACCTTGCAAAACAGAAATTTTAGTAAAGGTGATAGGCATCACAGAAAGGACAGACAGAAGTAAGCTAGGCAAGATTGCTTCTACAACAGAAGATTTTGCAGCGGCAGAGCTTAACTCAGCGGCTGCTTGAGAACCTTTAACTACAGTGAGGAGGGACTGCAGGTTTACAAAATCAGGGATAAAGGGAGTTTTACATTTGAAAACTTGATCCTTCAAAAAGAGGAACCCTGTCTGTAACTGTACTAAGGGAGCAACAGCAGATATGCTGATCTCAGAAGGGGTCACTTGGAAAGGGACATAATATGTACTGTTCACTTTAAACCCTAGGATTTGAGAAAAGGAGACCACAGACAGTGCAAGTGGGGCAACCACGACTGTGCTGGTCTCTGAAGTGGGTATTTGGGAAAGAGTGTCTGGGACATCAGAAACGACAACAGATTCCACGAAAAGGGGTCTATGCTCAGAAGCAGGGGTCTCAGCTCTCTGAGTGACAGACGGGGTCAGCGAAATACCTAGGAGTAGGGATTCTGTGAACAGGTTTAGAGAAACAAACGGCTCCGGAATACTCTTAACTGGAGCCAGTATTATTGCCGAAAGTTCAGGGGGCGTAACCCCGAGAATTTTAGCTGAATCAGGGGACATAAGGGGTTCATCCTCTGAGGCTAAGGAGGTATCCCTGACTGACGGACTACAGGTATTTACCAAGGAAGATTCATAGGGCTGACCTGTAGGGATTAACATAGGAAAAACCTCAAGGGTTAAATTACTCTGTACCTGAGAATCAGAGAAATAGAAACCAGTCTCCGAGAGTGGGGTCATAGGGGATTCTGCCTCTTGCCCTAGGGACCTAACATTAGACTGCGGAATACTAGGGTTAGCAGTAGGAACCTCACAGAGCAGACTAGCAGGGGTTAAAACAGAAAAAACCTCGGGAACAGAGCTTAGAATCTTTGGGTTAGAAAAAGAGGGCAAACAGGATTCATTCTCTGGTGCTAGGGAAGAAACACTGACCTGGGGAATGCAGGGATTTACAGTGGGGAACTCATAGGTCTGACTAGCAGGGGTTAAGACCAGAATAACCTCAGGGACAGAATTTAGGGAGGTTAACTCAGGATTAGGGAGCGTGGCAGTTTCTTCCTTAGCGGGCAGCGACAGAGAGATGGTTTGGCCATTCTTAGGAGAGGGAGGTACCCCCACAGGTTTAGCAACAGGACTGGCAGCATAGGGGATCTGCCAAGCAGCAGCGTAGCTGGCAAGGAGGGGGTCCTGTTCTTTTATGCGAATGTCAAGTGTTAAGGAAAGTACAAGGAGTGTATCTTGAGACTGAGCCAACATGAGGAGGACGCCCTGTTGTACTAGATCAATGTCCAGTGAAGAGGCCAGGGCATAGAGTGTCACTTGGGCGTCGGACAGTTCCATAGGGTACACGTTATCCCAGGTTAAAGGGGAATCAGGGGAGCGAATACAATCGGGTAGAGACTTAAGTTCTGGATGCAGCAAGCCTTAATAAAGAGATCACAACGGCATTGTCTTTGCAAAGGGGTTAAACCTTCATACGTAAACAGGTCTTCAGTCAGGGCTATTATTTCACACAGATACTGGCCGTCATAGTGGGACTGGTACGCAGGCCGGGACATAACTTCAGTTGGAAAATTGCCAACCCCCGCCACGGCGCGGTCCGGTTTTTGTTGGCCGAGCATACTGTTACGCCGATGCTCGCCACAAACCGGGACCGGACCGCGGGGCTGAGGTGGGGTTATATAATCACCGACCTTAGTCCACGCAGACTGATCCGGAGTGCGCAGTTCATAGTCGTACATCGCAGGGTCAGGATTGGAGAAGGCAGCATCGTCGTTAATGAAGCAGGAGTTCGGCAACAGGAAGTCAGGAGTTCCCCGCTTCAGCTTAGGAGCGTGAGCGCGGGGGTGGCTTCTGCGCGAGGAGCGGCCTCGGCCCATGATGCCGATCTCAGCAGGAGGAGACAGCAGGCTGGCCGAAGTTCACCGCAGGGCAGCGTCGGGAAGAACCAACGCTTCAGCGCAGAAGTCCAAGGCAGACCTCTGTGAGAGGATAGCAGCAGATCGCAGGAAAGGAAGGGTAGCCACTGCTAGGATTGAATGCAGCAGATACCAGTGCTGGCAACAACGCTTCAGCACAGACGTCCAGGGCAGGCCACTGCAAGGAGATAGCAGCAGGCCAGTGCTGACAACAAAGCTTCAGCACAGACGTCCAGGGCAGGCCACTGCAAGGAGATAGCAGCAGACCAGTGCTGGCAACAACGCTACAGCACAGACGTCCAGGGCAGGCCACTGCAAGGAGATAGCAGCAGGCCAGTGCTGGCAACAACGCTTCAGCACAGACGTCCAGGAACAGGCCTCTGGATACTCAGGAACTAGAAGGTAAGAACACTTGGAGTGAGGCCTGGGGCGGTTTGTGGCAGAGACAGTAACGTCCAGGTAGGAAATTATGCTCGGCGCTGGTTCAGTGCCAACGCCTAGAATATAAAGGGCGGAGATCCAATCACAGGAGGAGGGTGTGTGCATATTCCTCCAATGATGTAGCACAGGACAGAAGCTGCAATTGAGAGGCAGCACATGTGCCTTTGATTGCCAGGGGAAGCTTGCAACTGCATGATTCTGCCAGGCTATAGTCAAAACCAGTAGTGGATTCCTTACACCAAGATGTCCAAGTTGTGCATAACTTCATTCCTTTCTTTTCCGGCCATTATATCAGCCCAGTTGATTTCTTCTTCGGTCTCTTCTTCTGGGGGACTGGCGACATCATCACCGCAGAGAGGCATAGCGTCGGTGGGGGTTGCAACGCACTTCTGGATCAGAGTTTTGCTGTACTTAATACATAGAGAGCAATGAGTAGGACAAACACACACATACAAAAACATTCGCTAGCTTCGCTCAAAGCAAATCAATCCAACCACCAAGTCCCCATGGTCCCTAAATCCTGGATAAATACACAACATTGCGCTTTAACTAGGGCGCATACATGCCCCTCCTTTTGAGGCTAAAATATAGTCTAGAGCTATTTTATTCTGCGGAGCCATTAATTTAAACTAAACCTATTCTTGGTTAAGTGAGTAAATGTCTGTGGTTGTATGATTTAGGATATCCCTGTAAACCTGTCATACAGTAACCCAACTCCTACATTTGGGAATAAATTCCCTGAAACTTATTCTTCCCATAGACTACTTTTTAGCACTTGTGTATTGGGTGCATCTCTTCTGTTTCTAACTCTACCTGTGAGCAATTAACATAACCGTGTGTTTGACTGATAAAGCATTCTCCCACCGGGATATCATTCTGCAGGAAGATTCTATTAACCTATAAATCCAAACAAAATAAACAAAGATAAACAAATAATACCTTATACTATTTTGTCATCCTTATGGGACGCCACTTACACAAACATAATAGAGCATACATTTGTAACTGAAAAATAATAAAAACCTGTAAAAATAAAAAGGTCAAAGTTCGTGTGTTGAGGCCTGGACATTTTTGCCTATAATCTTTTTCCCTTGATGATTGATTAGTGGTCGGAGAGTATTGTGTCCATCAAAACACTTATTTGCAGGTGCTATGTCTTTGTCTTTATTAGCTATTTGTGCTTAGACTGGCACTATTTTGACGTGCGTGATGTGTATCCATGATGATAAGAAATTTTTACTGCAATGCTGGTGATGAGTAGCATTTAAATGGCCTTTTCATCTGGGATGAAGAGCGTGCTTGCGTAGAAAATGCTTGACCATTAACCCGTCTTGCGTAGGTGCACTTTCAGCTTTAACCTGTGCCTAGAAAGACTCAAAAATATATATTAGTTGCATGCAATACTCATTAATTGTTTTATTACCAATAACATGGTCCTTAATTCGTTACTTTGAACTACTGATGGTCATAACTCATCCCATAAGTGTCTCATAGGGAGAGAATTTATACCTAGAAATAAATTCTTGTATTAATATGGTTACTACTATTATCAGCATCCACAATATTAAACAGAGATATTCCCTATTAACGCTCCTCAAATTTTAAACTAAGCAACCAATATGGACTTGACTTTGCTACAATCCAAGTTCCTAAAACTTGGTATCTCAGCCTGTGCCAAACCAATTGCTTCCATAATCAACTCTATCCTGTCTGCAGGCCATATCCCTAAGACCTGGAAAACTGCTAGAGTTGTCCCAATCTTCAAAAATGGAGACAAAAACACTGTCTCAAACTATAAATCAATCTCTCTTCTCCCAATACACACTTACTCTCATTCATACCTAACTGCCATCTGCCATTTTCTCTGATGCAAATGGTGTCAACCTTTTAGTCATTTAAAACTAACTAACCTTAAAACTCGCCCCACAAATCAAGCATCCCAACAGCCTGCACTCATGGCTATTGTCCCACACCCACAGTCACTCCTGGCTTTCACCTCAAACACTCCACTGTAACTATTCTGCTAAAAATGTGAAATGCCTTGTATATAATAAATATACCCTGTTCACTTATGCAATTATATATCCCCTGTCCTTTAACTCTATTTCCAGGACATACCCAAAAACAAATAAATGGTTACAAAATAATAAATTTGGCACATATCATATATCCCTCAACTTAGGGACGGCTTACTACCTGCTTTGCTGTGACATCTGCAAAGGTATTATTATTTACCAGGGGCCTGTCAGCCCTGTTAATAGTATAGGCAGCAACTTTTTATTACTGCAAGAGCCCTTGGAGTTAACATTGCTATAATAAATTCTGAACCTGCTGTGCATTGTTTATCATTTACAACATATCAAGTTCATATCAAATCCCTCTATAGGGATTTCAGAGAGACCTTCAATAACCTATGTATGTATCTCCCCTCTTTCGTTCATATATTATCTATATATGTGAACAAAAATACAAAAATACAAAAAAAGTTATGAAAACAGGTTGCTTTGATATGTAGCAAAAATAAACTGGTAAATAGATTTGTATGTGTAGTGACTATAAAAATATTTACTGCTTGTGTTAAAAGAAAAAGCCTGCAGTAGGTCTTTTAACAAATGTGGCATTTACAATATAAGAAAAAATCCTGAAATCCTGAACAAAAGATTTCCTTTTAAAATAGACAAATAATTTTGAACTCTTTGCAAAGTGCTGAGCACACGGCCAGCATTAACTTTAAAGGACAATCTGACTTCAAAAAGAAAAAAAAAATAATAATTTTCAAAGCGCTTTTTTTTTTTTCTGGGAAAACAGCCAGAAACCTCAAAGTACAGATAACGGGTTTCGCTGTCTAATTCATATTAACTGCTGGATTAATCCTCACGCAGGGGATTGTAACATTAGTTTAATGTTAAATATGAAGCTTTCCACGCTGTCCTAAAACTGCATTTTACTGCACCGACACACTTTATTCGAGCAAATACCCAGTATGTACCTGGCAGATACCTGGAATGCGCCGCTCCTCACCTCTGACAAGCCCCGTTGTGTTTGCCTTCCCAGCCTGGGTTCATGCCTGGCTGACGGGCGGCTGATCTGTTAAATGATAATGATTAGGATTTAATAGGCTGCAATGCTTCGCGTGTCTACCAGATGGCATAAATTCATGAATTGTAATGCAGTATATATATATATACTGTGCAGTATTGCAGCCAGCGGGAATAAAATGCTTCAATCCCTGCTTGGAAAATACCTCAATGCACTCGGGCAGAAAACAGTCACAAACCTCAATACACCCGGGTATACCCGAATTCGTGGGACTAGCCGAGCTCGAATAAAGTGTGTCGCCAGTGTATATGGTCTTTCAAAAATTAAATAACGGGAATATTTTAAATTACTTATAAACACCAAGTCTATGCCTACAAGAGCATGCAACATTCTTTCACTCATTCCTCTGAATGCCTTCTGAAAGAAATCTCATATTCCTGCAAACTTCCATCAATACAATTGCTATCCCGTTTTAACTATGCCCTCTCTTAAACTAAACAAAATATCTTCAAACATGCAACAGTTATACCATGACTAAAAAAACAGCAAGCTTGACCCTACCTGTCTTGTATGGCTTCTACACTGCTTATTTAACGGAGACAATTCTCGCTAAAATAACTAACCTTCATGCTGCTAAAGGCAGATATCACCACACTCCGTTCACACCACGGACACCCTCCTTTTGAAGCGCTATGTACATTAATGGCGTTATATACATATATAATACAATATATTAATTCAAACAGTGCTTGTGAGCTCTTACAAGCATTTTAAACAAAAACAGCCCCAAATATATCTTAATCCTGTAGAAAAAAAATTGAAATGTGTTATCTTACTGCTTTACGGAAAAGAAGACAGTTCTACATTACCTTGTTCTCATGAATAAACTGCTTAAGCACAGAGCTAGTTAATTTTAATGTGAATGCTTGGCATTCTTTAAACTGTAAGGGAGAGGCTGTGCCCCTCCTTTTATTAAGATAGAAATACCACAAACGAAAAGAAATGTGTCCGGTTTAAAAAGTATCCGCCTGGCCAGGACGAATAAACCTTTTAAACTATAACCAGGGACAGAGCTGAATATACTCCCCTTTTGTTGTGAGGTATTTCTCTCTATATTCGGTGTACACCTTTTTAAAACCTTTTAAAATTTAGATTTTATCATGAGCAAAAAATATTCATGTTTTTTGTACACACATGATAATCAGCATGACTTTCACAGTGTCTTTCACACAAGAAATCATTCAGGAAAAAATTCATCAGTGTTATAAACAAACCCTTTTACATAAGGTAGCGGTGTTTTTTTTTTTTTTTACAGAGACTTTCACTCTGAGCCCCCACAGGCAAAGCAGGACTTCCCTGCTTCTGACTCTGATATGGGCACTTTCTCTGCCAATGACCAGTATTACCACAGTTAAAACAGGCACAATTATTCTGAGCTATTCTCCCTGATTGATTTCTGGGACCAGCATAAGATCTCCGTCTATTCTGCCCTCTGCCTTGTAAATACATTGCCTTATTTTCATGCCGAGAACAACCTTCTGCATATTCGACAAACGGGTCACAATAATAATGACTAGCTGTCTGAGCAACAAATTCCTCAGGAATCCGACCAGATTTACACTCGCATTTAAAAATTTGTACAATCCTAGGCTTCCGTCCAGAGTCATTCTTACTCATGCAAGCACCCATTAGTAGCTTAAAGAAAAACAGCTAAATTATGACAAATAATTGCAATATTTATACTTACACAATATACAATGGTCGTTCAGCTAGATCAGAGACAACAGTCCAGTCGTGCACAGAATTTACTGGACTCTTAGCAAAAATTCTGTTTAAAAGGGCCTATCCCAATTCTTCAGTCACAATTTAGGTCTATTAAATTCCCAGAGGGGGTGAAGCATCATATATAAAAATTTACATATATACTCACCACCTTTGTGAATTTCCCACTTCTGGACACCAAAACTGAAGGAAATCTAATTTCCTCGCCTATGCTTCAGAACCGAGAGGAACCTTTCCTCTGCCCGGTACACTGAAGCCTTGTGACTGGATACTACACCATCTGCACCGTTTGCAGCCGACTTCCCCGGAGAAGCTTTCACGCCCTGCAACTGTTATCTCCGGTCTTTGGTGAACTTCAGGCCTGGAAGACGAACGAAATGAAACGTAACGCAAGCCAGGTTTCAAATCCTTTGTCTCAATTTATTACTCATAGGGTAATGACTTTTATACAGAAAAAAAGAAGATATTGGTTAGAGGCGTAACATTGGCGTATCCTAGGTGTAAAATAGGCGTATCCTAGGTGTGTCTTGGGCGTAGCTTTGATTAGAGGCATGATTTAGGGGCAGGACATATTAGTGGCGTGATTTTTGGGACATGTCTTTTACAATACAAGCAATGTCTGACTACATAGCGTATTCATTGTCTGTTATCAAAAGAGACCTTGAGTCTTTAGTAACTATATTACACTATTTTGCTTCTTGCAGAGAACCATTCTATTATATTCTAACTAAAACATCAGGAAATTGACAACACACAAGTATCTTAGCAATATCCTTAGCAGGAAGAAAAGAAATGTAATTTAGCAGAAACTGTGTGCATTTAGGAATTATATTTCAGCAAAAGGCTGACTACAGAATCTTAACTAGTTATGACCAGACAAAATGGAAGCTTAACATGAGTGCAGATTCTGGCCTGACATATTGGTCCTAACAGCTGGCGTCTTGCATTGCAAGAATTTGACTTTACTATTCAACACAAGAAAGGCAGCGAGCATGGAAATGCTGATGGACTCTCCTGACAGGAAATCCCTAGTGAGCCAAAAACCTCAAGAGTCTCCGCGTGTGTGGAACCACCAGTTAAGGTGGCTGCCACAAATCCCCCATCATGAGGGGAGAGGTGTGACGGTGAGGGGTTAACCAGAAGCACTAATAAAGGTTAAGCTCACTTGGTTGCCCCTGAGCTGTGTTTGGGGGTCCTCAAGTGTCAGCTCTTTGACCTGCCTGTTGTAAATGTACTGCTATGCAACGTATACGAAAAATGTGCAACCATAAAGAATTTTTGTGTTTTTACCACCCGGCTGTCCTGCTTCAGCACAGACCAGAACCGGTAAAGATAAGGGGGCACAGGGGGCAAGGTATCCCCAGAAGAGTACAGGGGTCCCTAATCTCAGGATGATACCCAGATAACCCTAACCCTGGTATAAAGGGGTTTAGGGGGGGTATTCCAGTCAGGTATAAGACTGTGAGGCTTTTATTAAAATAAAAAGTCTAAGTTTGCAGAGTGTAAGGGATGTGCCTAGTGGGGTAACACAGCTCAGGTTTTCACTCTATCCCTCTGTGACGTTTGTGCTCCCGCGCACAAGCCAAGACAAGGAGAGGGACCCGATAGCGAGGTGGGGGGAAGCCGCAGGAGACATGAGATAGGAGAAGTTGCTGCGCAGCTGGAGAGCGATGCACATAGTCACGTGAACGCACCGTGCGCAGGAGAATGCATGCGCTCTCAGACACCACCGTGTAAGGTATGCCACTAGTGAGAAGCAAGGAGGTGTAGAGTCCAGAGCACAAGGTCACTATCCTGGAGGACTTCCAGTCGCCTTAAAGGCATAGTGCCAGTAACTGAAGAGTGCAGCAATATAAAATACAAAGCAAGGGTTCTTTAGTTGAATGCTTTGGCCAAAGTATTGTAAGCCTGCTACCACATCAAGGTAAACCATATTCAGCAGGTCCTACACTACCCGCAACGATAAACTAACCTCAGTACTAGAAAGAGTCATGTTCCAGTCTTCCGGGAATCCAAAGGAGGTGTGTAGAGGTCCCATAGGAAGTCCAGGCAGGAACAGCATGAGATGACAGCACAAGAAGCATAGAGTACTGGGTAGTACTTTGCAGGACCCTGGGCATTTAGCAAGTGACTGCTATTTAAAGGGCAGCGGCAGCTGAAAGCAATGAGAGTCAGAGTGAGGCTTACTTCCTGTCTGGAGGAAGAGGGCAGGATTTGCCAAAAAGCAAGATGGCGTCGCTTGCTTCAGAATGCTCGAAGTCACTTCCTGTAGAGAAGTCAAGGCAGGGGCAGAGCGGAGGTGCGGCCTCTGCGGAAGCCGGGAAGGGTTCAGGACACAGAGACATCAGATAATCTTGACTCGCAGCTGGAAGGTGGCGATCAGGATTCAACAGGTAAGGCAGGAACACGCCGCAGGGGGCGTGTTCCCCGATTCGTCACACCCTCACGCAATAGACTTAGGACATTTTAATAAGAAAATGTATAAAGTATATTTTTATTAAAGCTGGTATGTTTTAAAATATGTTATACTTATACATTGAGTTAATTTTGGAGTTATCATCTCTGGATGTTTTCTTTCTACAGTGGCGAAACAGTTTATCGCACTGCGGCCAGATCCGCAAGCCGGGAGATTTCCCGGCTTGCTAGTGGCCGCCCCTCGGCGTGCCGCGCGTCATAGACGTGCGATCACGCGTCTTCGGGAGCGTGCGCCCCCTGCACGCGCGTCCAGGGGCTCCCAGAGGGAGCCCTGGTGTCCCGCGATCGCGGGACAGCGGCAGGGGGTTCCGGGGGACCCGGCGGACCCGGCAGCGGTAGGGAGAGCGCCCCGATCGGAGGGCGCTCTTCCGCTGCTTCGGCGCGCGCCCGTCACTCTCGGGCGCGCGCCAGGCTACTGCTGCGGCCAAGAACGGGCAAATGCTCGAATAAACTTGGCCGCAGCAGTATATCTATAATCATGGATGCATTCTGAATATCTGGACTAACATTCTGATTTATTTCTTCAAACAGGTATGTTTCTGAACTGAATTTCTTCCATCAATTGCTACAGAATTTAAAATGTAATCAGTATGTCTGTGAGAGTTGATTAGGCAACCCCCTCCCTTAATTATTAGTCAAGTGGCTGTGTTTTAGAGTACTTAAGACCATCCAGCTAGGCTGTGAAGCCATTTGGCTGTGAGTCACATCTAAAGTGTCTGACAGAGTTAATTTTGGAGTTGAAATTGGAGGTGAAGGTTTGAGGAAGATCTGGACTCTGCACAACAACAACCTTGCAACTGTGAGAAATTAACTTTCCAAAAGCTATGATTATTTGTACTCTTTCGATCCCCCCAGTACCTGGGAAGTCTCTCCTCCTGCATCTCACTATGCCCTCCCTACTGCTTTTTCTGTTTACTGTTTCCTCACTCCTTTGTGAACGTCTCTGTTCTCTCCAACTTCCCCACGACACCATTATTTATACACCTCTCTCCCAACAACTTCTTTACCCCTCAATAAAAAAAACATACACACCTGACTTCCCCCATGCCTCCCTGCCATCTCTTCCCCTGTAAAGTGTGTTAACCCTCTCATTTTAATACTGACTAACCTTAAAACTTGCCCCACAAATCAAGCATCCAAATAGCCTGTACTCATGGTTACCATCCCACACTCAGTCACTCCTACCACCCATTGTGACCAAGCATTGCCATCTACTGATGCAGCGGCCGTTATTCGAACACAACTCAAATCAGTTTTCGTATTGACCGCTGTATTCCATTCGGTATTTCCGCATTTGACCACTATTCATGCCACGTTCGTGCAATCCGGCACCGGGCAGCCACACGCGGTTGATCTGTTTAATATAATGGTTTCTTTGGGTGCAATTCTTCACGTATCCGCCATGTGGCAGAAGTTAATGAATTATAATTTGGGTACTATTCCTTGTGTATCCGCCAGGTGGCAGAAATTAATTAAATTAATTAATTGTATTGAATTGTAATGTGTATGGTTCTGTACTTTGCTACTTTGTAAGGGTGCAGGTGTTTAAAACAGATAGCACCCAAGTCTTTACTGGTACATACTTACAGTGGCCCGTTGTGAATTGACCTTGATTTTTTGAAGATGTTATCAAATTAGGCGTTCTTAATAAAAAGCATTAAATACTCAATGTGTGCCTTTTTTTTAACATTCTTTCCCCGCACAATTGCTGAGTGGACATTATGGCTACACCACAGACGTATAAAAAAACCTTAATGTAGTTATGCATTTTTAATATATTCTGCAATTAATACTGCAGCAGATAAGATGGTGACTGTATCTGAAATATATGAATATTTAATTTCGAAGTACGATTTTTACAAGTTTTCACCTGATGTTCATGGGTGGAAGCGTGCTATAAGAAAAACCTTATGTAACGATCAGTATTTTTTTCGCATTGCCCCTCCTGCCGGAGAGATTTGCGGGTATTGGGGTGTCATGCCAGAATTTCACAGTATGTTTGATCATGGCAATCTCAAAAGAAGAAAGGTTGGTTTTAACCCATATGAGATTCGTCAATCCCAATCCAGCAATGTGCCGGCAACAGCATCAGCACCTGCCGGTCCGACCGTCAGTGATAACCTGGTGAACGGCAATCCTTTGTACCTGTCCTCGCCAGAATACCTGGAAAATTTCCAGCCTGAGCATGATTTCGCGTACAGGTACCAGCAAGCTTGCATTTACAGTACCAGTACTAAAAAGATTTCCAGCTTCATCAGCTGTCAACTACAAGTGTAGCAGGCCAGCTGTCACCTGTCAACTATAATGCAGACTTGAGGAGTCACAGTGAGTCATCACCCCCGTTTGGCAAAGTTTATGATGAAGGTAACTATACAGTAATGTACTACACTGTATTACACTATACTGTACTGTACATGACAGTATTAAGTTTGGAGCTGCAGTTCAAGCTGCCGTGTGTCAAAAACGAAATTATTTTTAAAACAATACTGTACGTACTTTACAGTACAGTACTGTATGTGCATCAATACAATACTGTATGCGAGTTGAGGGGATGCTTCTCTGTTGAGTGCACTTTGTATGTATTGTATTTCTTTATTTATATAGCGCCATAAATATACATAGCGCTTCACAGTAGTAATACATGTTGTAATCATATAAATAACAGATAATATAAAAACAGGTCATGGGAATAAGTGCTTCAGACATAAGAGTAACATTAAGGAAGAAGAGTCCCTGCTCCGAGGAGCTGACAGTCTAATTGGTAGGTAGGGGAACGTATAGAGACAGTAGGAGGGAATTCTAGTAAGTGCGTCTGCAGGGGGCCAAGATTTATGTATCATGTGTCCAGGATTA
The DNA here is from genome assembly GCF_040206685.1 of Ascaphus truei. Taxonomy (NCBI): domain Eukaryota; kingdom Metazoa; phylum Chordata; class Amphibia; order Anura; family Ascaphidae; genus Ascaphus; species Ascaphus truei. The sequence continues at coordinate 25,744,135 of NC_134497.1, forward strand.
TCCACAGTGCTATTCATATGCTTCTTTAAGCAAATCTGTCTTAAGGTGGGTCTTAAAGGTGGATAGAGAGAGTGCTAGTCGGGTATTGAGGGGAAGGGCATTCCAGAGGTGTGGGGTAGTCAGTGAGAAAGGTTTAAGGCAGGGGAGGGCTTTAGATACAAAGGGGGTAGAAAGAAGACATCCTTGAGAAGAACGCAAGAGTCGGGATGGTGCATAGCGAGAAATTAGGGCTGAGATGTAAGGAGGGGCAGAGGAGTGTAAAGCTTTAAAAGTGAGGAGGAGAATTGAATGTGAGATGCAGGATTTGATCGGAAGCTAGGCGAGGGATTTCAAGAGGGGAGACGTGAGACAGATTTAGGAAACAGTAGAGTGATTCTGGCAACAACGTTACGGATAGATTGTAGGGGAGACAGGTGAGAGGGAGGGAAGCCGGACAGCAGGAAGTTGCAGTAATTGAGACGGGAGAGAATGAGGGCCTGAGTCAGAGTTTTAGCAGACGAGTAACAGAGGAAAGGGCATATCTTTGTGATATTGCGGAGTAAAAAGCGACAAGTTTTAGAAACGTTTTTAATGTGAGAGGAGAATGTGAGAGAGGAATCGAGTGTGACCCCTAGGCAGCGTGCTTGGGCTACTGGGTGAATGATCGTATTTCCAATAGTAATGTGGAAGGAGGTAGTAGGGCCAGGTTTGGGAGGAAGTATAAGGAGCTCTGTTTTTGCCATGTTAAGTTTCAGTCGGCGGATGGCCATCCAGGATGATATTCCAGAGAGACATTCAGAAACTTTGGTCTGTATAGCAGGTGTAAGGACACGAGTTGAAAGGTAAATTTGTGTGTCGTCAGCATAGAGGTGATATTTAAACCCAAGAGATGTGATTAAGTCACCTAGAGAGAGTGTGTAAAGAGAAAAGAGAAGGGGTCCCAGGACAGAGCCTTAAGGTACCCCAATAGAGAGGTTGATAGAGGAGAAGCGACACTGAAAGTATGATGGGAGAGGTAAGAGGAGATCCAGGATAGGGCTTTGTTCCGAATACCAAGAGCATGGAGAATGTGGAGGAGAAGAGGGTGGTCCACGGTGTCAAATGCTGCAGAGAGGTCGAGTAATATGAGCAGAGTGTAATGACCTCTGTCTTTGGCAGCATGGAGGTCATTGGTTATTTTAGTGAGGGCTGTTTCAGTAGAGTGAGCAGTGCAGAAGCCATATTGTAGAGGGTCTAGAAGAGAATAGGTGTTGAGAAAGTGTAGCAATCGAGAGAATACACGACATTCATGGAGTTTGGAGGCAAAAGGCAGGAGGGAGACAGGTCGATAGTTAGGACAGGTAGGGTCAAGCTTGCTGTTTTTGAGCAATGGTATCATGGTTGCATGCTTGAAGGAGGATGGAAAAGTACCAGAGTAGAGAGAAGAGTTAAAGATCTGTGTGAGCATAGGGATTATAGAAGGAGCAAGAGGTTTTAGGAGATGGGAAGGAATGGGATCAAGAGGGCAGGTGGCAGAGGGAGAAGAGGAATTGACAACAATTTGTTTTCATTAATACAGGAATATTGAAGGTTCATTTTGGATCTTATAGTCCTAGAGTGTTTTTGGGATATATTACAGCACCTTGTTTTATATTGATTTATATTGATCTAATCAAAAACAATAACTTGCGAACGTTGTGCATCTTTTGAGACATATATTGATATCACTATAGGAAGACGCCGTAATTCATTTAATTATGATGATCGCTGTAATGGTTCATACAATATCATCATTTATGTTTCAATAAAATGCACACACTTCACTCTATGTGTATGATCTTTGCCACATTCCTTTATGTGGCATCAGGACGTGGAGTGTTCAGTATATAAACATGTATATAAATTAATAATGCATATATAAACTAATCATAAAGACTATATATCTTTTTGTCCTGAAGAATTCTACAATGCTTTAGACAAATACTTTAGACATTGTAGACTTGAAAGAATTGAATATTGAAGTCTAGTTACTAAGGTTTTGACTTCAGCTATCTCTATTCTTCATCTAAATGATAATGTTATAGATATTAATATTTCTTTCACTTCTTTTGGGTAACATACTCACATTTCTATCTATGAATACATTATGTTTGAGTATTATTATGATCATCAACCTCTGTTTCGTTAAGAGGGTTGCGCATATGTTTTTATATTATGTATAGGTATATACTTTTTAACACACTTGTTTTTTTAATGTAGTATCTAAGTAGTTATTCACTTCATGTACTGTTTTGCTGACTGCTGTATGTCGTTTGTTTTTTTTTTTGGCTATTGCTACTCCCTATGGCTCCTGATGCTGGGGAGCTGCGCGCGCATTTTGTATTCATCAGACCACCATCTGGTTGTGCTGTGTGGATGTACGCGCGCATGCTGATCAGTATGGGAGGTTGCTGGTAGTGCCTCATCCGTCCGCGCATGCGCGCTGCGATGGGACGGAGGGGAGTCCCTTGCAGGACATAGCTATAATTGCCACAAGCGACAGGTGAGTGTGGGCTCCCTGGGACTGTGGGTTGTTTTGGCTATGTGGCAGGGGCTCTCCCTGCGACCGGATTTTGTGGCGCGTTTGCTGGGGAGGCGATGCCCATTGGTTTATGATATTTAGTGACATCATTAGTTTTGGCGCGAAAATGGCAGTCAGCTGTATTTAAATGATCTGTGTATCATGTGTGACACTTGTTGATAAAGTGCATAACCTGCACGAAACGCGTAGAAGGGTTGCAACTTTCTATTTTATGGCTTCCCATTAAAGAGAATATTTTTTTTGCCAGACCTGCTTCTCTCTCTCTTCTTGCTGTGCGCTGCACACACACTGCATTGGATTCTCCTGACCTGGATACAGCTGCACGCTTTGGGGAGAGCTGCTGGGGATTTGTGAGTACTTATACCTGGGGTCAACCCAATGAGGAGGGGGAAAGAGTCTTTGTATGCTAACCCCCACCTTCAGGGTGTTCTAGAGCCCCTTCTATAGGTTTAGTACATTGATTGTTATTATATCATTAATTACCCAGTATGCTCTTTCTCTTTCAATGAATGGATACATTTTCATATACAGAACAGGGCAAATTTCTGGGCTACACCACCACATCCAGTCTTGTATTTCTCCCAGGTTTGCTGGGTCAGGTCAGTCAAGATGATGTCCAGGAGCGGTACAATCCTGGGTGCTGGTGTACTTCTGGCAGCGAGGGTAGGCGGTCTAGGAGGATGCTTTCCTCCTCTCGTGGCCTTACCGGGGTAGTCATCTTGTCCTCAAAGGCATACAGGCACACGTATTCTGCTGACGGATGGGGTGAGCGTGGGGGGCTTGGTGATGGAAGCGTGAAGGTCACATCATGCAGGCCACCCTCCTGCTCCTGCGTTGGACATACAGGGACAGGAACTCACAGCAAAGAATACATCCCCACAATGTTCCTTTCCATCTTCTCCATGTTCCTTTCCATCTTCTCCATGTTCCTTTCCATCTTCTCCATGTTCCTTTCCATCTTCTCCATGTTCCTTTCAATCTTCTCCATGCGCATATCCATATTCAACATGGTCTCCAAAATAAGATCAACCTTTTGCTCCGTAGAGTTGTCAGGGATTTCGACACAACTTAACCCATTCAGCATGCGGACAAACCAGCTGGATCTGGTGTGAGGAGTGTTGTTGACATCTGCGTGGATGGGTGGTGGAGGAGGTGACCAGGGGGTTGGTAGGAGAGCAGCCTGAAGGATGGGTTGTGGAGCAGGTGGGCAGGGGGTTGCCAGGAGAGAAGTGTCTTGGATGGTTGGTGGAGCAGGTGAGCCGGGAGTTGCCAGGACAGCAGCCTCAAGGATGGTTGGTAGAGCAGGTGAGCAGGGGGGGGATATGTACAAGAAGGGACACGGAATTTTACAGATCCAACGCTGGTTAGTTGTTTCGGGCTTCGGTTTAGCAAAAAGCACTGTTAGTTATAATGAGCATAGGAAGGCCAAAAACGTCAAAAGAAAGTCGACAGTCACTACTGATTAAGTACTTATTGTCCTCTATAACTCTAACAACGTCATGTACTGTACTGTATGCCTGTGGTTAATATTTTATGAATATTTAAATTTCGACTGTACAGTATAACATTTTTTACTCTCTTACAATCAGTCACTAGCTTTTTAATTCTACACTACAGTAATGTACTTTATTCTGTACTTTACAATGTGGAGGGATAGTGTAATCTTTTCAAAAGATTCTGATTTCTTTGAACTAATAATCCTGCATTTACTGTACACACACACACACACACACACACACACACACACACACACACACACACACACACACACACACACACACACACACACACACACACACACACACAGCATCAACAGTACAGTATGTCACCAGCTTTTATGCCAGTGATTGATCACAATGGGTGGTAGGAGTGACTGAGTGTGTGACTTAGTGCAGGCTATTGGGATGCTTTATTTGAGGGGCAAATTATTTAATATATTCATATAGCGCTAAAAGTGTACACAGCGCTTAACAAAGTGTATTTTTTTTAAAATACTCACAGTACAATAAGTGCAGCAGCAAAATCAGACAATAGGAAATCAGTGCGCTATTGGGATGCTTCATTTGCCTATTGTAACAAATTGTTCTGTTTTTCTTTACACTGTAGGGCGACAACTTTTCTGATGGACCAAAAAAGTGAAGAGAATGATGAGACGTGTGCCACAAAGGTAAAGAATGCACTAGAGGCAACTCCCCAAATAAAAGCATCTGAGACCAGCATCAGGCAGATGAGACGGAAATTGGGATGGAAATATGAACGTTTTAAGTTAGTATATGTGACAGTAGCGGGGTGCCAAGCCAGTAATAAAGGGGTCACCTCCATCAACCGTCTGGGAACTGAGGGGTTAACCAGAAAGGTACTTGTAATACACATGGTCCCCTGCTTCACAACCAAAATGTATGTCCCTTTGTTTATCATGTTCCCACCTGTAGAGTGATTACATGTATTTGTATGCCCCTGCCGCAAAATGTGTTCTCTTTGCTGGTTGTATGTATTGTTCCAATAATCAGTGTTTGTACCCTTACAGTGTATGCACCAACCACATACACTGGGATCAGGTCAGGAGGGAAAGGGTTAATTGTATTTATAGGTTTATGGCCCTTTGTTCTCGTTCCTGCCTTTTCAATCTCCATTTGCAGCATGTCCCATAGGTCGCCATTGGAGCTACATGCAACCCTATGGAGATTTCACAGATTTGGGCCCAATACCTGAGACGACCAGCAGGTGGCGCCCGAGAGGAGGAGCGGAGCTTCTCTATTGAAAATGAATGGTGTAATGTCTTTCAATGGGGATTCCTCGAGCCCGCTCTCCAAGAATGAGTTGGATGCTTGCCAAACCTCAACATCTGAAAATGGCTACTGTTTCAATGAAAAGTGCTTGATCACTCAATTGGCGTGGGAACTAGGCTACGGCCAAGTTCACCATCAATTAAAGTGTGTAACTTCTGTTCTAAAGCAGCTAGCAATAAAATTCTTTTTGCCCATACTTTAAGGGGAACCCCTCACTCAACCCCAACCGGGTTCGACAATCAATGGCGGCAAAAAAGGTTCGCGCCAGCCATGAGGGTCCCACCATTGACCGCAATGGTGGAGGTAAAAGCCACTAGGTTAAAACGGCTAAGTGAAAAACTGTGTAAACTGTGAATCCATATCTCTGGTTCGGTAAATACTAGAGGGCTGGGATTTAGACACCATGTAGTCAATGCTCCGGCATGATTGCATGGCAATTCCCGACCCTCTCTGATCCACCAAACAGAGTATGGTTAACTGTGTAAAATCTGGTTTTGCCATTGACTTCAATGGCGGAGAAATGCAACTTGTACAACATGTGGTTTTTAAAGTCATTTATTGTAACTCCGGTTCGGTGGGTCCCAGCGAGCTGAAAGATGGCCACCATAGAGAGTCCCCTCCGACATGAGGGTCTGGCAATTTGTAGCCCGCTCGGCCCAACTGAACAGATTATTTTGATGTTTATATATATATATATATATATATATATATATATATATATATATATATATAAACAACAGGTATTACCAGATCTTCATCCGGAAAGAAGAGACAGCACACAGCCAAGTTGAAATAACAATATATTGAGGTAACAAAAACCAAAGCACTACATCCGACGTTTCGGTCAGCTACACGTGACCTTCCTCAGGGATGTGCATTGAAAGAGTGCCAGTGAACAAACATATATACCCAAACCAATCAAAAATAATCAAACTCGCCCATGTGCATACCAATTGCAAACATGCAAATTCAAACAGGTGGCGTTGGTGACACGCAATCGCTTCGTGGAACACACCGCCATCTTGCAGCATCATCTACACTGCTGCACTCATACAGGCACTGTGATTCTACTTTGTTTGCATCAGCGCCAACCTCCGGCGCCGTCGTATGACATCACACTATGCGCCGTATTTGCGCATGTGCAGTGCAAACAGAAGGCTCATATAACCTATCCATGTAAATACATAGTAATGTTTGCACAGCAGCGACACTCACAGGTGCCTGGATGTACTGCACAGTATAGATTACCCAAAATGCTGCACCATGTCTGCCCACTATGTCTGTAGGCAAATAGATTGTCTATAAAGACCTATAAAAATATATAACACCACACATAAGGGCCCATCAAAGAACCTGGGGAAATAAAGCTTAAAACTACTGAGGCATGTGTATAAGATTTGTGTGTCACCAAACATCACCAACATATTGTGACATAGTCCAAAGATGTTAGGCAGCTTTCTGCCCCATTTTAGAGCAGAAAGTGCAGGAATAGTTAATGATCCGTTCCACAGCTTCCCATTAACTCAGGCAGCTGGATGGAAAATCCAGACCACAGATTACAATGGCTCTAGTTCTCCCTCACCTGCTCTTCTAATCACATGCACAGGTACTTAGAGCAGAGAGGTTTTGCATTTCACTCTCTCTCCTTAGAGCCTGGAGGCTGGGGGTATCGCTGCTCCCCTGTTTCCAGTATCGGGGTTGACGGCCCCTCCACGTATCACAGTACCAGAGGATTTGCCTGGACCCCACGAACAGATAAGACAAAACAAATGGTTATTGCTGTTGCTAAAAGACTGTGCTGTATCTTGTGACCCTAAATGAGAGAGCATTGTTTTAAGCTGGGGAACCAGTTTAGTTGGCCAGCAGCTGTTAGAGAGACTAATTCTGATGTGTAGTTAGATCCCTGAAAGGGATAGGATTTTGCTTATATGATTTTGGTTTTATTTCTTGAAATAACAGAGTGGGAAATATTGTAACCCTGAAATATGTGAACTGCTGAATGAAAGTATCTGAGTACCTCTAACCTTCACATGTTAAAGCTGCAGTACCTTACTTGGATGAAAATAAAGCAGGCAGAAGCCTGAGTTAAGCAGCATAATACTTTGCATGATCCTGTTGGTTGTATAATTAACCCTAGAAGACTGTGTCGGGAAGAACCCAGACAGACGTCAGCGCTACAAAAGAGGGGCGTTTGTCACATATGGTGGAGAATGCGGGCAGACACTAAAAAAGTCTGTGGGTTTGCAAATAAATGCGGGGGTTTAAAATGGCCGCCGAGCTGAACTAAAGTACAGATGCTATGAGTGAAGTCTGTCCCACTGTGTATATCAGTTGTGCTTCTAGCATACACAGAGAATGTGCGAAGTGTGGATGCAATAGCACCCTGAACCCAAACAGAAAACCAAAATGTTTTGCTGAAAAAGAAGAAAAAAAAAAAATTGCATCTAGCAAGTGCTGTTTATAAAGCTAATGCCTTTTGCTGAAGTGAGTGAATTTGCAGCTAGCAAGTGCTGTATGCAAGTTGCTGAAGTGAGTGAAATTGCAGCTAGCAAATTGTCCCTGCCGGGTTTCTAAAATGGCCGACGTGAAATGTTTGTTTTGTAATGTACATAATCATGAAAAACAGTGTCCCTTCAGGCCATACGATGATGATGATGACGACTCGTATGTGGCCCCTGGAGGAGAGTCGTACCCACCGATGAATTTAGTATGCTGGGCCTGTCATAAAGTAGGTCACATGGAAGATGTGTGCCCCAAAATTTTCAAAGACAAACAGCTGCAAAAGCAAGCAACGCCCTATGAGTGCAAGCAAGATGTGGAAGCTGATACCAGTGACCGTGTGCCCAGTACCACTGATATCTCTGGAGCTAATAAAGCAAAAAGAAAGAAGAAGAAAAAGAAAACTGTTCCTCAAGTCACAGGGGAAGTGACCGAGCCACTTGAACCTGCGCTGTCAGGACATGCGTCAGAAAGGCGCCGAGATGTGCTGCAGACCGGAGTGACCGGCAGAATTGTCACGGGAACAGTGGCAAAGGAAAAGGAGGAGCAAAGGGAAGCTGAATCCTTGAACCAGGATAAAGAGGCTTTGGTTTCTGCACTCCAAGCTGCCCGCCATAATTATGAAGTCCTGTGGCAGGATTTGGTGAAGGAGCGAGAATGGAGCAAGAAGGAGCGAGAATGTTGGATGGAAGAGCGAGAATCGAACGCCGAATTACAGAGGTGTATACTTCCAGCTTTACAGGAGTACGAGGCTTTGAAGAAAACAGAGTCTCTCTTACGGAGTGAGCTGGAAGAGGTGACGACTAGGCTGGAAAAGGCCAACACCGTAATGGCTATCCTAAAACAGAAATACGGGAAGGCTCTACAAGAGGTTCACGCGCTCAGCACAGAGGTGCAAAACTCACGCCTGGAGGGCCACGGTTTGAACACAGAGCTGGGAATGTTGAAGCAAACCCATGAGATTGCCCTGAGTGAGTTAGAGACTGTAAAGCAAGAAAATGAGACTCTGAAATTGGAAAATTCAGATTTGACTGACCAAGCAGAAAAAGTAAAGAAACAGTTGACTCAGGAAAAATAAGAAGTGCAGGAAGCACTACAGAATGCATTGATGCACACTCAGAGCCAGCACCAGGAAGAAATGGACGCTCTGAGAACAGAATTGCGACATATATGCACAAAACAGAATTCTCTCGTGGAGGAACTTAACGTTTTGAAAAAGGAGAAAAGCGTTAGAATAATTCAGAAGCACTGCACAGCTCTTATCCAAGGAAGAAGGGAAAGAGAAAATTATCGGCGTAAACGCGCCGCAACTATCATCCTACAGGCTGCCTACAGAGGGATGAAAATTCGTCAGTTTAATCGCCGGAATAAAGCAGCCTGTGTACTTCAATCATTCTACCGTGCCCGCATGGTACGAAACAGGTTCCTCATTATGAAAGGAGCAACTATAAAGATCCAGTCTCTGACTAGGATGACACAGAACAGGATTCACTATCAAACCCTGAGAAATGCGTCACTGGTTATACAGCGGTATTTCCGCCTTTATAAATGTAGACCTCAGGAAAGAGAGGCCCAACACTACATGCCTGCCGGCTGCAAAGGTAAAATGCCACAGGGTACAGCCGGAGTTAGTGAGAACCCCATCAAGGTAATCAGTGCTTCATCTTCTAAATACCATATAATTGCCCCAGAGGGGAAATCCCAAATCTCTGAGAGTGATGGTCTTGAGAAAATACATGGCAGTAAGAAGTACCATAAAGGTTCAAAGGTTGCAAAGCAAAAGCGACGAAGGTCAACGCTGGCCTTGAATTTTTCCGGATCTCGCCACTCTGGGCCACAATATAAAGACAAAGACTATCCGGCCCCAGAGTTCTGTCAGAGGCTAAAGAAACAGTCCAGTCATTTGCAGGTTGCAGCAGCCTATGAAATAAAGTCAGGAAATGTAATGGACTGGAAGTCAAAGAAAAAAAAAAAAAAAATGTGTTTGGGGAATTGACCGATATTTCTTTTTGTTATTACATGTGTGGACTATGTCACGGACACTTAACTATGCAAATAAGCTATTGTAGTTAAGGTATATTAGGCCTCTAGCTAGAATAAGCATTTTGTCAATATTACAATGTTATATTGGTTCTCTGTGTTGAAAATGTAGCTAAACTACAAATTAATATACAGGGTTGATGGCCCTTTCAGTTGGTAAATTATATAATGAGGTTCATATTCTAGAGTAGAACAACCCAGGGAGGTAATAGAAATTGTCTGGTTTTCTGAATATATTTAGCATATCCTGGGTTGTAAGAATGTGTGCTAGACACTTATTTTTCAAAATAGTTCCCTAATAGAGAGCAACAAAATATGTTTGCCAAATATAGTCTCTTATGACGAAACCTATTGTCCATAATTGCCGTGGGAAAAGTTCATATTCGTGTCATGTGAATACTTAATGTTGTACTGAGGAGTTAGCTCAAGTATTTCAGGTAGGACGCTCACCCCAGTGAGGTCCATGGCCGCTCACCCCAGTAGGTGTGAGCTGGGGAGGGGGATATGTGACATAGTCCAAAGATGTTAGGCAGCTTTCTGCCCCATTTTAGAGCAGAAAGTGCAGGAATAGTTAATGATCCGTTCCACAGCTTCCCATTAACTCAGGCAGCTGGATGGAAAATCCAGACCACAGATTACAATGGCTCTAGTTCTCCCTCACCTGCTCTTCTAATCACATGCACAGGTACTTAGAGCAGAGAGGTTTTGCATTTCACTCTCTCTCCTTAGAGCCTGGAGGCTGGGGGTATCGCTGCTCCCCTGTTTCCAGTATCGGGGTTGACGGCCCCTCCACGTATCACAGTACCAGAGGATTTGCCTGGACCCCACGAACAGATAAGACAAAACAAATGGTTATTGCTGTTGCTAAAAGACTGTGCTGTATCTTGTGACCCTAAATGAGAGAGCATTGTTTTAAGCTGGGGAACCAGTTTAGTTGGCCAGCAGCTGTTAGAGAGACTAATTCTGATGTGTAGTTAGATCCCTGAAAGGGATAGGATTTTGCTTATATGATTTTGGTTTTATTTCTTGAAATAACAGAGTGGGAAATATTGTAACCCTGAAATATGTGAACTGCTGAATGAAAGTATCTGAGTACCTCTAACCTTCACATGTTAAAGCTGCAGTACCTTACTTGGATGAAAATAAAGCAGGCAGAAGCCTGAGTTAAGCAGCATAATACTTTGCATGATCCTGTTGGTTGTATAATTAACCCTAGAAGACTGTGTCGGGAAGAACCCAGACAGACGTCAGCGCTACAAAAGAGGGGCGTTTGTCACAATATAAACATAAAAACATATAATACCACCCACTGTAAAGTGAAAATTGTGATGGGAGTAAAACCAAGACAAAGCCATGGAGACAAAAAAGACTGTATCACAGTCAAAAGATAGAAAAACTGGAAATGTCCAAAAAAAAAAAAGTACATAAAAAATCACTGAAACGTCAAAAAAAAATTCAAAAAAAGTATCACAAAAAGCATCCCAATTTGAGATCCTCATTTAGCCCTTTTAGGGCAAAGGTTTTCAACTCAAAAATCAGCCTCACCTCTTGCTGCAGCAACAGCTTGTTTCTGTCACCACCCCGTGTTGATGACTGTACTTGAAAAATTGGCATACAACGGAATGTTGCCAGGGAGTGTCCCATGTCCCTGAAGTGTTTAGCAACCGGCAGACATTTAAAGTCCTGATCATCTGTAGCCATAAGCGTTTTCCTGATTGTGGACCGGTGGATGGCAATTCGCTCCTTCAGCATTCTAACTGTTTTGCCAATATTGTAAAGGCCACATGGGCATTTGATCAAATAAACTATAAATTTTGACTCCCAGTTAAGGTGATGTCGAATTTTAATACTGTACGTACACCACTATGCGGATGACAATATGTTGGCCCAATCTGCATGTACTGGCAATTAGTGCAGCCCCGGCATTTATATGATCCGGGTTTGATAGTTAACCATGTCTTGGGCTGAGCATATTTGTCAATAGGGTCAGTTTGAGTGATAATGTCCCCTATGCTGGGTCCACGTCTATAACAGGAAAGTGGAGTGTCATGGAACAGCTGGCCGATCTTCTCATCACTCGCCAAGATACGCCAATTCTGTCGCACACTGCGCTGTATGCTCCTTGATGCTGTGCTAGTGTTGCGACAACCTTTATTCTAACAAATCACCGTTTTTTCCCTGGCTTGTTCCCGGAATGCAACGCTGTTCACCTGGCGCATGCCGCGTTCCTTTTGCATTCCGAGCCACTGGTCATGCCCGGCAGACGCGCGGTTGATGCGTTTAATGATAATGGTTCAGGATTTAATAGGCTGCAATGCTTCGCGTGTCCGCCAGATGGCAGAAATTCAGGCATTGTAATGCGCATGCGCTTCAGTAATGTGTCGACATTAAGTCATTAAGACCAGTAAGCTGTTTTGTTAAAAAATGAGGAAAATCCGCCCTTATCCTGGCTCGGATTGATGCAGGGGGGCTCCAGAGCTAATACCCAGGAATATCAGCACCAGAGGCCCCCGGCATGCATCCGAGGCAGGAAAAATGCATGTACAGCCCACTTCATTAGCGGCTAACCGATAAGGCAATGAAGGGGTTAACCCACCGTGCCCGCTTTATTGTGGGTAGCGGGAGTGGGTGAAGGGGGTATTTGGCCCTTGGTGTGAGTTTAGGACTTGCGGGGGGGGGTTGCGGGTGCACTTAACCCCTTCACGACCGTAGCAGTTAATACCGCTACGGTCATGAAGGAGTTAACCCCTCCCGCTACCCCCCGCAAGCCCTAAACAACCACCATTGGGGCTAATACCCCCTTCACCCACCCCCGCTACCCACAATAAAAAAATTCACACACAGCAGCCCCACAATAAATAAATAAATAAATACATGAATATAAATAAATATTGGCACATTAAAAATTATGTAAAATACATTTTTATTCATAGTGTACATGTGCAGGGGGTCTCCGGGGGTGAACAGCATTGGTTTCAGGTCCGGGGACCCCCTGCTTCTCGAGATACAGGCCCCGTTATGAGGTGCCGGTATCCATCTGCATTTAAAGGTCCCGATCACGTGACCGCGGAATGTAACCAAAGCAGAGGGGTACCGGCACCCCCAAAAGGGGCCTGTATCTCGGGAAGCAGGGGGTCCCCGGACCTAAAACCAAAGCGCTTCAGCTCCGGAGACCCTCTGCACATCTACAGTATAAATAAAACACCCATATCAATAAACACTCGTTCCTTACCTTTGCGGCTATGTGCTACGGTAACGAAGCAACATGAATGTAATTTTAATAATAGTGTACTGTGAGCAGGGGGTTTCTGAGCCACTAATCAATGCGGTTCAGCTCAGGGGACCCCCTGCTTCCTGCACAATATTATTAAAATACAGAAATGCTGCTTCATTACCATAGCTGATAGCCGCTAAGGCAATGAAGGGTTAAGGCAGAATAGAATTTTTATTGGGGACATTTGCCCCCAATAAACATTGCAATTAACAACATACACCCCCTGTGTATTTAAAATACATAAACAACAATGTAATCTGTGTAAGGCCCCCTCCCCCTCATGTGTCTATTAAATCTCCCTGCCTGTGTTCCTGTGAGTGCAGTTTTGTAAATGTGGGGAAATTGATTTTAATGTAGTGTGTCTGTATGGAGAAGTGTTATTTGTAGTACAGTATGGTTTTGATAACCCTTCTACATTTATTTGTATATTGGTTCATCATGTGTGTGTATATATATATATATATATATATATATATATATATATATCTGTGTGTATATATATAGTTGCAGGATGAAGCCATTGGACAAATTCATGGGTGAAAGGTGGGTATCGGGCCAGTGTGGCTTAACCCCTTAATTACCTTTGCGGTTATTATCCGATAAGGTGTTTAAGGGGTTAATTGATATCTGAATGTACTTGCAATGTATTGGCTATGTATTTTGTGGGCAAGACAAGGATGCTGCTGGCGACGGACACTTCATATTGATGAGGTCAGTAGTACTTTATTTATTTGAATATGCTAGTTAATGTTTTTGATAATGGTCAATTAATCTATTATCCATATCTGGATAATAGTTATTTTGCACATTATTGTACTGTAGGTGTTGGGGGGGGGGTGTATGTATTGAATGTATAGGCCAGGTTTATTTTTTTTACATTCAGGGTTTGTTCCGTGGTTCTGCGTGGGACCTCTGGAGACCACCTGTGGGTCTCCTCGGGTATCCCACGGGTATCAGGCTGGTGGTTCCACGGGTGACACATGCGGGGATGAAGCGGTGGCCTCACATCTGTGGGGGCACCGCCGACCCGTAGTCTGCGGGGATGAAGCTGTGTGGTCCCACTTCTGTGGGGGCACCGCCGACCCGTAGGTGCGGGGATGATGATGTGTGGTCCCACTTCTGTGGGGGCACCGCGGACCCATAGTGAGCACTCGTGAGTTCCCCAGACCCCCGTGGGAACCACCCGAGGCCCCGCAGACACCTGTGGGTCTGACCCAGGACTCCCAGACATCCTTGGGCCTACCGTGGGGACCCAATTGTGGCCCACGGTGCCCCAAGGAGACCACTTGGGGGCAATGGCGCTTGGCGGGACCCACCAGCAGGCCTCCAGAACCTGTTTGAAAAGGGCTGCTGGTACCCTGCAGGTCTGTCAGGTGCCCAGCCAGCCCACCGGGGACTCGCGTGGGGCTGCGTTATGAACCCTGTTTGTAAAAGGATAAATCTTGTATTTATGGGGGGGGCACAGGGGGTGGGTAATGTATTTAATAAATATAATGATGTTTATTGTGGGTCACTGTATTGTTTTTATTGTGGGTACTGGGGGTGGGGGGGGGGGGTTCCCCAACGGTATGTGGGTAGGCCTCCCTTGTGGGTAGTGGGTGAGGGTGGTTAGGCCTCACGGGGTGGGGGGGTTAGTGTGGGAGGGTATGTAGGCGTCCTGAGTGGTGGGTGAGGGTGGGTTAACCCCTTCATGACTGTAGCGATTAATAACCGCTATGGTGATTAAGGGGTTAGGGGACATTACATTTGGATGTTTTAATTTTTGTGTCTGTTTTGTGTCTGTAATTGTGGCAATTACTACTGTATACTGTATGTGTTAGGGGGGGGGGGTATTTCTTTAAAAGTATGTATGTGTTTATTCATTAATTTGGGAGGGGGGCACATAATTGGTACTGCAGGCCTGCGGGTAACACCCGAGGGACCCCGCCGGCCTATAGTATCATTGATGTGCATACAGTATACAGTATGTGTATGTTAGGGGTTATAGGGGTTGTTATTATATATATATATATATATACTGTATATATATATATATATATATATATATATATATATATTCATGTATTTATTTATTGTGGGGCTGCTGTGTGTGATTTTTTTTTTATTGTGGGTAGCGGGGGTGGGTGAAGGGGGTATTAGCCCCAACGGTGGTTGTTTAGGGCTTGCGGGGGGGTAGCGGGAGGGGTTAACTCCTTCATGACCGTAGCGGTAATGTAACTAAAACAAGAAAAAATGGGTGTATATAGCGCTAAAAGAATTATATGTGAATTATTAAGTGATAATGTAATATAATAAATGAATATAAATATTATTAGGCTGCCAGGTAACACTAACTCCAAGACCTAGTTAGCAATGCAAAACACAAATACACAATACAGACCGGCGCCACTAGTGTCCATTGGTGGAAAAGGATTGTCCAATATGGAAATGTTCTCACACGGATGGTAGCTTTAAATGTAGTTTTCAGCTGTATCTTCACTGTGTGAACTCCATCAACATATGCAGAGAGAAGAAAAACAAGAAAAACAAGAAAAACACATCATAGTGCAGATACGCAATGATATAGTACACCAAACAAGACTAACATTACACAAAACATATAACATAAAACATGTAAGGCTGGCTGATACTAAGATAGATTTATTAAACACAATAAAATCGCAGGTGTGGGATCCGGTTGGTAAAAACCGGAGTCCTACTTACAGCACTGCCACAGAACATGAGCGGGGGGTTTTTCAGGTAGAGTTGAGACCGGCTGCAGCTCCGTCGAACACGTGGTATCCAGGAAACTCTACCTGAAAAACCCCCCGCTCATGGTCTGTGGCAGTGCTGTAAGTAGGACTCCGGTTTTTACCAACCGGATCCCACACCTGCGATTTTATTGTGTTTAATAAATCTATCTTAGTATCAGCCAGCCTTACATGTTTTATGTTATATGTTTTGTGTAATGTTAGTCTTGTTTGGTGTACTATATCATTGCGTATCTGCACTATGATGTGTTTTTCTTGTTTTTCTTGTTTTTCTTCTCTCTGCATATGTTGATGGAGTTCACACAGTGAAGATACAGCTGAAAACTACATTTAAAGCTACCATCCGTGTGAGAACATTTCCATATTGGACAATCCTTTTCCACCAATGGACACTAGTGGCGCCGGTCTGTATTGTGTATTTGGGTAATGTAACTAAAATTACATTCATGTTGCTTCGTTACCGTAGCACATAGCCGCAAAGGTAAGGAACGAGTGTTTATTGATATGGGTGTTTTATTTATACTGTAGATGTGCAGAGGGTCTCCGGAGCTGAAGCGCTTTGGTTTTAGGTCCGGGGACCCCCTGCTTCCCGAGATACAGGCCCCTTTTGGGGGTGCCGGTACCCCTCTGCTTTGGTTACATTCCGCGGTCACGTGATCGGGACCTTTAAATGCAGATGGATACTGGCACCTCATAACGGGGCCTGTATCTCGAGAAGCAGGGGGTCCCCGGACCTGAAACCAATGCTGTTCACCCCCGGAGACCCCCTGCACATGTACACTATGAATAAAAATGTATTTTACATAATTTTTAATGTGCCGATGTTTGCGCAGAGAGAGCAGCGGATCTCTCTCTGCTGCAAACACATCTCGCCAGGGGACGGCTTCTCGACTTCAAAGACAACAGCTCGCAAACGCCCCCATGAGTTTTTACATGGCATTGCAGTATTGCAGACAGCGAGAATAAAATGCTTAAATCCCTGGTGCGAAAATACCGCAGTTCACCCCGGGCAAAAAAGACACAAAATCGCACATAACCGGGATAATCTAAAATTCGCAGAGCTAGCCGAGTTAGAATAAAGGATGTCGCCACTGTATATGTACTGACAACATTAAGTCTGTTGGACTGTTCATCAATTAAGCGAGAAGTAAGTAGGGTGTCCCGATCCAAAAGCTTAACACGCTCTAATGCATATTTAACGTCTTTTGGACAGTACCCTCTTTCCAAAAAACGAGTTGCCATGGATAGTAACGCATCATCCAATTTCTCAGGGTCACTGATAATGCGTTTAACTCTTAATAATTGCGAGTATGGCAAACCCCTCTTTAGGGGTGCTGGATGGTGACTTGACGCATGCAAAAGAGTGTTCTTGTCGGTAGGTTTATGGTACAAACAAGTAGCTAGAGTGCCTTGATCTTTGTACACCATTGTGTCCAAAATTGGAATCTCCTCCTTACTGTAACATAGAGTGAACCTTATGGTTGAGGGAATGTTATTCAGGTATTCAACAAAGTTCAATAATTCGATGTCACTGCCGCTCCAAATTATGAAGATGTCGTCAATAAATAGCGTAGGTATTTCCTGATGTGTTGCGCATATGGGGCATCGTTTAGCAGGTGCGTCTGTTAATAAACATCCATGTACAGATTGGTGTACGATGGCGCAATGTTCGAACCCATGGCCGTACCGCTGAGTTGAAGGTAAAAATTATTTTCGAATTTAAAGCAGTTTTTGTTGAGGATCACTTCCATCAAAAGTAAGATGAATTCCACCAGGGGACCTATAAAGGGCTCTGCTTGCTGAAGCTTGCTCCGAACAGCTTCAAGGCCATCTTGATGTGGGATATTAGTATAGAGACTTGCCACATCAAGTGTGACAAGCAAACATTCCGTGGGGTCAAAATTCAAACAGCTAATTTGTGTTATAAAATCTGTGGTATCCTTTACGTATGATGACATGTGAGCAACCACTTGCTGCAAGAAAAAGTCCACATACTGTGAAAGTGGGTGACATAGCAAGGCTCTGGCTGAAATAATGGGTCTGCCCGGGGGATGCGTAGCAGACTTGTGTATTTTTGGTATGGTGTAGAGGACGGGCGTCCGTGGATGATCTTGCATGAGGAACTTACTAGTATCCTCCGAAATCCACATGTTGGAAACCCCCAACCGTATGATGGCATCAACTTCTTTTTTGTACGTAGACGTATGATCACCAGATAGGCGCTTCTAGTTCCTTTCATCCGCCAGCTGCCGCTCCACTTCCATTTTGTAGTCCTGGTAATCCAAGACTACAATGCATCCACCTTTGTCCGCAGCTCTCACGATGATGTCCTTGTTATTGCGTATGGCCTTCAATGCCCGCCTTTCGTCATCACTGAGGTTCCGGAAACTGGTTCTATTAGTCCGAATATTACTCCTAGTTTCCTTCCCTAGGAGATTCATGAAGGTCGCGATGTTGTGGTTGGAGACCTGCGGATCAAAAGAACTTTTGGCTCTAAATTTGGTGTCTTCTGTATTGGTGATGGGGGGTGTAACAGGGGACTTATCCCTGTTCACAAATGTGCCTCTAATCCAGCAGTGTGGTGGTTAACTGCTGGTAGCAAATTAACTAGCACCACCTGCCTGATTACAGGTAGTACAAAAAGCCTGCCTTTGAGACAGGAAGTGACTCCTCCTTTGCTCACGTGTGAGCTGACCTTTGGAGACAGAGCAGTGTTTTTGAGTCTCACAGGAGAGACTGACTAAAAGAACACCCATCTCTGGAGCTGACCTTTCTTGAGCTCTGCACAGCAGACCTGATTTCAAGACACAGGGAAATCTACTACACCTGAAGCTGAACCAGGAAGTGACAAGATTTTCCCTCCAAGAAACAGATAAGACTTTTATTCTTAAGAGACTGCTTACTGTATATCTGCTTAATTAATGCATAGTGTTTCACTAGAAATACTCCCAAGTGATTGGAAGCTTTGTTCCCCCCACCCCCTGGGATGAATTTCCTGATAACAAGGAAAAGGCACAATAAAGCCTTATTATAATTTCACATTATAAACGACTCCAAGTGTGTACCTCTGTGAACGTCCGTCTACATTTGGTGTCCGAGGGGGGACAAGAGGTGTCCTTGTAATTAAAAAGGACCGGAGATTTTTATGTGAAATTTTTTTTATGCTTTTTGCCTACAAACAATCTGGGGAAAAAAAAAAAAAAAACCCTCTCATGCAGCAGAGGCAGAGTTAAAGGTGTACACACCACTGAAACTTACACTGCACTGAAACTTACAAAAACCACAGATGGACTCTTTTCCCCAATCCCAAGAGACTGCTGAAGCAGGTAAACCTTTAATTGCCTATCACAAAGTGTAATACAGTCATTAAAATAGGGATTTTGCCTTCTAGCCATAGTCAGGGTTCAAGAAGTGAGTCAGCCCTTAAAAAAGGGATAGGTGTTTGTTGTTTTCAAAAGTTTCGCTGAAGCAGTGAATACATATGGTGACCCATGAGTGGTACTGATTTTGCAAATAAAGGTTGCCACACCGCATAGGGCTACCAGCTGTGAATGGAGTATATGCAGTAAAGTGTGAAAATTGATACAAAGACTGTGCTGAAGCAGGGGTATTTCTAGCAAACAAATGCTGAGTGTAAAATTGCCCTAGAAAGGAAAAAGGTATTTCAAAGCCAATTGCTGAGTGTTGAGTCACCCTGCTGGGAATTAAAGAAATAGTCCACTGCAAAGAATGTTTTTCTGCAAGTAAAAATCTGCCTATATACTGTATATCTTGGGAGAAAACAGATACCCAAAGATGAGACTGAAAATTACTGAACTCAGGCAGAAAACCAAATTCTGTTGCTGAAGCGGAGGGATAGCACCTAGCAAATAAATGGTGTATAGCAAATAGACTTTTTTACCTAGCAACTGCACAATCTTGTATACCTGATAAAAGAAAATGCATGCACAGTACTGCTGATATTGAAAAAAAAAAAAAAAATTTACCCAAGAAAGAAAAGTCTACAGAGATGCCTGTGAGAGCTACGACCTCTACAAGCAAAATATGCCCATCTGTAGGACTACCACAATTGGGGGTTCTAGCAAATACAGTGGCAACAGCTGCAGTAGCGCCTCCTGAGGTCAAGAAGAAAATTACACCTGATAGCCTAAAAAAAATGGAGGACAAGATGCAGCGTTCCTGTAATGAACCCTACCCCACGGAAGAGTGGCCCTTCCAGTCCAATAAAGAGGAAGACATCTCTTACGGGGAACCCAAACCGAGTCACACCCACAAAACACCCCAAGAATGGTGGGGGTGCCTGAACTCGGCACGAACAGAAAAGACCGCTCCCTTTGATGACGAATATGATCAGCAGGAGACAGAGCGGGAGCAGTGGATCACCGAATATTTCTGTCAGCTAAAGCAGCTGCAAGAAAAGCCTGGCGTATATAATGAAGCTGCTAAAATTTCAAATGAAGATGGAGACCCCAATATCCCTGAAGGGACGGTGTTATCCAAATCAAAAAGGCGGAAAAAGAAAAAGAAAAGCGGTTCTTCACTTACCGTGGAAGTAACAGACACGTCCGCAGATCCTGTGGAGAAAATGGGGGACAGAGTTGCCCTGCAGCCTAGAGAAAATGGAGAATTCGTCCCACGGTTAACCGAATATCCAGAGGGCCCAAGGCAGAAGTCGGGTACCCCAAAGAAGTGTCTATCTGGTGCCAACAGTGAGGAACCCTCAACCAACCATCCCAGGGAAGTGGAGCCGGAACCAGTGAGTGACGATCCCTTGACCAGCCCTGAAGACGCCCTGAAAATTGCCAGGCATGACTGTGATCTGCTCTGTGAAGAATTGGAAAGGGAGAGAAAAAATAATGCTGAGCTACAGAAGACTGTGCGCGCAATTTACTCTGCGGCCAAGACCGAATTGGAGGATCTCAAGACTGAGCTAGATACTGCAAAGGCTACTATTTCCACCATGCATGTAAAGCAGAGCCAATCTGACAAAATGGTGGCTACGCTAAAGCGGAAGTATGAGGAGGCACTGAAGCAGATGACAGTCTTCCAGCAAGAGGTTCACACTCTTCGCATAGAGCTGAATGCCTCACAACAGGAGGTCAACAGTGTCCAGATAGAGGTGGACGTAGCTCAGAAAGAGGTTCAGACACTCCACAGAGCACTGGATGCCTCACATCATGTGACCAACAGCTGCCGCACAGACCTGGAAGTTTCCAGAAAGGAACTACACAGTCTCACTGAGGAGCTGGACATTTCAAGGAAAACTATCCTACATCTTAACTTAGATCTCAAAGTCTCTCAGAAGGAGCTTCAGAACTTAAACCTGGAGATGGAAGTCTCACGCCAGGAGACAACCCGCCTCCAAGCAGATGTGCAAAAATGGAAGGTGGACTGCAAGGAAGCCCTGAATAGTACAGAGACTGAAAAAAGAGAAAATGTAAGATTAAAAAAAGAAAATTCTGAGTTGACAGAATACGTCAAGGGAAAGAATGAAGAGCTGCAGGCTCTTAAAGAAATAAATAAACTTTTGAAAGAGGAAATGTTTGAAGCAGAGCACCGACTGCAGAACCAACTGCAAGGTCTGCGTACACACGTCCAGTATGCTAAGGAGAAGCAGCAAACGCTGCAGGAAGAAAAGCTGCAGGCTGCTAAAAAGGTACAAGCGCTGCAGGAACGTCTGAATACCCAGTACGTCCCCACAGAGCAGTATGAGGAGCTAAAGGCCACGCTGCATGTCTTCAGAGCATCATTGTAGGCGGAGCTTCGATACCAGGTGACTCTGTATGAGAGGGAGCGTGAGAAGGCTCAGAAACTGGAGCAAGAGCTGGAGAGACAGAGAGACTGTTCCATTCCCTTGAGTCAGTACACCAAGGAGGAAACAGACGCAGCGGCAACCTTGACAACAAAAATTACGGAGCTCCAGAATATGAAGGAGACTCTAATACAGCCACCTAAGAAAGCACTAGCCAAACCTACAGCTGCCAAACAGGCAACAAACAGAGGTAGGAGTGTAGAATCAAAACCAGAAGAATCCTTAGCTGAAGAAGCTGAAAAAATAGGACGTTCTCTGGAAAAGGAGGTGGAGGTACAACTCAGTCCCAAAGAAGGTGAACTGGCGACTCCGTGGTGTGGAGAAGAGCAGAAAACTCTAAGGGCTAGTCCTAACTGCTCTACAATTGTTGCCATACACTTTGTCTATAAAAAGAGGAGTGCCCGACGCAACAGAAATCTCATGATCACGCACACGATAAAAAGACTTTACGTGGAAAAAGTCCTCCTCGAGCGACTGAGGAGTGCTGATCTCAAGCACCTTCGGGAGGAGACAAAAATAAACTGGAGAAAGGGCTCCAATCCCAGCGGGACAGAGGGTTCTCTTCCTCCATCCACTCTCATTCAAGTCACAGGAAGATCTCGAATGAGAGTGGAAGGATGGGCTTTGGCCGTGGTAAGCCCGAGCTTCCCACAAACAGGGGAGGTATGTAACAGGGGACTTATCCCTGTTCACAAAGGTGCCTCTAATCCAGCAGTGTGGTGGTTAACTGCTGGTAGCAAATTAACTAGCACCACCTGCCTGATTACAGGTAGTACAAAAAGCCTGCCTTTGAGACAGGAAGTGACTCCTCCTTTGCTCACGTGTGAGCTGACCTTTGGAGACAGAGCAGTGTTTTTGAGTCTCACAGGAGAGACTGACTAAAAGAACACCCATCTCTGGAGCTGACCTTTCTTGAGCTCTGCACAGCAGACCTGATTTCAAGACACAGGGAAATCTACTACACCTGAAGCTGAACCAGGAAGTGACAAGATTTTCCCTCCAAGAAACAGATAAGACTTTTATTCTTAAGAGACTGCTTATATCTGCTTATTGCATGTTATATGTTTTGGAGTTGCGAGAACCTGCTAGACTAAGGGAGATGTGAATTAATGCATAGTGTTTCACTAGAAATACTCCCAAGTGATTGGAAGCTTTGTCCCCCCCCCCCCCGTGTTTGGATGAATTTCCTGATAACAAGGAAAAGGCACAATAAAGCCTTATTATAATTTCACATTATAAACTACTCCAAGTGTGTACCTCTGTGAACGTCCGTCTACAGGGGGTGAACCAGGTCTAAAGAAAAAGTCCTTAAACTTAAGGTGCCGATGTAACTTATAGAGATCAACCTCCCACTTAAAAGCATCCTGAGCATAGGTGGGAACAAAGCTTAGGCCCTTAAGCAAAACACTGGTCTCTGCAGCTGTGAGGGTAAGTTTGGAGAGATTAAAAACTACTGTCTCCTTGGTGGCTCCTTTTGTCCTCTCGGCTTGCCAATGGCGCGCTCTGGATATCGCCGTCCGGAGACCTCCTCTCCTAGGTTTTCTCCAGTATCTCCTTGGCCAGACGGTGGCTTGGTTCGCCCGTCCTTGCCTTGACCTAAAAAAGATTCAGCTGCGATACTGTCGATGGCATCAGATAAATCTGTGTCACTGGTGTTATGATCCCTTCTTTTGTTGTAGGCACCCCGTTTTCTACGTGACGAACCACGTCCCTGGCCACCCACTCCTGTTACAGGGTCACTCAAACCCAATAACCAGCGATACACCTTTCTTTCTTTATAGTCTGCTTGGACAGTTTTTAATTTTTCTCTCTTGTATTTAACCAAATTACTGCGATATAAATCAATGGACGTCTGCAGCTTGTCCGTCCAATTAGTGGATGTATCAGCTTCCAAAATCGCCTCATACTTGGAATTAATGACATCAATCTCCTTTTTTATTTTTATGATCTCTTTGCTGGACTGGTCTATGACTAAAATGATCAAATCAAACGAACATTTGTTAAGGATTGATATCCATCGTTTGCAAAACTCAGGATCTGTCCTGCCGATGGTTGGCTGATTTTTAACCCTAAAGCCACGAGGCAGCAATTTTTCTTTATGATAGTGGGACAACGTTACCCCGTGCAGGTAATAATCAGCCTCCTTTTCCTTTAGCTTGATAAGGTCGTTATAGACATCAATAGCTCTTTCAGGCCCCAGTGCAGCTTTAAAGGATTCTGTGAAACGTATCTTAGCTATTTCTGCTTCACTAAAACTGGCAGAGTCAGAAATAGATGAAAAAATTCCCAAAGTGTCAGCAAACTCCTCCATGGCTGGATATATACAAAACACCAGCAAACAACAAAACTATAAAAAATAGCCACGGTTTGTACCAACACAACTCAAAACCTGGGCTATGGTATGAGTTAGATAAAATATATATGGCAGGTGCACCACTCATTGGTGTAATAAAGGTGAAACAAGGCAGCAGGCACTCTGTAAACAATGAAGAGCTGATGCTTATCCCATATGCGATATTGAAACAACAGGTATTACCAGATCTTCATCCGGAAAGAAGAGACAGCACACAGCCAAGTTGAAATAACAATATACCGTATTGAGGTAACAAAAACCAAGGCACTACATCCGATGTTTCGGTCAGTTACACGTGACCTTCCTCAGGGATGTGCATTGAAAGAGTGCCAGTGAACAAACATATATACCCAAACCAATTAAAAAATAATCAAACTCAGCACGAGATGATGCTGTAAGATGGCGGTGTGTTCCACGAAGTGATTGCGTGTCACCAACCCCACCTGTTTGAATTTGCATGTTTGCAATTGGTATGCACACGGGCGAGTTTGATTATTTTTGATTGGTTTGGGTATATATGTTTGTTCACTGGCACTCTTTCAATGCACATCCCTGAGGAAGGTCACGTGTAGCTGACCGAAACACCGGATGTAGTGTTACCTCAATATATTGTTATTTCAACTTGGCTGTGTGCTATCTCTTCTTTCCGGATGAAGATCTGGTAATACCTGTTGTTTCAATATCGCATATGGGATAAGCATCAGCTCTTCATTGTTTACAGAGTGCCTGCTGCCTTGTTTCACATATATATATATATATATATATATATATATATATATATATATATATATATATATATATATATGATTGTGGAAATATACTGTATTTTGTGTCTGGTATAAAGTCCACGAAAGATACTAGCCCCTACAGTATGTTAATGGCCAGGGGGTGACAGTATGTCTACACCAAGCCCCCTGATCAAAGGCTCCCCCACCCAAATTAAGTATGCTAGGGTGGAGAAGAGCAGGACATGAGTGTTTATGTGAGGTGTTATAAATCACACTTAAAGTCAAAGCTTCCCTGTCCAGATCCCTTTATGGCAGACTCAGAGATGCCAATTCTTTAGCGTGGGGTTAGGGAAATGGGACCAAGAGTGGGGAATTGTGTGCATGTGCCAGCTACTGTACCTGGGGGCAGATATCAAAGTGCTTCCCACGTTAGCTGGCAAAAGGTAATTGGGTGCAGGTAATTGTTAACCAATACCTGACACCCAATGTTAGGGTATAGGGCTTAAATCCCATATAAACAAGTGTAAGCTCTATGCCCAGTGTTCTTCGTCTTCATTATTACATCTGACTGATACATTATTGCTGAATGAATTGCTAATCTGAATCCTGATTACTTCATTGACCCCTTCCCACGTAAGTGTTTATATTCTGTGTGTTATTTGTTCCATCCTGTGTGTTCACCTTACCTCTAAGGAATAAACTTTATTTATCATATCGTAGTCATATTCAATTCAACCCAGTTATTTGGCGTATATAATAACCCTGCACAAGCTACCGTGACAGGCTTATATAGTAATATACGTCACCCATGTTCTTCTCTTTTTTGTCTACTGCTTTTTCTTTTCCCCCTATGGTTATTATTCCCCATGTTTTTCCCCCACCTCCCTCCCTCTCCAGACTTGTGATTTCTTGTTTAGCCCTCTACTTTCATGTTAGGCTCCCTCCTAGCCTACTGTACAATAGGGTTGGCCTACTGTATGTATAGTAATACATATACTGTATTGTTTCAATACATTACTGTTAGTTTCCTATAGATGTCTTTGACTTATTTTTTCATTTTTTGAGTGCTGGGAACCATCATATCTCCAGTATTTAGTACATCTAACATTATTCCTTGTTATTACAGAGCGTATCCTATGATAAGGGAAACAAAAACATTGTGACTAAAGCGCTAAAGTGTCTATAACTGATTAGTGATCAAACAATTAGTGTTAAAATAAACACTTTACCTAAAGTTTAGGTTGCCTGGTACCTACTATCTTGTACAGACAGAAAAGACCATAAAATAAAAATAAACCTGGCGCCAAATACACTGGCGACACACTTTATTAGAGCTCGGCTAGTCCCACAAATTCGGGTATACCCGGGTGTATTGAGGTTTGTGACTGTTTTCTGCCCGAGTGCATTGCGTTATTTTCCAGGCAGGGATTGAAGCATTTTATTCCCGCTGGCTGCAACACTGCACAGTATATATATATATATATATATACTGCATTACAATTCATGAATTTATGCCATCTGGTAGACACGCGAAGCATTGCAGCCTATTAAATCCTAATCATTATTATTTAACAGATCAGCCGCCCGTCAGCCAGGCATGAACCCAGGCTGGGAAGGCAAACGCAACGGGGCTTGTCAGAGGTGAGGAGCGGCGCATTCCAGGTATCTGCCAGGTACATACTGGGTATTTGCTCGAATAAAGTGTGTCGTGCAGTAAATGTCCAATGCGATAAGTCCTGTGATCCTCAATGAATCAGCATGGATGCTCGCAGGCCATGAAACGAGATAAAACATAGACAAAAAAGGAAATCATAGCGTATAACTGCTGGGTAATGACAGTCTACACTACAGACAAAACATATAAACAGACTCCCAGTAACAGACTATAATGAATTTATTAAAATATATAATGGACAATGCCATAAAAAAACCGCAATAGTGATAATGCAGAACTGTAATAATGTAATAACTGTAATAATGGAGTCTGTTTATATGTTTTGTCTGTAGACAGTCATTACCCAGCAGTAATACGCTATGATTTCCTTTTTTGTCTATGTTTTATCTTGTTTCATGGCCTGCAAGCATCCATGCTGATTCATTGAGGATCACAGGACTTATCGCATTGGACATTTATTTGGCGCCAGGTTTGTTCTATTATAAGGAAAGCCAACAAAATAAAAAGAGTGGACCAGGCACGGGCATGGATCGAAAGTAGCGAGACTTTCCAGGATGTCATCTTTACTGACGAGACAACTGAGAGATTTGCCCGTCTTGGATTCTCCAATAAAGGACGCAAATCTCTGAAGCCGTGTCCCAAGCACCCAGTGAAGATGCATGTGTGGGGTGCCATCTCTAGACAAGGACGAGGATGCATCATCATCTTTGAGGGTAAAATAATGCACAATTACACATGCTGTGGCCTTATGCACTGGACAGCTGTACTGCACAGTATTTTGTACCCTGTTACATTTTTCTTTTCTTGTTCCAAGAATCATGAATAAAGCGTTTTTCCAAGAGCACATAATTACACATGTTGTTGAATACATTAGGAATGATTTCCCATCTGGTCACCGGTTCTTCCAGGACAATGATCCGAAACACACCGCGTCTACTGATCACATTCTTGCCAGCGGTATCAACTGGGTTAAGACGCCAGCGGAGTAAGTTGGGTAACCATTTCTCATTGTTTTACACAGTTTATAAGTCGGTGTCATGTATATTTACCTATTTTTACTATGGAGCTGTTCTGCCCATTTATCTATTTGGGGTATGAAAAGGTGGATTTCAGACAGTTATTTAACTTGGATGATGTTCTGTATAGCTCTATGTACTCACTGTTATTATATTTGAACATCAGATGCATGAATAATGGATAATACTATTGTGACAAAAATTGCATATCTTGCATTAACCTTAATTTCAGTCCACTATGTATACATGGCTATATTGAGCCATAGAGTGGACGAGTATGGGTTCTGACCAATAGATTTCCTTGTGGTATTGGTCTTTTTACTATGATTATGGACCAATTTATATGATACTGCTCTGTCCATTTATCCATTTGATATATATCACTTCCTTAGGTCTAGCATAATAGTATACCTGCTAGACATTAGACAGTTTCTCCACCTCTTGTTGTTTTTAATGTTCGCGTTTTTAACTATTATAGTCATAGAATGTATGTCTTGTATTATCCACACTGTGTTTTGTATATATTGCTATTCCCCTATAATACATACGGCTCCAAGGCCATACCCACAGGGGAGGCGAGTCTTCAGCTAGCTGCGCCATTGGTTGTTGTATTCACCAATGGGTTAGTCTGTTTGAGCAACCCGCGCGAGATTTGGAGCCCCGCGACGTCATCGTTGGGGGCGGGAGCCATATTTATAATGGGGAATACAGCAGACGCGAATCTACTCTTTGATAAAGGGACTTAGGTCCTGAAACGCGTCAGAGTGTTTTGTACTCCTTATGACCACCCAATAAATCGTTTTTATTCCTGAACTGGTCTGCAGCCCCCATTGTTTGCGTTGCTGTGCTCCGCCACCGGACCCCACGGGACCACACACTCTTTTACACAGTTTATATCTCTTTCAGTAATTCACCTTTTTTTTCCCCTCCTACTGTATTCAAGATCACCAGATTTTAATCCCATCGAAATGGTATGGCATCAGTTGAAGGATTATATCACAAATATGTGGAAACCGTCAAAAAAGGATGTATTGGAAAAGGGGATAATGAATTTCTGGAACAACATACTCACCGTAGAAAGATGTAATAAATATATTAATCATATTGTGACTGTGTTGCCTATTGTTTTACAATGTAATTGCCAGGCTTCGGGAAAGTACTAAGGCACAGGTAAGTATGAGCACACTAGGAATTAGTAGATAATGGTCTTGGCTCTATGTCCAGCCTACTCACAGGATATAGGTAATCACAGAGCGTTGAGGGAATAAATCCCACAAGGTAACGATATTCGCCTCCACTCCAATGTCACAGGGATAGATGTGTGCTCCAACAGGTATAAGGGAGATAAGAAGAACTACATAGCACAGATCAATAAAATAAATAAAAACTTTATGATAAAATATAAAAGGCGCACTTACAATAGTGCCAATAAAATAGGCATGTATCACTCAATAGTGGACCACAGATTCGATCTCACTGTCTCTCACCACTTCTCGCAGTGTGTGGGGTCACCCACATCAACTGTGGATCTCCCCTGTCTTGTGTGCTTCCAGCCGGCACTCTCAATCAGCTGGGGAGTTCCCTACACAGAATGTGTCTTCCCTCTGTCTCGGCATCTCAGCGCAATCACGGCCGGCTCGATCGCAATGCTGACGTCACTGATTTCTGTTTTTGGATTTATAGTTCTAATCACGTATGTCCGTGTATTAGAAACTAGGTGTTTTACATCAGTTTTATGATATATTATTTGTATATTGTGTCCAACCATGTGGTAATCCTATGTGATAGAGCACTCATCCTTCTCTTTGCATATTTGTTTATGCCTGTTATATACATATATCATAACGCCTGTAATTATACTAACTACAGTACTTTATTGTATTTGACACCTCATCCTGTACTCATCTAGCCACACACCCTTTCAGAGTGTACCGAGCGGCCCCCTCCATATCCCAACTAAAGAAATTATTGACTCTACCCCTATATACCCTTCTATACACGCTTTCCCTGCTGGGACCCTTTTTCATTATTCCCTTCATTCTACATGATATTTCATGACTCATTGTGAATTTTAGTACCTGCTGCCAAGCACCTAGATCATTTCCTATCATTATGATCTATTGATTATGTTAACCTCTTATCTGCCTCTGGATTAATGGCTATTACCCTACAGAGAGGCTCAATAATTAAATTTGATGCTGATGGATATATATCTCCTTAATATTCTGTGAAGAACAAATAAAATGTGTAAAGAGAACACTAGATGGTGCTCTTATTATATCCCCGTTTAGTGTAAAGTTGTATTAATGCCGATATATACCTTTCTATTGCCCATATTTAATCTAATAGTTTTAAGAACATATTAATTAGAAGGGCTATAAATCTAGCACTGTAGCGATCAATACACACTCCTGACGAAGCCGCTAACAGTGTCTACTGGGCGAAACCCGTTGAGTGGAGGAATTTTGTCCACCCAGACGATCCGTATCCAGAACTGCCTACAGTGTGATGTCAGCTTTGCGATCGAGCTGGCCGTGATTGCGCTGAGACGCCGAGACGGAGGGAAGACACATTCTGTGTAGAGAACTCCCCAGCTGATTGAGAGTGCCGGCTGAAAACACACAAGATGTGGGAGATCCACAGTTGATGTGGGTGACCCCACACACTGCGAGAAGTGGTGAGAGACAGCGTGAGTGAATCTGTGGTTCACTATTGAGTGATACATGCCTATTTTATTGGCACTATTGTAAGTGCACCTTTTATATTTTATCATAAAGTTTTCATTTATTTTATTGATCTGTGCTATGTAGTTCTTCTTATCTCCCTTATACATTCTGGAGAACACATCTATCCCTGTGACATTGGAGGGGAGGCGCATATCGTTACCTCGTGGGATTTATTCCCTCAACGCTCTGTGATTACCTATATCCTGTGAGTAAGGCTGGAGAAAGAGCCAAGACCATTATCTACTAATTCCTAGTGTGTTCCTACATCTACACGTATATTTCCTGTGTCGCTGTTTTTCTTCTCTCCCATATGCTCCCCCTGGATTTCTTGAGAAACATTCTTATGTTCTGGAACCCGTGAAGACAGGTCCCACCGGAGGGCCTGAGCAGGGATTTCAGATCATTATAACACACAATCATTCACTTAATCACGGATTGTTTTAATAAATTGTTATTTCATATTATTCACATTTGGGGTGTTCGCGCCTAATATATCATTGTCACGTACTCACAGGTAAGTATGATACAGGTAAGTATGGCAGTAAAAATAACCATGTCTACAGTAATTGTTTCTTTTCATTTTCAGAGCAGCAGCAGTGAAAAAAGGAAGGGGGGGGGATGTGTAAGATTATAGTACTATGTTCATGAACAAATCAGCCTGCATCTCACACAAACCCCCCTCTCTCCTCTCAGTAGTTACTGTATAGAAATAATTTCTGTTAATAATGCACAGGTCAGTATGATACAGGTACAGTAACCATGTCTTCAGTAATTGTTTCTTTTAATTTTCAGAGCTGTGTAAGATTAAGGTGCATATAATGTGAAGAAATTTCACGCCGAGCCCCCCCAATAGTCCAATATTGGTTAAAATGCAATGTCTTAAATGCAGTACAGTGCCAGTAATTGTTTCTTTTTATTTTCAGTACTGTAAATAAAGCAATACAGAATCAAATGCAGCCATAACGAAGAAAAAGACAAGCTTGTACAGGAATTTAGGAAAAAGAGCTACTCTATTTTTGTATTATTCATTAACCAATAAAAGTCTAAAGAAAAATACTATTTTCCTGTGTGAAGGATTATCAAACATGTCTTCTGTCCAGCTCATGATAATCACGCTATATTTACGTGAATGGCTCTGTTGGAGGGGGGCGGGGGGGTGTTGTTGATAAGCAGTGAACTTCAAGTTGACTTGTTACAGTACAATAGCAGTTTAGAAGGGCTTATCGCACTTGCGCATGCATGGCAGGCAGCTCAGCCGATTTCAGGTAACATGTTAATCTTATTAACAGTTCAAGGAAAGCACGCTACATTTTCTTGAATGGCTCTGTGGGGTGGGGGGGGAGGGGTGGTGTGTTGTTGATACTGCTAACAAATCCACTTGAAGTAGCTGGGGAAAGCTTATTGAAGTGTGTGAACGATTACAGGATAACGGGATTAGCGAAAATGTTAATACAGTACATTTTTTTTCTGAAATCATATCTTCTGGCCAGCTCATGAAAAATGTGCTGACCCGTGCCCCCCACCCCTCAAATAAAAATCACAGTATACTGTACCACCTCGTATAGTAAAGTATCAAAACATATAATGGTTGGTCATAAAGGCATGTAGAAAAAAAATAAATAATAAAGTGGGAAGTCTATTATGAATCATTTGATTCTACTACAGTATTTCAAACATGAATATCAGACACTGAAATGTGTGTGTGTGTGTGTGGGGGGGGACAAGTTTAGAAGGGCTTATCGCACTTGTGCATGCGTGACATGCAGCTCAGCCGATTTCAGGCAACATGTTAATCGTGACATTGAATTGCTATTGGATTTTTATGACAACTCGCGATTGCCCACTTCAGTTTCCCGACAGTATTGCAGACAACGCTAAAATGCCATTTTCTGATCCGGACAAAACGATAATCAACCCAGGTGTTTAAGTCAGCACGATTAAAAAAAATTGCAGGCCATCGCATGGGTATTCCGATCTACACACTGCGGGAAGTGGTCGCATAGTGGCCGCTAGATCAGTACAGCACTTATTCCCTCACCTGCTGTCTCTGTAAGTTCCCCATTAGACCTCTTAGATTGTAAGCTCTTCGGGCAGGGATTTCCTTTCCTATTGTCTGATTTTGCTGCACTTATTGTATTATTATAATTCCCTGTACTGTATTCTTTGTGAAGCGCCGAGTACATTTTTGGCGCTACACAAATAAAGACATACAATAGAATACATTGTACCATAAGCGGAGTCCTTTTTCTGCAGGTCTCCACAGGGGGCTGATGGGCCACCAGGGTGTGGTGCCAGTAAGTCTGTCCTAAGTCCACAGATCAAAGTGACACCTGTTGCCAGGAGTGTGTAAGGAATCCGCTCCTGGCTTTGCTTCTCGCCTTGCAGACCTCTACAGCTTACAAAGGCTTCCTCTGGCAATCAATGGCATATGTGCTGCCTCTCATTGCAGCTTCAGCCCTGTGCTCCGTCATTGGAGGAATGCTCTCACTCCCTCCCGGTGATTGGATCTCCGCACTTTATATGCTGGGCTTTGGCACTGATTCAGGCCGAGCATAATTCCTTCTCTGGATGTTACCGTGTTCTGCCACAAGCTTGTCTCCTTGTGTACTAACCTCTCTGGTTTTGTTAGTAGTTCCTGAGTACCCTGAGGCCTGCTGCTACGCTTCCTGCAGAGGCCTGTGTTCCTGAGTATCCTGAGGCCTGCTGCTACGCTGCCTGCAGAGGCCTGTGTTCCTGAGGCCTGCTGTTACTCTACGCAGAGGCCTGAGTTCCTGTGTTCCTGAGGTCTGCTGCTATTCTCCACGCCGGAGGCCTGTTCCAGACTCCTGTGCTGAAGCATTGGTTTTCCAACACTGGTTCCTGGTATCTGCTGCATTCTCCCCTAGCAGAGGTTACCATTCGTTTCCTGAGGCCTGCTGCTATTCTCCATGCAGAGGCCTGCTTTGGACTTCTGTGCTGAAGCGTTGGTTTTTCCCCGACGTTGCCCCACGGTGTACTTCGGCCAGCCTGATGTCTCCCCCTGCTGAGACCGGCGTAATAGGCCAAAGCCGCTCCTCGCGCAGAGGCCACTCCCGCGCTCCTAAGCTGAAGCGGGGAACTCCTTTCTACCTGTTGCCAAACACCTGCTTGAATAACGACGATGCTGCCTTCTCCAATCCTGACCCTGCTATGTACGACTATGGATTTCGCACTCCAGATCAGTCTGCGCGGACTAAGGTTGGTGATTATATAACCCCACCTCAGCCCCGCGGTCCGGTCCCGGTTTGTGGCGAGCACAATCGTAACAGTATGCTCTGCCCCACAAAACCGGACCGCGCCGTGGCGGGGGTTGGTAAATGTTTAATTGAACCTATGTCCAGGCTGCGGACCAGTCCGTTTGGAAAACCATAAATTGTATGTTTGTGATGGTGCTCAAGAGTGCTGGGACTGTATTGAAGGGAGAGTTGTCTGGGTAATAACAGTTATATTCTCAGTACTGTGCCTTTAAGTCGGCTTCCTAGTGGGGTACCCTGAAGGTTGGAGTGGGTTGCCCATAGACAGCCCCCTCTTTCCTCATTGGGTAGCCCCTGGTATAGTACTCACTGTTTTCAATATTCCTTTTCCTTCCCAGTCTCCCTTCCAGAGCGTGCAGCTGTATTGAGTGTAAATCCAAAGCCAGGGTGTGCAGCGCACAGCAATAGAGAGGAGCAGGTCTTGGCAATAAAAGTCCTTTATTAACAAATCATCATGTGGGACAGCAAACCTTCAACGCGTTTCGTTCAAAGGAACTTTATCAAGAAGTGTATTAATTAAAATCCACCATTTAAGTACAGCTGACTGCCCGTTTTTCGCGCCAAATCGTGACGTCATTATGTATGTTTAAACCAATAATAAGCTTATTCCTCGCGCATGCGCGCGGCGCCAATGCTATGTATTAAACTCTATGGTTGTATTGAGTCCCGCGCATGCGCGCGACACCAGGGTTCCACTCTATGGTGAACTCTATGGTAAAATCTATGCTCCATTGAGTCCCGCGCATGCGCGAGACGCCAGAGTCCCAGGGATGCCCCTGCCACTGACAGCCATGTCAGGCAGGAGGCACACGCCCCTCGGGCGGTGCTACAAGCATGGACACGCCTCTGACAGAGGCAGAGCACAACCCCTCCTCCTCCATTGTCCGCACATGCGCTAAGGCTTCCTACTAAGGGGTAATTAAATGTATGTTAATTTATCTTGACAATAAATTTTTATAGCTAAACTGTCTGACGTAGAGACTACAACACACTCAGTCTCATTTATGGACATGGAGAATAGATCAAACAATTCTCAACGTGGGAATACTGACCACCCCAGAGACGAGAGGCGTCCATCAGACGGCATGATGGCCCGTGGGGAATCAACAGCCGCGAAACAAAATGACACTTACCAAATTGATCAACAGTCAAAAAACTACCTTATGTTCAGGAGAGACGAAAGAGGACAAGGAGGGGGGGGGGGGGAAAAGAAAAAAAGACACGGGTGGCAAGAGAGCAAACAAAAGGAAAAAGAATTACTAACTTGTACCAATAATGTTATCAACATTTCAGGTATGGAGTTGTCTCCTGCTGAGACCTCACTCCTAAATAAGGGATTAAAATATGCCCCTACTATGGACGTCGATCTCTTTGGTGTGGTGATCGATGTCCATAAGTTCGTGCGCAAACTTACTTTAAAAAAATTCTTTCATCACTCAAATAGTGGAGGTGGGCCTCAGACCGAGACAATCCTAGGACAAATGCCTGATGTGATGTTTGTTTCAACCATTTGTAAAACAACTAACCCGTCTTGTGCACCATTTTCCTCCCTCAGCATAGGAACTCCTGACTCCTTCAGAGACGATTGTATACTTAGAGACATGGAAGATCTTTTTCTAGAAGGTAACACTTTAGAAGACACACAAACACACACTTTGGGAGACTGGCAATCCAATTTCAGGGATAAATCGTTTTTTTACCCCACTTTTGCCAAAGGTCCTTATCTGAACATGTTTGAGAACCTTGTGGTCCGTGATCTAAGATTGCTAGCTCAGGGCTTTTCCTTCTCCCCCTCGAGGTACGACAACCTCAATAAGGAAGAGAGAATTGCCATCAAGTCACTACAAGATAATTCAATGCTAGTAATAAAGAATGCAGACAAGGGGGGTGCTGTGGTGGTACAGAGTAGGACTGACTACTTCAAGGAGGCATTTCGCCAACTTGGGGATATGTCCTCCTATTCTGCGCTACCACGGGACCCCACGGACTGTTTTTTGAGGGAACTCCTTGAGCTTGTAGATCTGGGTATGGCTACACATGTTTTGACTAAAAGTGAACCTGACTTTATTATCAATCGCCATCCTATCATTCCCATTTATCACCATCTCCCAAAGATCCATAAGACTTTGGTCAACCCTCCTGGTCGGCCAATAGTCTCCAGTATTGGATCTTTGGGAGATGGTTTATCTCAATATGTGAATGCATATTTGCAACCTTTTGTCAGGAATTTGCCCTCCTTCATTTTGGACTCTGGGGACCTACTAACTAAATTACAACACATTAGTTGGAATCAGGATTACCTGTGGGTTACCATGGACGTGGTCTCCCTGTACTCGATTATTCAACACGATCTGGGTATGACGGCTGTCCGCCACTTTATAGAATGTCCGGGAAGCTCAATACTTACAACCACATTTATAATGGAATCAATACTTTTTTTACTCACTCATAATTACTTTCTTTTCGATCACAAATTTTATTTACAACTTCGGGGGACGGCAATGGGGACAAGTTTTGCCCCCTCCTATGCCAACCTTTTTATGGGGTGGTGGGAGAATAATTTCATCTTTGGTAGCACAAACCCTTATAGGCACAATATTGTTTTCTATAAACGTTTTATTGACGATCTCATTTTCATTTGGCACGGGAATACTGACACTTTATTAGAATTTATAGAATATTTAAATAATAACACTTTTGATATTCAACTCACTATTAACTATCATACACAGCACATCAGCTACCTGGACATTCTGTTTTATATTGACATCAATCAAAAAATACAATCAGATATCTACAAGAAGCCAAATTCTCGTAATTCGTTTCTTAGAGCGGACAGTTGTCACCCCAGATCTGTGATTAAGGGAATACCCAAAGGTCAGTACCTCAGACTGAAGCGGAACTGTTCAACTCCAGACAGTTTCATAACTAACTAAAATTGTGAATAAACACTGGGAATTATTACGGATGGATCCAATTCTTAAAGAATACATAGACAAGGGTCCCAAATTTGTTTACAGAAAAGCAAAGACATTAGCCACATTTTTATCACCGAGTGTAGTATCAACACCTACTAAGGGCTCAGATCAATTTGTGACAAGGGGATCCTTTAGATGCAATCACTGTAACATGTGCCAGTTCATGAAACCTGCGCGACATGTCTTCTCCCACAGTCCACATAAACGTCATACTATACATAATTTTATCAACTGTAATACTACATTTGTAGTATATTTGATTAATTGTGGCTGTGGGAAGAGATATGTCGGCAGGACCACAAGAGCTTTAAAAATCAGGATGCAAGAACATTGCAGGCTAATACGTAAGAAGGATATGGAACACCCTGTTTCCAAACATTTTTCGGAATGTAGACAAGGAGGAATTAGTAATTTCTCATTTATGGGCATTGAAAAGATAATCAGAAAAGAAAGAGGGGGTAATATGGAGAAAACATTGGATTGTAGAGAATCCTATTGGATATTCACACTGAGAACACGGTACCCTGACGGAATAAATGTGGAATGGAATATCAATCATTTTCTTAAATAAATGTATCGTTCTTGATAAAAGAATATATTTGATAAACATGATCAAAAGCCTTCCATTGGTACTCACATAATATACAGTATGAGCACAATTAATTAATAACGTCTCTATGAAGTATATTCAGACTCTGTTTCAATTGTTTCAATTATGGTTATAATTACGAACGGTTTCTTATGTCTCTTTTTTTATGTCTTTTTTCATGTCTTTTTTTATGTCTCTCTACACCCTTCTGATAAACTCGATCTAGAAGTATAACTAATTCAACTTCTAACTCAACATCTATTTTTGGTTCATAATGGGACTATGTATTTTTCATATTATGTTTATACTAGGTTGAGGTGATACAAGCATAAAACCATAACATGTATATGTACAATACTCCACATTGAATGGAAATGCTTTGAATAATTAATAAGATTACCATCTTCATCCAGTAGGGCAGCAATTTGCTGTTGCTTAAATAAGACACAAGATTTTTTTAAATAATTGTTTTTATTGTTTATTTTTTATCATTAATGATACACATTTCTGATAAATATAAATTTTAATAATAAATTGTCTTGTTATATGTTCTTCTTTTTTTAGATAAAGTGTATTGCACATTTTTTTTGGTTTATTTACACATTTTTTGTTTTTTTATGCATTTATGTCTGATTGTTTAGAAACTCACATTTTGCTTATGTGTAATCCCCATTGTAGTACAGTTTGCTGCCTCATATTCCCCAGCCATAACAATAATATTTGCTGTGGGGTTTAGCTATAAAAATTTATTGTCAAGATAAATTAACGTTCATTTAATTACCCCTTAGTAGGAAGCCTTAGCGCATGTGCGGACAATGGAGGAGGAGGGGTTGTGCTCTGCCTCTGTCAGAGGCGTGTCCATGCTTGTAGCACCGCCCGAGGGGCGTGTGCCTCCTGCCTGACATGGCTGTCAGTGGCAGGGGCATCCCTGGGACTCTGGCGTCTCGCGCATGCGCGGGACTCAATGGAGCATAGATTTTACCATAGAGTTCACCATAGAGTGGAACCCTGGCGTCGCGCGCATGCGCGGGACTCAATACAACCATAGAGTTTAATACATAGCATTGGCGCCGCGCGCATGCGCGAGGAATAAGCTTATTATTGGTTTAAACATACATAATGACGTCACGATTTGGCGCGAAAAACGGGCAGTCAGCTGTACTTAAATGGTGGATTTTAATTAATACAGCACTTCTTGATAAAGTTCCTTTGAACGAAACGCGTTGAAGGTTTGCTGTTGTCCCACATGATGATTTGTTAATAAAGGACTTTTATTGCCAAGACCTGCTCCTCTCTATTGCTGTGCGCTGCACACCCTGGCTTTGCGTTTGGAAAACCATACCTGTTTGAGAGACTGCCTCTGCCTGAAACTGCGTGCATGTATGAAGGTTTAACCCTCCCGGAAAGACTGATTCGTAATGATCTCCTTACTAATGCTCAGCGCCATAGAGAGATGAAACAACTCCTGGCTTCCCAACTATACCGATACTTCCACTATAGACTGGGAGCCTGTGGAACTTAGAGTACTGGCCCAGCTTCGTGATGCGTTTCATACGCAGTGCCTAGATTTCGACCATTCGATTATACTACAGGACCCTCTCCTCGCTGTCTACGCACATTCCAATTACACCCATTTTCCCTCAAGTCCTTTTGCTGGACCTTTGGGGGTTCTTCCTGCACCTCAGGATAGCCCAACTGTTTTAGTACCTCTACAGCCTAAAGAGGAATTTGCCCCAGTCCCTGCTGCTGTCTCCACCCCCTTTAACACTGACCCTCTACCACTTTCTATTCACAAACCCCTTTTTGCCAGTCCTGTTGCTAAATCCGTGGGGGTACCACCCGCTCCTAAGAATTGCCAAACGGTCTCCCTGTCACTGCTCGCTAAGGAAGAAACTGCCACGGTTTCTAGTCCTGAGTTAACCCCCCTGTGTTCAGAACCCAAGGTTATTCCTGTCTTAACCCTTGCCAGTCAGGCCTGAGTCCCCCATTGTAAATCCCTGTATTTCCCAAACCAAAGTTTTTTCTCCAGCGACTGAGAATGAACCCCTTCTGCCCTTGCTTACTAAGTCAGAATTCCTAAACTCAGTCCCTGAGGTTATTTCTCTTCTAACCCCTGCTAGTCTGCTCTGTGAGGCCCCCATTGTTAACCCTTGTATTCCGCAAAATAATGTTACGTCCCTAGGGCCAGAGGCTGAACCCCCAAGGACTCTAGTTTTGGAGGCTAACTTCCCTTTTTCTGATTCTGACACCGCCTTACTTAACCCTAGTGAGTTCACCTCCCCCAAGTCTGACAGCAGATGTTACACTTAATGCTTTCCCCAAAGTTCTAGTTGCTGAGTCCTTGGAGATCATTACTGTAACCCCCCTGGCTCAGCTAAAGTTCCCACTGCCGTGCCTCCAGAGACTTTTACTAAAATACTGGTTCTAGTTCGGAGTATTGTTCATGAGTCTGTTTCAGCCTTAAGCTTGTTCACCGAAGCCCCTCTCCCAGGTATTCCCCTTACCTCTTCTGTTACTCAGAGGGCTGAAACCCCTGCTCCAGAGTATAACTCTCTTTTTGTGGATTCTGCTTTCGTTGCTGATTTCCCAGACACTTCTCCTCAAGCAACCATTTCTGAGATCAGCGTATCTGTTGTTGCTCCCATAGTACAATTACAGTCAAGGTCCTCCTTTTTGGAGGATCAGGTTTGCGAATCTGAGTCTCCCTCTACCCTGGTTTTGTAAGCCTGCAGTCCCCTCACTATAGCTAAAAGTTCTCCAGCACCTCCTGTGTTAGCCGTTGCCTTCTCTCTAACTCCTGATGTAGAGCCTGACTGCCTGCCCTCCACCTCTGCTGAAGTCTGTGAGATACCTATCACTTTTGCTAAAATTCCTGTTTTGCAAGGCATTTCTCCTATTTAGTCTGTGAAACCTGCAATTTCTTTAATTGACCCTTGCCACGGAGTCTCCCGTAGAGTCTGATGCCCTCACTAGGGATTCTTAGAGACCCAATTCAGAAACAAGCGCAATCTCCCCTAATTTCTTAGAAGTACCTGGCCTAATCCTTACTGTTTCACAAATCCCCCCTCTGGAGATAAGCGCAATGTTCTCTGATCTGATTACAGTAGCTAGTTCAGTGCCTGCTGGTTCTCAATCACCCACTTCAGTGACAAGCAAGATGTCCCTTGTTTCCATTGAAAAGTCTACCCCAGTTTCTTTCATAGATCATGCCACAGCGTCTGGGATGACCAAAGATGACTTAAAGCTCCTCACGACTGGGAAAAGCCTTTTTCGTTCTAATCTCCCTATAATTCCACGCTTAGCTTTAAAGTCGGGGATGTCCACTCCTCAAATAATACTGTTTCACGCTGATTCGCCCACAGTATTCGGGGTATCCGCTACCGACTGCATATCTATTACCACGAAATCAAGGGGTATCGCACTTTGAACTTTCGGTTATACCCACAGCGTATTTTTTTTATTAAGCCCTGTCTTTAAGATGGACTTATATTTCATTGTGTTTTCCACAATACTTGGGGTACATACTATTGACTCTGCAACTCCTGTCGCAAAACTAGGGGTACCTCTCAGGAAGTTTTCTGTAGCTACCGATGCAAAGGACCCTGTGTTTAAAACAGTCATATTACTCATTGCTTCCCCCACAGTACCATGCAACACCTTGTTACCTGGGACCTCCACGTCTAACTTAAGTTCATGTTCTCCGTTTTCTCTCTCTCTGTTGGAGGTATCCAGCTTTAACCCCAAGACTTCTATTCCTAAGGCTGATGCACCACTTACCCGGTTTCCTGCTTTTTCGCATAAGATCTGTTTTCCCACCTTTCAAACAGAGTCTTTATTCGCAGGTTTCTGTGCGGTGTCTAAAGTACCCTTTCTGGATTGCATTTCGTCACTCTCTAAGACAAAGACACCCATACTGGACCTCGTTGCTTTACCTGAGGCCTCTGTCCCTGTTCGCTATGGCCCCACCATGGGTAGGGACATGCTGTCCCCTACTGTCTCCTTGATGCTTATTATGCCCTACACCAAGGCCATAACTTTGGATTTGATTCTCCCCAAATATCAGAGGCCAAAGGAGGTG
This sequence comes from Ascaphus truei, assembly GCF_040206685.1. NCBI lineage: Eukaryota > Metazoa > Chordata > Amphibia > Anura > Ascaphidae > Ascaphus > Ascaphus truei. The sequence goes on from NC_134497.1 coordinate 25,785,253, forward strand.
GACCCTTCCTCAACTGCCTGTACCATAACCAAGAATTACGTAAACACTGCTACCGGCTTTCTCGAATTGCTTGGGATAACAAGCCGGACTCGTATCAAGACTACTGCTTCAATATCTTGCAGTGAAACCTCCCGCCCAATACCCTTGTTAACCACCATCTGGAATTCCTTGGGAGCTAAAGACTCTCCTTAAAGTCACGCCACAGCATTTCAATTGGGTTGAGGTCTGGACTTTGACTGGGCCATTGCAACACCTTAATTCTTTTCTTTTTTAACCATTCTGGTGTAGATTTGCTGGTATCCTTGGGATCATTGTCATGTTGCATGACCCAATTTCAGCCAAGCTTTAGCCGACAGACAAATGGCCTCACATTTGACTCTAGAATGCTTTGGTATACAGAGGAGTTCATGGTCGACTCAATGACTGCATGGTTCCCAGGTCCTGTGGTTGCAAAACAGGCCCAAATCATCAGCCCTCCACCACCGTGCTTGACAGTTGGTATGAGGTGTTTGTGCAGATATGCTGTGTTTGGTTTTCGGCAAACGTGGCGCTGTGCATAATGGCCAAATATCTGCACTTTGGTATTTTGAGCATTGTACTGTCTGACCTTGGGGTGAATTTGCTTGGACGTCCATTCCTGGGAAGATTGGCAACTGTCTTGAATGTTTTCCACTTTTGAATAATCTTTCTCACTGTAGAATGAGGGACTTTACATTGTTTGGGTATGGCCTTATAACCTTTTCCAGATTGATGGGCAGCAACAATTGATTCTCTAAGATCATTGCTGATGTCTTGCCTCCTTGGCATTGTGTTAACACACACCTGAATGCTCCAGACCAGCAAATTGCTAAAACTTCGGCTTTTATAGAGGTGGTCACACTTGCTAATGATCAATTAATCAAGGGCATTTGATTAGCAGCACCTGTCTGCTACTTAGCATCTTAATTCCTATGGCAGCAGCAAGGATGTAATTAGTTTTTCACACATAGCTTATTTTTGTTAAATATATCATGACACAATGTGTCATGTTTTGTTGTTCATCTGAGGATGTATTTACCTAATTTCTAGACCTGCTAATGAACAGATGATTGTTACTATGTCCTGATATGTAAAACCATAGAATTTGAGTGTGTACTTTCTTTTTCACACAACTGTAGGTCTCTCCAGTTTGTGTGTCCTCTTATGTTTCCTTAGGCTGCAAAACACACTAAATCCCTTCCCACATTCCCTACATACATACGGTCTCTCCCCTGTATGTGTCCTCTTGTGTATGTTCAGGTTGGATAACTGACTAAATCCCTTCCCACATTCCCCACATACATGCGGTCTCTCCCCTGTGTGTATCATCTTGTGTGTGTTCAGGCAGGATAATTCATTAAATCCCTTCCCACATTCCCCACATACATGTGGTCTCTCCCCTGTGTGGGTCCTCTTGTGTATGTTCAGGTTGGATAACCGACTAAATCCCTTCCCACATTCCCCACATACATGCGGTCTCTCCCCTGTGTGTGTCATCTTGTGTGTGTTCAGGCAGGATAAGTCACTAAATCCCTTCCCACATTCCCCACATACATGTGGTCTCTCCCCTGTGTGGGTCCTCTTGTGTCTGATAAGGTGGGATAAGTAAATATATCCCTTCCCACATTCCCCGCATACATACGCTCTCTCCCCTGTGTGTGTCCTCTTGTGTGTGTCCAGGCTGGATGAGACACTAAATCCCTTACCACATTCCCCACATACATGCGGTGTCTCCCCTGTGTGTGTCATCTTGTGTCTGTTCAGGCCGGATAAGTCACTAAATCCCTTCCCACATTCCCCACATACATACGGTCTCTCCCCTGTATGTGTCCTCTTATGTGAGTTCAGGTGGGTTAACCGACTAAATCCCTTCCCACATTCCCCACATACATATGGTATCTCCCCTGTGTGTGTCCTCTTGTGTGTGTCCAGGCTGGATGACACACTAAATCCCTTCCCACATTCCCCACATACATACGGTCTCTCCCCTGTGTGTGTCCTCTTGTGTCTGTTTAGGCTGGATAAGTCACAAAATCCCTTCCCACATTCCCCACATACATGGGGTCTCTCCCCTGTGTGTGTCCTCTGGTGTATGTGAAGGTGGGATATCGTACTAAATCCCATCCCACATTCCCCACATACATGGGGTCTCTCCCCTGTGTGTGTCCTTATGTGTGTGTTCAGGTGGGATGATACACTAAATCCCTTCCCACATTCCCCACATACATGCGGTCTCTCCCCTGTGTGTGTTCTTATGTGTGTGTTCAGCCTGGATAAAAAATTAAATCCCTTCCCACATTCCCCACATACATGCGGACTCTCCCCGGTCTGTGGTCTCTTCTGTAGGTTCTGGTCTGATAAGCAAGTCAGACTCTTCCCACGTTCTCCAAGATCTTTTCCTGTGGCAGCAGCTAATATATCTCTTTTGGAATGAGAAGCAGTTACATTGTTTGTTAATTGCCTTGACTGGTTGAAAGATGCATTTTCTGTCATATTTATTGGAATGTTGCAAGATTGTTCTGTCCTCATCTTTTCCATATTCTCATTTGGGTGTTTGTACTTCAGATGTTTGAGGAAGTAATCCTGACTGCTAAAAGCAACCTTGCAGTGCTGGCATGTGTGGATTATTGGTGCTTGTCTTTGTACTAGACGAGACAAAAAAGTCACTGTTACACAAACTGTCTTACAAAAGGTCATGCAGGAGAGGTAAGTTGGCATATCACAAAAAGTTCAGGATGAAAGTAAACTGTAGATGTACATTGTAAAAATGAAGGTTTAGCACAACATGTGCAGCATTAGGGCCGGGAGACTAGATGTAGTGGATTATACATTTAAAGTGGATCATAATATTTAATGATTTAAAAGGAAATCTCACTAGCTGCAAAACACCAATTAAAGTGGCAGAAATCTTTTGATAGATAGTAAGTCGATAGTTTCAGTTGTGAAGTATAATTAAAAAATGTTTGTACCATGAATAGAATACGTGTCTCATTAAAAGCTCATATATCAGTCACCGGATGTTTCCGTTACAGCACCATGTACCAGGTCTCTAATAGTTATAGGATGACCCAACTTTCTGCTAAATCTCCATTGTCAAATCAGGAACCAAATACACAATGATTGCATTTTAACATACAGTCATGTGAAAAAGAAACTACACCTTATTTGAATTCCATGGTTTTACATATAAGGACATAATAACAATTAACTGTTCCTTAGGTACTGCTGCGACACACTTTATTCTAGCAAATACCCAGTATGTACCTGGCAGATACCTGGAATGCGCCGCTCCTCACCTCTGACAAGCCCCATTGCGTTTGCCTTCCCAGCCATGGTTCATGCCTGGCTGACGGGCGGCTGATCTGTTAAATGATAATGATTAGGATTTAATAGGCTGCAATGCTTCGCGTGTCCACCAGATGGCATAAATTCATGAATTGTAATGCAGTATATATATACAGTATACTGTACAGTATATATATATACTGTATAACAACAGCCCCTATAACCCCTAACATACAGTACTGTACACATACAGTACTGTATATACACATACTGGGGGCGAGATGTGTTTGCAGCAGAGAGAGATCCGCTGCTCTCTCTGCGCAAACAGCGGCACATTAAAAATTATTTTAAATACATTTTTATTTATAGTGTAGATGTGCAGGGGGTCTCGGGAGCTGAACTGCACTGGTTTCAGGTCGGGGGACCCCCTGCTCCCCGAGATACAGCCCCCTTTATAAGGTGCCGGTATCCCTCTGCGTTTAAAGGTCCCGATCACGTGATCGCGGCCTGTTAAACCAAGCAGAGGGATACCGGCACCCCCTAAAGGGACCTGTATCTCGGGGAGCAGGGGGTCCCCGGACCTGAAACCACAGCGGTTCTGCTCCGGAGACCCTCTGCACATGTACAGTATAAATAAAACACATATATAAACACTCGTTCTTTACCTTAGCGGCTATGTGCTATGGTAAAGAAGCAGCATTTCTGTATTTTTAATAATATTGTACAGTGAGCAGGGGGTTCCCTGAGCCAGAAATCTAAACTCAGGGGACTCCCTTCTCCTGCTCAATATTATTAAAAGTACAGAAATGCTGCTTCATTACCATAGCGTATAGCCGCTAAGGCAATGAAGGGGTTAACCTACCGTGCCCGCTTTATTGTGGGTAGCGGGGGTGGGTGAAGGGGGTATTTGGCCCTTGGTGTGAGTTTAGGACTTGCGGGGGGGTTGCGGGTGCACTTAACCCCTTCACGACCGTAGCAGTTAATACCGCTACGGTCATGAAGGGGTTAACCACTCCCGCTACCCCCCGTAAGCCCAAAACAAGCACCGTTGGGGCTAATACCCCCTTCACCCCTCCCACTACCAACAATAAAAAATAATCACACAGCATCCCCGCAATACATAAATAAATAAATAAATAAATACATTTGAAATACATTTTTATTCCTAGTGTAGATGTGCAGGGGGTCTCTGGAGCTGAACCGCGTTGGTTTCAGGTCGGGGGACCCCCTGCCCCCCCGTGATACAGCCCCCTTTATGAGGTGCCGGTATCCCTCTGCGTTAAAGGCCCCGATCACGTGACCGCGGCCTGTTAAACCAAGCAGAGGGATACCGGCACCCCCTAAAGGGGCCTGTATCTCGGGGGGCAGGGGGTCCCCGGACCTGAAACCAAAATGTTTCTACTCCGGAGACCCTCTGCACATCTACACTGTGAATAAAACACACACATCAATAAAGAATCATTCTTTACCTTAGAGGCTATGCGCTATGGTAAAGAAGCAGCATTTCTGTATTTTTAATAATATTGTACAGTGAGCAGGGGGTTCCCTGAGCCAGAAATCTAAACTCAGGGGACCCCCTGCTCCTGCTCAATATTATTAAAAGTACAGAAATGCTGCTTCATTACCATAGCGCATAGCCGCTAAGGTAATGAAGGGGTTAAGGCATAATAAACAATTAATACATTCAATACATATTTTTAATGTCTGTGTTAAAAGTCCCTGACTTCACTGTAATCTATGTAAAACCCCCTCCCCCTATTCTCTCTTTTAAAACTCCATGCCTTCTCTCTAATCTATGTAAAACCCCCTCCCCCTATTCTCTCTTTTAAAACTCCCTGCCTTCTCTCTAATCTATGTAAAAACCCCTCCCCCTATCCCCCCATTGTGTGTGTGCGTTAAGCTTCCCTGCAATCTATGTAAAAAAAACCTCCCCCTATTTTGTGTGTGTGTGTTAAATCTCACTGGCCTGTGTTTCTGAGTGCAGTGAACTGTATGTAAATGTGGGGAGGGGGATCCCGTGTAAATAACCACACCCACCCCCGCTACCCACAATAAAAAAAAATCACACACAGCATCCCCGCAATACATAAATAAATCTAAATAAATCTAAATAAATAAATAAATACAAATAAATACATTTGAAATACATTTTTATTCCTAGTGTAGATGTGCAGGGGGTCTCGGGAGCTGAACCGCGTTGGTTTCAGGTCGGGGGACCCCCTGCCCCTCCGATATACAGACCCCTTTATGAGGTGCCGGTATCCCTCTGCGTTAAAGGCCCCGATCACGTGACCGGGGCCTGTTAAACCAAGCAGAGGGATACCAGCACCCCCAAAAGGGGTCTGTATCTCGGGGGGCAGGGGGTCCCCGGACCTGAAACCAAAACGTTTCTGCTCCGGAGACCCACTGCACATCTACACTGTGAATAAAACACACACATCAATAAAGAATCATTCTTTACCTTGGCGGCTATGTGCTATGGTAAAGAAGCAGCATTTCTGTATTTTTAATAATATTGTACAGTGAGCAGGGGGTTCCCTGAGCAAGAAATCTAAACTCAGGGGGCCCCCTGCTCCTGCTCAATATTACAGTACAGAAATGCTGCTTCATTACCATAGCGCATAGCCGCTAAGGCAATGAAGGGGTTAAGGCATAATAAACAATTAATACATTCAATACACTACCCACTACCCATGGCAACCTCCACTGCTGCTGCTGTAAAACAGAGAAAAAAATTAACACTTTCAAAGTAATGTCCCCTAACCCCTTAATCACCATAGCGGTTATTAAACGCTACAGTCATGAAGGGGTTAACCCACCCTCACCCACCACTCGGGACGCCTACATACCCTCCCACTCTAACCCCCCACCCCGTGAGGCCTAACCACCCTAAACCCTTACCCACTAACTACCCACAAGGGAGGCCTACCCACATACCGTTGGGGAACCCCCCCACACCCCCCACCCCCAGTCCCCGCAATCAAAACAATGCACAACCCCACAATAAACAGCATTCTATTTATTAAATACATTACCCACCCCCTGTGCCCCCCTATAAATACAAGATTTATCCTTTTACATTCAGGGTCCATAACGTAGCCCCACGCTAGTCCCCGGTGGGCTGGCAGGGCACCTGGACAGACCTACAGTTTACCAGCAGCCCTTTTCACACAGGTTCTGGAGGCCTGCTGATGGATCCTGCCAGCACCATGGCCCTCAGGTGGTCTCCTTGGGTCACCGTGGGACACAATTGGGTCTCCACGGTAGGCCCGCGGATGTCTGGGAGCCCCGGGTCAAACCCACAGGTGTCTGCGGGGCCTCGGGTGGTTCCCTCGGGGGTCTGGGGAACTCACGAGTGCTCACTACGGGTCCGCGGTGCCCCCACAGAAGTGGGACCACACATCATCATCCCCGCACCTACGGGTCGGAGGTGCCCCCACAGAAGTGGGACCACACATCGTCATGCCCGCATGTGTCACCCGTGGAACCACAAGCCTGCTACCCTTGGGATACCCGAGGATTCCCGCGGGTGGTCTCCAGAGGTCCCACGCAGAACCATGGAACCAACCCTGAATGTAAAAAAAATAAACCAAAATAAACCTGGCCTATACATTCAATACATACACCCTCCCCCCCCCAACACCTACAGTACAATAATGTGCAAAATAACTATTATCCAGATATGGATAATAGATTAATTGCCCATTATTAAAAACATTAACTAGCATATTCAAATAAATAAAGTACTACTGACCTCATCAATACGAAGTGTCCGACGCCAGCGCCTTCCTTCTCTTGCCCACACAATACATAGCCAAAACCAAGCCAAGACATTGCAAGTACATTCAGATATCAATTAACCCCTTAAGCACCTTATCGGATAATAACCGCAAAGGTAATTAAGGGGTTAAGCCACATTGGCCCAATACCCACCCTTCACCCATGAATTTGTACTGTGGCTTCATCATGCAGCTATATATATATATATATATATATATATATATATATATATATATATACTGTATATATATACAGAGAGACAGAGAGAAAGAGAGAGAGAGAGAGATATATATACAGTATATATATATACACACGTTATATACACGCCCATGATAACCCAATATACAGTACAAATAAATGTAGAAGGGTTATCAAAACCATACTGTCCTACAACCAAACACTTCTCCATACATACACACTAAATTAAAATCAATTTCCTTTAATATTCATAACTGATCTCTCAATCTAAATCATCACTAAACCTCTGAAAAGCCATTTAAACAACTTACATTCCAATATAAATGATGCCTAAATATCTATGCACCATATACATTCTGCAAATTAATCAACCAAGTAAACAAAAATCAATTAGCAATCATTATTTACATCCCTAAACAATTCACACTACTACATCCCGAACAATGAAACCATTAACAAATTCACGCCTAGAGCAGAACAATTAAGCCTTTGAAAAAATATAAGTACCGACAAAAATACAACCTTTACAACCAAGGCTATCCCTGACCTTCCTCAAACACACAATACAATACCAAGGAATACATCTATCTAATTTTAAAATACTTTAAACTCACAATAATGCATAGCAGCATACACAAAATAATTTAAAACACATCTAATCCAGCTTTTAAAACATCATTTCTTACCCTGTACAGTATGTATATATCTCTCTAGACATATATACATACATACATACTGTACAGTGGCAAGAAATGATATAACACAAAAAAAAAAAAAATACACATGTTAAAAAACCTCCGAAGAGGAATACAGATGAAGATGGATTACAATTAGAAGACTCGTGGATTGTTTTGGATTTTTAGTTTAAAGTTTATTATTTTCTGGTTTATTATTTTATGGGTTCCTGATCGTGGATTGGTTTGTGAGTAAGCTGCGCAACGGGAATCGGTGGGGGCAAGTAATGGTAAGTGAACTACAGTAAAGAAATGTATTTTATTTAACTTGTGTTTTTTTTCAAAAGGTTTTTTAACATGTGTATTTTTTTTTTTTTTTTTTGGTATATCATTTCTTGCCACTGTACAGTATGTATGTATGTATATATGTCTAGAGAGATATATACATACTGTACAGGGTAAGAAATGATGTTTTAAAAGCTGGATTAGATGTGTTTTAAATTATTTTGTGTATGCTGCTATGCATTATTGTGAGTTTAAAGTATTTTAAAATTAGATAGATGTATTCCTTGGTATTGTATTGTGTGTTTGAGGAAGGTCAGGGATAGCCTTGGTTGTAAAGGTTGTATTTTTGTCGGTACTTATATTTTTTCAAAGGCTTAATTGTTCTGCTCTAGGCGTGAATTTGTTAATGGTTTCATTGTTCAAGATGTAGTAGTGTGAATTGTTTAGGGATGTAAATAATGATTGCTAATTGATTTTTGTTTACTTGGTTGATTAATTTGCAGAATGTATATGGTGCATAGATATTTAGGCATCATTTATATTGGAATGTAAGTTGTTTAAATGGCTTTTCAGAGGTTTAGTGATGATTTAGATTGAGAGATCAGTTATGAATATTAAAGGAAATTGATTTTAATTTAGTGTGTATGTATGGAGAAGTGTTTGGTTGTAGGACAGTATGGTTTTGATAAACCAATATACAGTACAAATAAATGTAGAAGGGTTATCATGGGTGTGTATATAACGTGTGTATATATATATATACTGTATATCTCTCTCTCTCTCTCTCTTTCTGTCTCTCTGTAGATATATACAGTATATATATATATATATATATATATATATATATATATATATATATATATATATATATATATATATAGTTGCATGATGAAGCCACAGTACTAAGGGTGGGTATCGGGCCAATGTGGCTTAACCCCTTAATTACCTTTGCGGTTATTATCCGATAAGGTGTTTAAGGGGTTAATTGATATCTGAATGTACTTGCAATGTCTTGGCTTGGTTTTGGCTATGTATTGTGTGGGCAAGAGAAGGAAGGCGCTGGCGTCGGACACTTTGTATTGATGAGGTCAGTAGTACTTTATTTATTTGAATATGCTAGTTAATGTTTTTAATAATGGGCAATTAATCTATTATCCATATCTGGATAATAGTTATTTTGCACATTATTGTACTGTAGGTATTGGGGGGGAGGGTGTATGTATTGAATGTATAGGCCAGGTTTATTTTGGTTTATTTTTTTTACATTCAGGGTCTACCCTTGTGGGTAGTTAGTGGGTGAGGGTTGAGGGTGGTTAGGCCTCACGGGGTGGGGGGTTAGAGTGGGAGGGTATGTAGGCGTCCCGAGTGGTGGGTGAGGGTGGGTTAACCCCTTCATGACTGTAGCGGTTAATAACCGCTATGGTGATTAAGGGGTTAGGGGACATTACTTTGAAAGTGTTCATTTTTTTTTCTGTTTTACAGCAGCAGCAGCGGAGGTTGCCATGGGTAGTGGGTAGTGTATTGAATGTATTAATTGTTTATTATGCCTTAACCCCTTCATTACCTTAGCGGCTATACGCTATGGTAATGAAGCAGCATTTCTGTATTTTTAATAATATTGAGCAGGAGCAGGGGGCCCCCTGAGTTTAGATTTCTGGCTCAGGGAACCCCCTGCTCACTGTACAATATTATTAAAAATACAGAAATGCTGCTTCTTTACCATAGCACATAGCCGTTAAGGTAAAGAATGATTCTTTAATGATGTGTGTGTTTTATTCACATTGTAGATGTGCAGAGGGTCTCCGGAGCAGAAACGTTTTGGTTTCAGGTCCGGGGACCCCCTGCCCCCCGAGATACAGACCCCTTTTTGGGGGTGCCGGTATCCCTCTGCTTGGTTTAACAGGCCCCGGTCACGTGATCGGGGCCTTTAACGCAGAGGGATACCGGCACCTCATAAAGGGGTCTGTATCTCGGGGGGCAGGGGGTCCCCCGACCTGAAACCAACGCGGTTCAGCTCCCGAGACCCCCTGCACATCTACACTAGGAATAAAAATGTATTTCAAATGTATTTATTTGTATTTATTTATTTAGATTTATTTAGATTTATTTATTTATTTATGTATTGCGGGGATGCTGTGTGATTTTTTTTATTGTGGGTAGCGGGGGTGGGTGTGGTTATTTACACGGGATCCCCCTCCCCACATTTACATACAGTACACTGCACTCAGAAACACAGGCCAGTGAGATTTAACACACACACACACACACACAATAGGGGGAGGTTTTTTTTACATAGATTGCAGGGAAGCTTAACGCACACACACAATAGGGGGATAGGGGGAGGGGTTTTTACATAGATTAGAGAGAAGGCAGGGAGTTTTAAAAGAGAGAATAGGGGGAGGGGGTTTTACATAGATTACAGTGAAGTCAGGGACTTTTAACACAGACATTAAAAATATGTATTGAATGTATTAATTGTTCATTATGCCTTAACCCCTTCATTACCTTAGCGGCTATGCGCTATGGTAATGAAGCAGCATTTCTGTACTTTTAATAATATTGAGCAGGAGCAGGGGGTCCCCTGAGTTTAGATGTCTGGCTCAGGGAACCCCCTGCTCACTGTACAATATTATTAAAAATACAGAAATGCTGCTTCTTTACCATAGCGCATAGCCGCTAAGGTAAAGAATGATTCTTTATTGATGTGTGTGTTTTATTCACAGTGTAGATGTGCAGAGGGTCTCCGGAGCAGAAACGTTTTGGTTTCAGGTCCGGGGACCCCCTGCCCCCCGAGATACAGGCCCCTTTAGGGGGTGCCGGTATCCCTCTGCTTGGTTTAACTGGTGAACGGGATCGGGGCCTTTAACGCAGAGGGATACCGGCACCTCATAAAGGGGGCTGTATCTCGGGGGGCAGGGGGTCCCCCGACCTGAAATCAACGCGGTTCAGCTCCCGAGACCCCCTGCACATCTACACTAGGAATAAAAATGTATTTCAAATGTATTTATTTGTATTTATTTATTTATTTATTTATGTATTGCGGGGATGCTGTGTGATTATTTTTTATTGTGGGTAGTGGGGGGGGGTGAAGGGGGTATTAGCCCCAACGGTGCTTGTTTTGGGCTTGCAGGGGGTAGCGGGAGTGGTTAACCCCTTCATGACCGTAGCGGTATTAACTGCTACGGTCGTGAAGGGGTTAAGTGCACCCACAACCCCCCCGCAAGTCCTAAACTCACACCAAGGGCCAAATACCCCCTTCACCCACCCCCGCTACCCACAATAAAGCGGGCACGGTGGGTTAACCCCTTCATTGCCTTAGCGGCTATACGCTATGGTAATGAAGCAGCATTTCTGTATTTTTAATAATATTGAGCAGGAGCAGGGGGCCCCCTGAGTTTAGATTTCTGGCTCAGGGAACCCCCTGCTCACTGTACAATATTATTAAAAATACAGAAATGCTGCTTCTTTACCATAGCACATAGCCGCTAAGGTAAAGAACGAGTGTTTATTTATATATGTGTTTTATTTATACTGTACATGTGCAGAGGGTCTCCAGAGCAGAACCGCTGTGGTTTCAGGTCCGGGGACCCCCTGCTCCCCGAGATACAGGCCCCTTTAGGGGGTGCCGGTATCCCTCTGCTTGGTTTAACAGGCCGCGATCACGTGATCGTGACCTTTAAACGCAGAGGGATACCGGCACCTCATAAAGGGGGCTGTATCTCGGGGAGCAGGGGGTCCCCCGACCTGAAACCAGTGCGGTTCAGCTCTTGAGACCCCCTGCACATCTACACTATAAATAAAAATTTATTTAAAATAATTTTTAATGTGCCGCTGTTTGCGCAGAGAGAGCAGCGGATCTCTCTCTGCTGCAAACACATCTCGCCCCCAGTATGTGCATATACAGTACTGTACAGTACTGTATGTGTACAGTACTGTATGTTAGGGGTTATAGGGGCTGTTGTTATAGAGTATATATATATATATATATATATATATATATATATACAGTATATATACTGCATTACAATACATTATAGGGGACGGCTTCAAGAGAACAGCTCGCAAGCGCCCTCATGTGTTGTTACATGGCATTGCAATATTGCAGTCAGCCGGAATAAAATGCTTAAATCACAGCAGGGGAAATAACGCAATGCACTCGGGCAGAAACCGATCACAAACCTCAATACACCTGAGTATACCCGAATTCACGGGACTAGCCGAGCTCGAATAAAGTGTGTCGCCAGTGTAAATACAACCTCAGATGAACAACAACACATGACATATTACACTGTGTCATGATTTATTTCACAAAATTAAAGCCAAAATGGAGAAGCTATGTGTGAAAAACTAAGTACACCCTTACTGCTTCCATAGGAATTAAGATGCTGAATAGCAGACAGGTGCTGCTAATCAAATGCCCTTGATTAATTGATCATCAGCAAGTGTGACCACCTCTATAAAAGTCAAAGTTTTAGCAGTTTGCTGGTCTGGAGCATTTAGGTGTGTTAACACAATGCCAAGGAGGAAAGACATCAGCAATGATCTTAGAGAAGCAATTGATCCTGCCTATCAATCTGGGAGGAGCTATAAGGCCATTTCCAAACAATTTAAAGTCCATCATTCTAGTGAGAAAGATTATTCAAAAGTGGAAAACATTCAAGACAGTTGCCAATCTTCCCAGGAGTGGACATCCCAGCAAATTCACCCCAAGGTCAGACCGTGCAATGCTCAGAGAAATTAAAAAAAAAAACAAGAGTTACATCTCAGACTCTACAGGCCTCCTTTAGCATGTTAAAAATTAGAAAAATTAGAAAAAGACTAAACAAGTATGGTTTGTTTGGAAAGGTTGCCAGGACAAAGCCTCTTCTCCCTAAAAAGAACATGGCAGCACGGCTTAGGTTTGCAAAGTTGCATCTGAACAAACCACAAAACTTCAGGAACAATGTCCTTTGGACAGATGAGACCAAAGTTTAGATGTTTGGCTACAATGCACAGCGCCACGCTTGGCAAAAACCAAACACAGCATATCAGCACAAACACCTCATACCAACTGTCAAGCATGGTGATGGAGGGGTGATGATTTGGGCTTGTTTTGCAGCCATAGGACCTGGGAATCTTGCAGTCATTGAGTCGACCACGAAACGCATCTGTATACCAAAAGTATTCTAGAGTCAAATGTGAGCCCATCTCTCCGACAGCTAAAGCTTGGCCGAAATTGGGTCATGCAACAGGACAATGATCCCAAGCACACCAGCAAATCTACAACAGAATGGCTGAAAAAGAAAAGAATCAAGGTGTTGCAATGGCCCAGTGTAAGGATCCACATCCAGCGCATCCTTACCTTTTTCTCAGGCCATTCAGGCTCCCCGGCGGCATTACCCGCTGCTGGCTGCTTTACATGCACCTCCTGCCCACGCGCGTCAGCCCTACGGGGGCGCGCGCACGCAAGCCGCCATTGGTTGGTGCCGGGCGCCTTGCTCCGCGGCGCACGCTCTTTGCGTGTCGCCACTCGGGTCCCGTCGGCTCCGCCTCCCCGCTTCTCCCTCCTTGCCTGACCCTTCCCCTTTTCGTCCCTCTGCTCCTCCCCTTCTTCTCTCTGCTCCTGGATCCTCCAGTGCACCTTCCCCATGCTCCGCCTTCTCGGACATCACGCACTTGCCCGGCACGCCCCTTCCCCATCTGCTTTGCCTTTCAGGTCCTCCTTCCCTTTCTGTCCCTTCCCTTGTCCATCCCTCCCCTTACTCTGACCACTCCCTTTGCCTCTTGCAACTCTCCTCTATCTGGGCCTTATCTTGCTCACTCCTCTGTTCCACCCCTCACTCCCATTGGTTTCAAACTTCCTCACTCTGCTCTCCTATTACGTTCCTCTTCAGGCCGCTCCTCCGTCACTCCCCTTTCTCTGATTGGTCCCAGCCCCCTATATAATCCCTCTTCTCCATTTCCTCTTTGCTCTGCATACAGTAGCTTCTGTACCTTGGTGCTGTCTGCTGTTGCCTGGCCTCTCTTGTCTTTTCAGTGCTGCTCCTGTCCCTGGAATCTTTGCTGACCTCCCTGGATTTGACCCTTGCTTTGAACTCTACTACGCTGCTCTCTGGAACCCGTGGAACCTTGCTTTGGGCTTCTACGCTGCAGACCTCTACAACCCTTGGACACGGCACACGGACAAACTACAACGCTGCTCTCTCCACTCCACGACCCAGGCTTACGGACAATCGATTACGCTGCCCTCTCCAACCCACGACCCTTGCCATACGATACGGTATCATTTACATTCTTGTTACCCGGACCAGCTACGCTACTACCACACTCCGGCCGTGCCCCTGTTTGCTGCTAGGTGTGTGGTTTTACCCTTTCCACCTCAGTCTCGGGGTCTCATCTGGCTTGTGGGCAGGCCGAGCATTACATTATGCAGAGCCCAACAGACCCAGACCCCCCTGAGGTGGAAGATACCTTAACCACCATTTCCAAACACTTAAATTTTTTGGACAACCAAGTCTCCACTCTTAACCAGCAAGTTAATACCCTATCTCTTCATATTCCCCAGGGTAGTGTCCCCACGTCATCCTCCAGTATATCCTGTGAAGGATCAGATCCCTCTGACTTGCGGATTCCTACCCCCAGTAAATACGCGGGAGATCCGTTTTGAACCAGTGCGAAATACAATTTGAGCTGTCACCTTCTCGCTTCCCCACGGATCGTACTAAGGTAGCCTACTTGTACCCCCTCCTCACCGGAGATGCCATAGCCTGGGCCTCACCAATCTGGGAACTGAAACCCAAACTCACTTACAATTATGTTAATTTCAAAAGAGAATTCCGATTAGTGTTTGACACTCCTGGACGCAGTGATATGGCGGCATCTTCTTTGTTCCATATTTCGCAGGGTCGGAGATCAGTGGCGCGTTACGCTCTGGAGTTCCGGACTATTGCAGCGGAGACGGACTGGAATAATGGGGCTCTCTCCGCCGCCTTCTGGCAAGGGCTTTTGGAGACACTAAAGGACGAATTGGCGGATCGTGAGACGCCATCCTTCCTAGAGGCCCTGATCGCTCTCGGCGTTCAGGTGGATCAAAGACTTCTGGAGAGGCGGGCTGAACGCCAACGTTCTCGTACTGCTACTTCTCTGTCCTCTAATTCCAGATCTCCTCTTCCTGCACTGCCCGCACTGGAAGCCCCGGAACCCATGCAACTGGGCACACTTCACCTCCCTTCTACGGAGCGATGACGTCGGAGGAATGAGGGGCTGTGCTTCTATTGTGGTTCTCCTGGGCATATCCTACCACGCTGTCCTTCGAAGCTGGGAAATGCCAACGCCCAGTGAGGTATGGGGGAGTCTCACTGGGTACCATCTTTGCTTTTTCTCTTCCCTCACAGCATCTCCCTAAACGTCTCCTATTGTCGGTGCTCCTTAAGCACGTGAATATTCAGACCCCTGCTAAGGCCTTCCTTGATTCCGGTTCCAGAGGAAATTTCATAAACCAGGCGTTTGCTACTCAGCATGACATTCCTCTCCGGGAGAAGGCCTTTCCGGTCGGATTAGAGGCGATTGATGGTCGACCCCTGCAGCCAGCCTTTATTACCTTGGAGACACTTCCTCTTGAACTCTCTATGGATGATGGACATTCGGAAATTATCTCTTTTGATGTCATTCACTCTCCTTCGGTTCACATCATCCTGGGCTTGCCATGGCTGCGATTACACAATCCTATCATCAATTGGACTGCCGAGGTTCCTGTTCTATGGAGATCCTCTCAATTAGGAATGTCTGCTCCATGCGCAGCGGTATTGGCCGTCCTGGAGACCACGTCCCCACAAGACGTCTCCCTTCCGGACATCTATTCGGAGTTCCTGGATGTCTTCAGTAAGGCCAAATCCGAGGAGCTTCCCCCTCATCGCCCTTTCGACTGTCCGATAAGACTTAATTTCGGGTGCTCCATTACCCAAAGCCAGGTCTTATCCGTTGTCTTTGCCTGAGACTGAGGTCATGTCCCAGTATATCTCAGAAAACCTTGCTAAGGGCTTCATTCGGAAATCTAGTTCCCCCGCTGGAGCAGGATTCTTTTTTGTAAAGAAGAAGGATGGGACGCTTCGCCCCTGCATCGATTTCCGTGGCTTGAACAAAATTACCATAAAAAATCATTATCCTTTGCCTCTTATTCCTGATCTCTTCGATAGACTGCAAGGCGCGACCATTTTCTCTAAACTTGACCTACGAGGAGCATACAACCTGATTCGCATCCGCAGTGGAGATGAATGGAAGACCGCGTTCAACACCAGCAGTGGTCATTATGAGTACCTGGTGATGCCGTTCGGGTTGTGCAATGCCCCTGCAGTCTTCCAAGACTTTATGAACGAGGTTTTTCGTGACCTATTGAACTCTTGTGTAATTATGAGTGAGAAAGTGTCCAGTCCGCGCTCTTGCTCTTTAAGGATGTGGAATGATAATTCCTCTCTGATCTTTTGCTTCTCCTGTTGTTCAAGGTGTCTTCCCCCACCTCCAAGATGGATCCCAACGGAGAACTCCGACGGTGATGCCAAGTATCCAAGAAAAAAACACAAGTGCGCACCAAGATATGAGAAATGAAGTGTATTACAAATAATAAAAGATAGTAACCACTTACATGAATAAAAACTTTAATAATCCCCGATCTCGATCATAACTTCTTTGTTCGCCTTTCATTGCCTGATGAAGTATACTTTCGTATACGAAACGCGTCGCGAATGGTGTTGCTGGCTTATATTTATGTCATAGCCAGTTTACACACAAGTGGTTTTTATTCCGATCACGATTACCAAACTGAAACGGACAGGCATCCTAAGGACAGCTACAGGGGGCTTCATTCCTGTGCAATCCACCACGCTGACACTCGTGGAGGTCTGACAGCGTTACAGCGCTACAGAGACAGCCCCAGCGCACGGGACTGATTTCTGAGGATTGACACTGCCCCTGCATACCCTATTTGATGCCCTACCAAGAAAGTTATGATCGAGATCGGGGATTATTAAAGTTTTTATTCATGTAAGTGGTTACTATCTTTTATTATTTGTAATACACTTCATTTCTCATATCTTGGTGCGCACTTGTGTTCTCTTTTTTTCTTGTGTAATTATCTACTTGGATGATATCCTCATTTTTTCTAAGACCATCGAAGAACACATTCTTCCTACCAAGATGGTGCTCTCTCGTTTATGGGCCAACACACTCTATGCCAAGATGGAAAAGTGTGTCTTTCATCAATCCTCTACTACCTTCCTGGGGTACATTGTCTTGGATCTAGGCTTCACCATGGATCCGGAGAAGCTCAATTCCGTACTCGAATGGCCACAACCTAACTCCTTAAAAGCGATTCAGCGTTTCCTCGGCTTCGCAAACTATTACAGGAAGTTCATCGCTGGCTTTTCTACTTTGGTGGCACCAATCACGGCCCTTGCCAAAAAGGGGGCCGATCCATCCTCATGGCCATTGAAAGCCACCCGGGCCTTTGAATCTCTTAAAAGCGCCTTTGTCTCAGCTCCGATTCTGCGACATCCCGTCCCCACCCTCCCCTTTACTTTGGAAGTTGACGCCTCCGACGTAGGAGCTGGTGCGGTTCTCTCTCAAAGGACTACTCCCGAAGACAAATTACATCCCTGTGGGTTTTTTTCTAAAAAAAATTCTTCTGCCGAAAGAAATTACGACGTGGGGAATACGGAATTGTTAGCCATCAAGATGGCTTTACAAGAGTGGAGACATCTCCTGGAAGGAACCAAAGAACCCATTTCCATGCTGACGGATCACAAGAATCTATCCTACATTGAAGGCGCTTGACGCCTTGGTCCTCGTCAAGCTCGTTGGGCCCTGTTCTTTTCTAGGTTTAAATTTCACCATCTCTTATATTCCTGGGACTAAGAATATCAAAGCGGATGCACTTTCCCGCCAGTTTATCACTGAGGAGAAGTCTCAAGATATCCCGGAGAATATTCTACCCTCCCAGTTGTTTATTGCTGCTGCTTCTTTTGACATTCTAGACAAGATTCTGGAATCCCAGACTCAGGTTCCCGAAGGGTTGGAAGTTCCTGATGGTCGTCTTTACGAGGCTCCACGTTTTCATCTCAAAATTTTGGAATGGAGCCATTCCTCCAGATCTGCTGGCCATCCCGGGTTTAAGAAGACCAATGATTTAATTCGACGAACCTTCTGGTGGCCCAACATGTCGAAGGATATCAGAGCTTTCACCTCTTCAAGCCCAGTCTTTACACAAAATAAATCTGTCCGTCAAAAACCTTCCGGTCTTCTTCAACCCCTCCCGGTACCGGATCGTCCGTGGAGTCATATTTCTATGGACTTCATCGTGGATCTTCCCCCATCTAATGGCATGACTACCATTCTCGTAATTGTCGACAGATTTTCTAAGCAAGCTCATTTTTTTCCCCTCAAGGGTCTCCCCAATTCCAGTACTTTGGTCGACATTATTGTAAAGGAAATCTTCCGTATTCATGGTGTCCCGTGGTCCATTGTTTCAGATCGGGGTACGCGATTTGTGTCTAAATTCTGGCGTGCATTTTCCCAGAGGTTGGGCATAACCCTTCTTTTTTCTTCAGGCTACCACCCACAAACAAATGGGCAGACCGAACGTATGAACCAATCCCTGGAACAGTATTTACGTTGTTTTTCTTCGGACTCTCAGGATAATTGGGCTGAGTTACTCCCTTGGGCTGAATTCACGATCAACTCTCTTAAGTACGAGTCTACCCAAGAATCACTGTTTTTTTTATTAACTGCGGATTTCACCCTACTTGTCTTCCCATGCATCCTACCAGGACCGGAGTTCCGGCAGCAGATGAGAGGGTATCTTCCTTACAGGAGTCATGGAAAAGGATTCAAGCAGTGCTTCAAAAATCCGTGTTAAGGCAGAAGAAACAAACAGATAGGCTCCGTCAGGAGGGCCATAAGTTCATCCCTGGAGAGAAGGTCTGTCTTTCTTCAAAAAATATCAAATTGAAGGCCTGAACCCCTAAATTGTCTCCCAGGTTCCTGGGCCCTTTTTCTATTCTGAAACAGATTAACCCTGGGGTCTGAGGGAGGACACAGAGCGCAATATTCCTCTCCAAGGTGGAACAATCACTTGGAATCTCAAATCGAAAAAGGCAGCATATGTAAAGAAAGAGAAAGAATATAGTGCAACACAATTTAATTAATATAGAATTCTCGAGCAAGGAGGCTCCAATACACTCACATGCTCCAGGAAATAAAAAAGTTTAACCACTCTGGGTTCAGACGCAGTAGGTAAGCTCCAGTCAGCTGCTGCACGTCCACTTCTTCCGCATTCAAGCGGCGTCTGACGTCACAGAGCATGTGAGTGTATTGGAGCCTCCTTGCTTGAGTGTTTTATATTAATTAAATTGTGTTGCACTATTCTTTCTTTTTCTTTACATATGCTGCCTTTTTCGATTTGAGATTCCAAGTGATTGTTCCACCTTGGAGAGGAATATTGCGCTCTGTGTCCTCCCCCAGACGTTACCTTGAGTGATTGCGAAATCACTCACACCAGCTGCATCTCCTCTTGGTGATATT
This sequence comes from Ascaphus truei, assembly GCF_040206685.1. Taxonomy (NCBI): domain Eukaryota; kingdom Metazoa; phylum Chordata; class Amphibia; order Anura; family Ascaphidae; genus Ascaphus; species Ascaphus truei. The sequence continues at coordinate 25,805,046 of NC_134497.1, forward strand.
TATTTGTTTTATTTTTAATAATGTATTTTTAAGGTTTTGCGCATACTTTCCTTGCACCATAACCCTGTGGTCTATCAACTCCAACTGCCTCCCTCTATGAAGATTTCACCCGTCTTCCACGTTTCCCTTTTGAAACCTTTTATTCAAGGCAAACGGTTCGCTCACCCCTCCCTTCGACCTCCCCCTCCCATTGTACCTGGACAACAGGACTTTGAAATTCAATCTATCATTGATTCTCGCATCTCCAGGGGCAAACTCCAATTTTTGGTCGACTGGAAGGGATACGGACCTCAGGATCGTTCATGGGTTTCACATTCGGATATTCATGCTCCTTCCCTACTCAGACATTTCCACCAAAAATTTCCCCTCAAACCATGGTTGGTTCATCCGGAGTTCGACCCTCGAGGGGGGGGTACTGTAAGGATCTGCGCTGTGGGTATACCCGTGTCCAGCTCATCCTTACCTTTTTCTCAGGCCATTCGGGCTCCCCGGCGGCATTCCCCGCTCCTGGCTGCTTTACCTGCACCTCCTGCCCACGCGCGTCAGCCCTGCGTGCGAACCCAAGCCGCCATTGGTTGGCGCCGGGCGCCTGGCTCCGCCTCTGCTGACGCGGCGCACGCTCCTTGCGTGTCGCTGCTCGGGTCCCGTCGGCTCCGCCTCCCCGCTTCTCCCTCCTTGCCTGACTCTTCCCCTGTCCATCCCTCTGCTCCTCCCCTTCTTCTCTCTGCTCCTGGATCCTCCGGTGCACCATCCCCATGCTCCTTCTCCTCGGACGTCATGCACTTGCCCGGCACGCCCCTTCCCCATCTGCCTTGCCTCTCAGGTCCTCCTTCCCTTTCTGTCCCTTCCCTTGTCCGTCCTCCCCTTACTCAGACCACTCCCTTTGCTCACTCCTCTGTTCCTCCCCTCACTCCCATTGGTTTCAAACTTCCTCACTCTGCTCTCCTATTACATTCCTCTTCAGGCCGCTCCTCCGTCACTCCCCTTTCTCTGATTGGTCCCAGCCCCCTATATAATCCCTCTTCTCCATTTCCTCTTTGCTCTGCATAGCTTCTGTACCTTGGTGCTGTCTGCTGTTGCAAAGAGAGATACCCGGGCGCTACCCAAACTGGGATGTATAGGGGAAATTACTCTTTCTTTTCAGAACTTCACAACCTTATAAATCCTACAAGGTTCCCATCTGCTTCATAGTCTCTTCCTGTGACTCAAAAACCCCAAAAGGATCTATCCAGGATCCTTAGAAATATAGAAATAAAAGAGAAAAAGGGGGAGCACAGGTTGAGGTATACAAAATGGTAACAAATTATTCAGCTGGGGAGTGTAAGTTCCCAGACCAATAAACGTAGGGAGAGTGGAGTGTGTAATAACAAACACTTACAGGTCTAACTTGAAGTTTGCAGGACATCTGAAGAAATCATTATCAAGATCCGAAGAAAAGAAATTTCGCACCAGGAAAATCCAGAAGAAAAGAAACCTTGATGTGACAGCATTTACACAAGGCAGTGTAAGTGTTTATGTTATTACACACTCCACTATCCCTACGTTTATTGGTCTGGGAACTTACACTCCCCAGCTGAATATTTTTTTTACCATTTTGTATACCTCAACCTGCTGTTGCCTGGCCTCTCTTGTCTTTTCAGTGCTGCTCCTGTCCTTGGAATCTTTGATGACCTCCCTGGATTTGACACTTGCTTTGAGCTCTACTACGCCGCTCTCTGGAACCCTTTGAACCTTGCTTTGGACTTCTACGCTGCAGACCTCTACAACCTTTGGACACGGCACACGGACAAACTACTACGCTGCTCTCTCCACTCCACGACCCAGGCTTATGGACAATCGATTACGCTGCCCTCTCCAACCCACGACCCTTGGCATATGAACTTAACCCTTCTACACCGTAGCTGTCAAGTACGGTATCATTTACATTCTTGTTACCCGGACCACCTACGCTACTAACACACTCCGGCCGTGCCCCCGTTTGCTGCTAGGTGTGTGGTTTTACCCATTCCACCTCAGTCCCGGGGTCTCGTCTGGCTTGTGGGCAGGCCGAGCGTTACACCCAGTCAAAGTCCAGACCTCAACCCGATTGAAATGCTGTGGCGAGACCTTAAGAGAGCTGCGCATAAACAAATGCCTGTAAACCTCAATGAACTGAAGCAACGTTGAAAAGAAGATTGGGCCAAAATTTCTCCACAACAATGTGAGAGACTGATAAAGTCATACAGAAAACGATTACTTCAAGTTATTGCTACTAAAGGTGGTTCTACAGTACAAGCTATTGAATCATAAGGTGTACTTAGTTTTTCACACATGGCTTCTCCATTTTGGCTTTATTTTTGCTAAATACAGGCGGCCCTCATTTTACGACGTTTCGTTTTACGACGTTTCGTTTTACGACGTTTCGTTTTACGACGTTTCGTTTTACGACGAACGGCTTATCCGACGCTTGTCAATGCATCCCTATGGCCCGTTTTACGAAGCCCGAACGGCTTATCCGACGCTCTTACGACGCTTTAAAAAATTGCTACAAATGAACAACCAGACGGCTGCAGGCTAGGGAAATCATTCTGAACAGTCTGTGTGAAGCTTTGGTGGTGTGTTTTAGGCCCTAAACCATGGCTGATCAAAGCAAAAAGCAAAGTACTGTTACTCCAAAAAGGAATAGAAAATCTATAACTTTGGAGACCAAGCAAAACATAATAAAGCGCTCTGAGAAAGGAGAGACGAACACAGAAATTGGACATGCCTTGGATATACCTCGCACAACTATTGTGACAATAATCAAAGACAAGGCAAGAATCTTGGAACAGATCAAGGGCTCAGCACCTATGCAAGGTACAACAATAAGGCAACGTGTTGGGCATATTGCTGAGGTAGAAAAACTCCTCATCATATGGCTGGAAGATCAATCCCAGCGTCATGTGCCCATTAGTTTAGCCTTAATTCAGGCCAAGGCTTTGAGTCTGTATGAGGACATTAAGCAACAGCATGGAGAAGGGACCACTGAGGAAACGTTCACTGCAAGCAAGGGCTGGTTTATGCGGTTTAAAGAGAGGGCAAACTTGCATAACATTAAAGTGACCGGGGAAGCTGCTAGTGCGGATAAGGAGGCAGCTAAAACCTTCCCTGTTACATTGGCCAAAATTATAGAGGACGGTGGCTATTGCGCACGTCAAGTGTTCAATGTTGATGAGACTGGGCTCTACTGAAAGAAAATGCCCAGTAGAAGCTACATTGCAAAAGAGGAAAAATCTATGCCCGGGTTTAAAGTTGCAAAGAACAGGCTGACTCTTCTGCTTGGATCAAATGCTGCAGGTGATTTCAAGCTAAAACCTTTGCTTGTTTATCATGCAGAAAACCCTAGGGCATTCAAGGGTTATGCAAAGAGCACACTTCCAGTGATTTGGAAGTCCAACCGTAAGGCATGGGTATCAGGGAGCCCTTTTTGAGGACTGGTTCCAGCATCAATTTATTCCAGCTGTGCAATTATATTGCATGAACCAGAACCTCGATTTCAAAGCATTGCTGCTCCTGGACAATGCTCCTGGCTATCCCGTGTACCTGGATGACCATCATCCAAACGTCATGGTGGTGTTCATGCCCCCCAACACCACCTCATTGATACAGACGATGGACTAGGGGGTTATCGCTTCCTTCAAGGCCTACTATCTTAGGCGAACATTTGCCCAAGCCATCAGAGCAACCGATGTGGAAGGTGGTCCAACCTTAAAAGAATTTTGGAAGGGTTACAACATTCTCCATGCAGTGAGAAACATCGGAGAGGCATGGAATGAGGTGAAACAATCCAATTGAAATGGAATTTGGCGTAATTTGTGCCCTGATTTTGTGTCTGATGTCTAAGGCCTTACAGAGACTGTTGCAGAGGTTACAGAAACTGTTGTGCAAATGGCCAGAGATCTCAACTTGGAGGTGGAAACCGAGGATATTGAGGAGTTGCTCGCCTCACATTCTAACAAGTTGAGCAATGAAGACCTCATGCAATTAGAAGAGCAAAAAATTGCTGAAGAGGAGGCCCACCAATCTGCTGATGTGGCACAGCCACAGCCACGTAAATCATTGTCAAGCAAAATGTTGGCTGCGGCATTCAAGCACATTGATAGCACACTGGCCATATTTGAGGACAATGACCCTAACATTGAACGGAGTTCAACAGTCAGTCGTGGGGTGTCTAACCAAATCAGCTGCTATAGAGAGATCTACACGCAGAAAAGGAAAGGATCTGTCCAGACTTCAATGAAGAGATTCTTCAAGAGGCCGAAACCTTCAACTCCACCTACATCACCTCCAAAAAGTCCGTTGTCTGTTGAAGATCCCCCATCCCCCCCCCCAATCATCTTCCTCCAATAATTGATGTGGGTTTTTTTGCTCATGTACATTTCTGTACAGAATACAGCATAGTTTTATTTTTATAGTTTTATTTTACAGTTCTGGAATCAATAAATATAATGTTTCCATCATAATCTATGTGTGTGCTGCATATCTTATTGCTTGAGTAACATTTTCTGTGTATTTTAGCATTAAAAATGCCTTCAGGAACGGAACGTTTGATTTAAACAGTGTTCCTATGGGAAAACGGGTTTAGCTTTACGACGCTTCGCTATCCGACGCCTTTTTGAGTAACGCATTGCGTCGGATAACCGAGGACCGCCTGTATATCATGACAGTGTAATATGTTATGTGTTGTTGTTCATCTGAGGTCGTATTTACCTAATTTTAAGACCTGCTAAGGAACAGATGATTGTTATTATGTTCAGATATGTAAAACCATGGTATTCAAAGAGGGTGTAATTTCTTTTTCACATGACTCTATATGCATATATAATGGTGGTGGGGACAATGCAAACACAAAAACGATGCAAAATCATGGAATGTGAATCCCTCCCTTTAAGGTGACATCCCAGCACCTAAAAAAGGGCATTCATCACATGGTACATCTACCAATGCCCTTAATTACCTTAGCGGTTAACCACTGAGGGGGTTATTAATGTATTTTAATATTGTTGATGTATTTATTTATTTATTACTGGGTTACTATTTATCGCAATGTGGATATCTGGGCCCCCCATTGAGAGGGCCTAGTTGTCCACAGAGATAATCAATGGTTTTATGTGTTAAATGTATTTTGAATGTTCTTTTTTGTTTTGTTTTAAACGTGTATACATTTCTTGTTAATATTTAAAACCACATTTGTCTAATAATGATATTTGGCATTAGTGTAGAAGAGAGGCAGAGGTAAGGGATGTGGGTGATGACAGTAGTTACCCCAGGGAGGGAGGTTAGTCTTCCCGTGGGGTGGTGGAAGTGGTGGTGAGAGGGGTTAACCCCTTAATGACCTTAGTGACTGGAATGGCAATGCTTTACTGGCAACTAACGGGGTCAACAGGGTTAGGTAATGTTTTCTTTTAATAAAGTATTAACCCCTTTGGTATACCTTGGTGGCCACAGACATGAAACGGGTTTATGTTATTTTGATCATTGGTTTTTGTAATAATAGAAATATTAACCCAATACGATATGTAACACATTATTAACAGTCGCATTAATTCCCATATTGCAAGATTGGACCAAATATCGGGCCAACGAACTGGGTCAGGTAATTTGAAAAAAAATAAAGTATTAACCCCTTTGGTAACCTGTGGTAATAATAATGTTATTTTGATAATAGTTTTCTGTAATAGAGATTACAGAAGCCTATGATAGAAATATTAACCCAATGCGGTAACACATTAACGGTCGCGTTAATTCCCATATCGCGAGATTGGCCCAAATACCGCACCCAGTAAATTATTACCACAATCTTGATATATAGCAACTTAAAATTGCGGTAATAGCACCCGTTAGTTTATTATTTACCCGGGTGCGATATTAACTCCACTTTAACATAATTTGATGTATCTGAGCTTTAGTGTTTTGCTTATGCCTTCGGGACAAACCAAGAACTAGCCATGCTTTACTAGCCACTAAGGTGGCAAAGGGGGGTAGTTAGTGTAAGGTTTATATTATCCCCTTTGTGGTCAGCTAGTCATGGAAACCGAAGACTTGTTGACCCGTGGATTACTAAGGGTTAATATGAACTGTAATGTATTTTAACAATTATTTTATCATTTATTCCTTGTTGGTTTAGCTTATCTTGCCTATGTATATAATAGGCAGTATATTGGCCATTATATACATAGGAAAGACAGGGCTAACGCCAGCCTGGAGTAGGTAATAAAATATTTGCGGTATTTCTGCCGTTCATTCCGTTCCAATAAATATCAGAACTGTATGTATGGCAGTTTTTACTTGAAAATGTGATATTACGCCTGTTTTGTATCGGATCTGATGCTTTTAACGGGTCCGATAATAAGTGCTTTCTTTTTGGTGCTGCAACGCTGATTCATTGCACGAAAATAAGGCACTTTTTTTATGGGCGGTAATATGGCATTTTTCGTTACCGCAGCTTGATGTATCTGGCTCTTTGACCAAAGTCAGGTGTAGTGATATTAAGTTCTAGTTGGCCCGTAATGGTGTATGCAGATCTATCACTATTTGCAATTTAACATCAGTAATAAGACAATAGAGATGTAAAAACCACGTAACACACATATTACAGATTACCTTGTGCTGGCTCGTTACTTTGCCACAGTGCACCCCCTTGATACCGAGCTCTTTCCCATATTCATCTCTAAACCAGGAGCTCTATGTGTGGGGGGAGGTCTGTGCAGGTTCTGTAGTAGATTTCCTGTGGTACTGGAACGCCACAAGGTTCTATTCTTCCTCGTTTCTTGCACAATTTACAAACCTATAATTGGGACAGTTAGTGAGGTCTCAAAGTAATTTCTATTTTATAAAGGAAGAGCTGAAAAAAGATACAAGTTGTTAATAATGTGACTTTTCTTTTCTTTCTTCTCTACAGTTTTTTTGAGGTGAACAGAAGTTAATGGAGAGCAATGTATATACAATGGCTCACTTATATGTACCCACATTTTGATTGGAATGGGAGCCACAGGCCACACTAGTGACTACTTTATTAGTTAAAAATAAATAAAAACACTGTTGTAATTAAAAAGTCCCGACAAGATGACACAAGTGACACAGAGGTGAGTTTTCTTCCGGTGGAACTAAACAGAAAGTGGGGTTGATGTAACAAGGTGTTGTAGCAGGAATGTGTTCCATTAGCAACCTGAGCTTATAACAGGCCCTGGACTGATTTGGAAACTGGACTATAGAAAAAGCCTTGAGCCACACTCTAATGAGGTAACAATGTCGGTTTGGGCTTCAAACTCCACCCCCCCCCCGCCACCATCATGGCCACGCCCCCCACACATCCCATCGCTCCACATAGACCACAGACCGCGGATTTTACCCATGCACGTGCCTCCAGGCAGTCAGACGCACGTGCAGCAGTGACCACAGGGGCCGCAGCCTAAGGCTGCATACGGGCAGCATTGGTGCTGAACAAGGCTGTGAGGGGAAGACAGAAGTGAGGGGAGAGGTGCAAAGAGCTGCTGTGATCACATGCTCATTGTCATTTACTTGAGTGGCTGTTAAAGTGCAATTGAGGCTATTGCACTTTAGTGAATCTAGTGTTTAGTAAACAGAGGAGGCAAAGTGGATAAGGAAAAATAACCCCCTGCAGATCAGTACCTGGGAGGCAAATAAAGGGTGTGGGAGGAAGGGGGATAAAGAACACAAACAGCAATAGATACACAGTAAGAGAAACCATGTGAGACGGGTAACTCTTCTCTTGAGGGGTATTGGGGAAATAATTTGACAAGCTGTTTGGGGGATAAATAAAATTAATATTTCTGTTTCTTCAGTAGTTTCGGAAGGTTTTGCAAGGATTTGGAAAGACAATAAGTGATGGTAATTGTCACAGAGTAATAGTCTGGAGAATATAGATTTGGCATTAGCTGTCCAGTAAACTAGGTAAAGAAGTGTAGGTGACAGCAACCAAAGTTATCCATAATGTCAACAGCTGCCTCTGGTTAAATAAGGCTTTGAAAAGGGTGGCCCTGCATTCCTAAGACCCCATCCCTTCTATCCCACGTAGTGACAGATCCTTCCTGCCCTGCACAGGAGCACAGAATGTCATCTCCCCTAGGAAAACAAGCAGGAGTACTATGACGTAGCTATTACATCATGGGACAAGACACAGTGACATTGCAGCTACATCAAAAGAGCACCCAAATGGTTTAATGGCGATTTCATCCTTTTCAAGAAAGTCATTTACTCCAAGTGATTTCATTTTTCCCGCCGCTAGGTTGGAATTAAAGCAGCAGTTTAAGCTGCCGATTAAAAAAAAAGAGAGACGCGCGTGGTCATGTGACGTGACGTCGCCATGGTAACGTGACATCATTTGACGCTGAGTTACCAGGATGCCGCGTCGCTGGAAGGTATGTGTATTATGGAGGCCTTGCGCAGTCCCCCTGGCATTTAATTTAAATGGCTGGGGGGAGAGCGCAGGACCTCTATAACTGCCGTAACCGCCCCCCCCCCCCACAAAAAATCTAGTGCCTCCCAGTTTGCACACCGCTGTACTAGATAACGCTTATGATCTAGCCTATGTGCCTCTGTGTCTACACCATCTATAATAGGAGTTATGTATTTTAATCTATGTATCCCTAATGGTTTGTAGTTTGTCTTGTTATCTTATGCCCAGATAAATGTGTGTAATAATGCTGCTTTTGACTATAAGCTCATAAAACTGAACCATCTTTTAAACTTGCTCCTTTTCAGCTTTAACCCCTTCGTTTTGGCAGAAAAATCATCTAAGAAAGAAAATATCAGCATGGCTGCTCCCAGTTCTTCAGACTAATTTATAGTCATTAAATATCCTTTATGGCACCAATATAGTGCACACATGTTGCTTCAATTTACTGTTACTTAAGTGTAACGTATGAAATTTGACTTCTCCACAGTTCAACAAGTGTGCTGAGCTGTCCCTGTGTGACTCTATTTTGCTTGGCGACGTGCCGTCATATGACGCTGCGATGACGGCAGACTTCTACCAGGAAGTACTGAGGCTGCAGAGGCTGTAAACACAGGTGATGGGTATGAGGTGATTGTGTAACCCCCTAGGGATATATACCTGTTAGTGTCACTATTGCAGAAAGGTGTATGGTCTGAAGAGAGGACGTGTCTGTCCTGAAACACCACGTTTTTGCATATACCTGCACTGATGCTTTGAATACAAAGTAAGTTACTTACAGAAAAGGCTCCTGTGTGCTTCCTGCACCACTTTATTTCTTCATCTTCTTTCCCGGAAGTGGAGTCACTGACTACATCCAGGTCACAGCTGTGTCCTACTGCGCATGCTCACACTAAGGGGATCATGGGAGTTGTAGTTTTTAGAGTTCATACGTCACATACTGTGTAGATTAGAAACAAGACAGTAACATTTCCCAGGCACTGTGCTAGGGAAAGATAGTTTCTTCTGCATGTAGATGTGTATACACCTCTTGGTCCTTAATATATTTCAGTAAAGCTGCTTCAGTTCCTCCCTTTTGGCCAATGTTGATATGAAGGTGGTAACCAGGATATGACATAACTCCTGAGGCTGTAATACAACTAAGGTAACACACACACATTATTAACAGTCACGTTAATTCGCATATCGCGAGATTGGCTCAAATACCGCACCCAGTAAATTATTATCAGAATCTTGATATATACCAACTAAAAATTGCGGTAATAGAACCCGTTAGTTTATTATTTCCCTGGGTGCGATATTAACTCCACTTTAACAGAATTTGATGTATCTGAGCCGTAGTGTTTTGTTTATGCAAAAATATATCACTCAACGGCAGTGATATGTGAAGCAGCGCCAATCCTATATACAACAAACCTATATATAAAAAATTAAATATACTTATTGTCCCACAGCTTGAGTCCAATGGAGGCTATTCCAGTTCCTCCAGAAATTGGCAATGAGAAAAGATAGAGTCCTCCAGCGTGTAGACGACTGTTCTGCTCTTCTTCTCCTCAGTATATATAGGGGAGAAAGAGAACAGAACACAGACCCACGGTGTAATATATATTAATTTATCGCTAAAGGAAAATAATAAAATAAAAATAGAGATTGACACTTGTCTGTGTCTATCTCTCACTTGATGTTTCTCTCCAGAAGATCTTCAGTGTTGGCTTTAGAAAGAGAGAAGAGAAAAAAGCATAGTGTAATAACGTTTATTATAAGACAGCAATAAAAGAATCCTACTTACAAGCGTCCATAAAATTAAGCTTTTAAAATTGTGTTCCCAGCGTTTTGCCCTTGAATTGTCCTCTCCACGTTATGCCCTGCCTTAGGGCTATTCACGCGGACGCCGCTTCAGCTTTCGTTTCCTGGTTCACAGCATGCTGGGGGTTCTTCCTGGGTTGCGCAAGCCCTGGGATCTCCTCCTGTGCTCCCGCGTTCGGTGAGCACAGGCGTGGCTGTAGCTCTCCGGGTCGCATTGCTGATTGGGCAGAGTACTTCTCCTTTGAGCTACGGTGGCTCACAGTGTACAAAAAAATCCACCAAACACGTTTCGCCTGCTCAGCTTCCTCAGTAGTGTGTTTGCTCACAGGAACTGTGATTTCCAATAAGCATACACACCACTGAGGAAGTCGAGCAGGCGAAACGTGTTTGGTGGACTGACACACATACACACACTGACTGACACACATACACACACTGACTGACACAGATACTGTACATACTCTGATTGACACACACACTGACTGATACGCACGCACACCGACACACATACGCACGCACACTGACTGACACACATACACTCACTGACCGACACAGAGAGACATTCACACAACACAGAGAGATACATACACTGACTGACACACACACACACACACACACACACACATTGACCGACACACTCACAGACACACATGCACACACTGACTGACACACATGCACACACTGACTGACACACATGCACACACTGACTGACACACATGCACACACTGACTGACACACATGCACACACTGACTGACACACATGCACACACTGACTGACACACATGCACACACTGACTGACACACATGCACACACTGACCGACACACATGCACACACTGACCGGCACAGATTCATACACTGACTGACACACACACAAACAAATACACATACATACTCTCTGACTGACGCACATACATACTCTCTGACTGACACATACTTACTGACTGACACACATACACACACTGACTGACACACATGCACACACTGACCGACACACATACACACACTGACCGGCACAGATACATACACTGACTGACACACACACACACAAACAAACACACATACATACTCTCTGACTGACGCACATACATACTCTCTGACTGACACATACTTACTCACTAACTGACTGACACACACACTGACTGATACGCACGCACACCGACACACATACGCACGCACACTGACTGACACACATACACTCACTGACCGACACAGAGAGACATTCACACAACACAGAGAGATACATACACTGACTTACACACACACACACACACACACATTGACCGACACACTCACAGACACACATGCACACACTGACTGACACACATGCACACACTGACTGACACACATGCACACACTGACTGACACACATGCACACACTGACTGACACACATGCACACACTGACTGACACACATGCACACACTGACTGACACACATGCACACACTGACTGACACATATGCACACACTGACCGACACACATGCACACACTGACCGGCACAGATTCATACACTGACTGACACACACACAAACAAATACACATACATACTCTCTGACTGACGCACATACATACTCTCTGACTGACACATACTTACTGACTGACACACATACACACACTGACTGACACACATGCACACACTGACCGACACACATACACACACTGACCGGCACAGATACATACACTGACTGACACACACACAAACAAACACACATACATACTCTCTGACTGACGCACATACATACTCTCTGACTGACACATACTTACTCACTAACTGACTGACACATACACTGACTGACACATGTGTGCCGAGCACGAGCGTTATAAGTCAATTTCTGTGACAGAAGTCAAAGAAGTTTCACTTACTATGCGTGTGCACAGCACACACAGCTTTTTTTTTTTTACCACATCTTGGGGAAGCGGCCGCATCCAGGCATGTCTCTCTCAGAGAGATTCAAGAATAGTAGAGAGAAAAGCAAGAAGGAAGAGGGCGGGGAGGGGGGTAAGAAGGGACCGGAGGGGGGGGGAGGGTGTGTTTCTTATTGTCCACAGATTTATATGACCCAGTTATTCCATTGCTAATTGTCTGGCCATACTGACCAAATCTTGTGGAATTTATCCACATTTTGACCCAATTGTGCCGAGAGGAGTTCCATTAATCTTATATCTCTACAGTAATTAGTCTCTATATCTCTAATTCGTCTGCTTGGAAGGGGCGTTTATCTTTTTCCATGATGCGGCAATCAAGCAGCGGGCCGCTGTGAGAACGTGACTTACCATTTTATTCTCATGGGGTTGTAGGCCCTCTATTGGTTTAGACAGTACCAGGGTCAGTGGATCAACCTCCATCTCCAACCCCAGGAGTTCTCGTATCATTGTTTGTAGCATGATCCGGAACCCCTGAATTTTTGGCCATTCCCACCAGATGTGAGCCATATCTCCTCTGTGCTCGCATCCTCTCCAGCACAAATCTGAGGATCCGGGAAAAATCTGGCTCAGCCTACTCGGGGTTAGGTACCAATGGAATAGAATTTTATATATGTTTTCTTTTATTGTGGTACAAATTGATGTTTGAGAAGCTGCTTCCCAAATATCCTCCCAGTCTTCCCTATCTATTTCTAGATTTAAATCTGCTGCCCATTTTAGCATATAGCTATGGTTAGAGTGTGTAGCTTTAATCACCAGTCCCAGATAAACCTCCAAAATCAGTCCGTTGCAGTAATAGCCTCTTCTGCATATTTTCTCAAATCGTGTTAGGTGCGAAAAGGCTGAATCTTTTGTAATTGTTTGTAAATAATGGCGAATTTGTAAGAAGCTGAAAATTGGGAGGTTAGTGATTTGATATTTCTTCTGAATCTCATGAAATGGTAGAATCTTGCCTTTAGCTACAAAATCATCGGCTAGTACCATATTTAGCTCTTTGTATTTCTCAAGTCCCTTCGGAATACAAAAGGGTGAAAGTCCGCAGCTAAAACATGATTAAACAGTGTATATAGAAACAGTGCAGTGGGAAAGTTTAAATAAACAATAAATTGACCTTGTGGAAAATAACACTAATGTGACGTCTGCAGCCTTTCTTGAGGGGTGGCTCGACACCCCTAGGGCTATAGAAAAAACAAAAAGACAGGGCGCACAACGCACATAGTGAAGCACAATTAAAAGATCATTTTACTAAAAGATTAAAGGTTCTGCGTACATCAATATAGTGAAAATCAAGCAATGGGTTAGTGGGGTTACCACACGGAAGAAATGATCACAGCTCTCCACTGGAACGGAAGCGAGGCACTGGATACCAGCAGTCCACATCCAAGGCAGCAGCTTCCGTGAGACCTTCAGTCAGGGTAACCAGATGTTGGGGACCGGTGAAGAGTCCCGTGTAGAAGTCCTGTGATGAGGCTTAGAAGCCTCAGTCAGTCCTACAGCAATGCAGCTCCAACAGCACGCCGCTCAGACCCGTGGTGCGCCTTCTGATGACGTCACGACACTCTCCTCTCATGGAGCGGGGGAGAGAGCGCATCGGCGAACAACACACAGGGCAGGCAGGGTAGCAATAGTAAACACCCGTACCGACATAGTGAGGCAGGGGACCGGGAGGCACAAGCCAAGAATATACTTGACAAACAGTATGGTCAGATAGATGAACAATCCAACAATCCAACTAGTTTCGTAACACACGGTTACTTCATCAGGGATGAAGTGTAATGTTTATATTATCCCCTTTGTGGTCAGCTAGTCATGGAAACCGATGACTAGTTGACCCGTGGACTACTAAGGGTTAATATGAACTGTAAATTATTTTAACAACTATTTTATCATCTATTCCATATTGGTCTAGCTTATCTTGTGTAAGGACTTGGGGGTCACGTCGGTCGCAGCGTGACCTCCCCTCAACTCTGTCCGCTCCCGCAGTTGTGCGGCTATCTCCGCGCCTGGCCTCCCTGCTGAGGGGGCTTCCCTGTTGGGCTGCTGCTGCCCCGCGCGGGGCTGGTGCTCGGGTACCTGCCGTTGCTTTTGCGCCCGCATCCCCTGCTGTTACGGAACACATTCCAGCACCAGCTAATTTATTCACTGCTCTTGCAGTGAAGCCACACCTCCCTCCCACACGCTTTTTACTAGTTAACCCTAAACCTTATCACCTAACAGCCTATTATGGAAACCAATCCTGGACTGCTTCTAGGGCTCCTCCAGGCCTGCCTCTGCTACCCATTGGTCAGCCACAGTACATAATGCCTGTTCTGCCTCTCTCACATCGCTCGACATAGTCTCTGCTACAGACGTCTATTCTGGCTCTCCCTTTGTCTTCGTGCATTCAGGTTATGACCCGGCTTGGCGGATGTGCTTACCTGGCTCTGGATCCCAGCTCCCTCTTGACCCTGCAGCTTCTTCCATCCCTCAACCTCAGCTTAGACGTCGACCTTCCGGATCTCTCTCTCCCCGACCTTGGCTAACGGCAACTACTTCGCTTCTTCAGTACCGGTACCGGCAAGTATTGCTACACCTGTTCACACCTGGCCTGCCAATGCCAAAACACCACACTCCGGACATGCTCCTTCTGCTGCGGGTGCATGCACATATACGTCCTCACCTCAGTATAAGGGACGAGTCTGGTCTGCGGGCAGCACCGGCATAACATTATGTCGAGCCAACAAGACGCAGACCAGACTGACATGGCCTCCATGATGACGGCCATGTATCAACAAGTCCAGGCACTAACTGACCAAATGGCTCTCCTCACCCAACAGGTACAGGACGTTTCTTTTCCGGCACCACCTGGGGCCGCACCGCCACTGTCGCCAGAACCGGGTACTGTCGCGACTTCCGGCCCGAAGATCGCGGCACCTAAACCGTATGCGGGGGATCCACACGCCTGTCGCAGTTTTTTCAATCAGTGCGAGATCCAGTTTGAGATGGCTCCACAGCAGTACTCCACTGGTCGCAAGAAAGTGGCATATGTGTACAGCCTGCTTACAGGGAAAGCACTGGCATGGGCCTACCCAATTTGGGAACTCCGTCCCGATATCACCCGTGATTAAGCAGCCTTTTGACGAGACTTTCGACAGGTCTTCGATACCCCCGCATGCCAAGAAACTGCCTCTGACTGTATGCTTGAACTTTCCCAGGGACGTCGTTCCGTGGCCCAGTACGCCTTGTAGTTCAGGACCATAGCAGCTGAGACACGATGGGACCAGGAGGCTTTAGTCTCAGTTTTCTGGCGAGGCTTAACGGATTCCGTCAAGGACGATCTCGCCTCACAACCCAGGCCAGGGCTTCTGGAGGAACTCATCACCCAGGCCAATCAAGTGGATCAGCGCCTTCAGGTACGCCGCCTCCAACGCCAGCTTCCCCGATTTACACCCTTCTGTGCTCCTTTTCCGAGATTCTCTCCAACCACAGGACCTGCTGTCTCCCCGCTACCCGCTTTGGAGGCTCTGGAGCCGATGCAACTTGGAGTCCAGCATTCCCGGACCCCGATACAGCAAGCTCGCCAAGTCGGTGGATTATGTTATTACTGCGGATCCTCCGAGCATCTGATCCATGAATGTCCACTACGCCCGGGAAACGACCAAACCCAGTGAGTACGAAGGGGCTCTCCCTGAGTGCTAAATCTCCTTGTCCCCTTTTCCAGGAAGGAACTTCCCCAGAAATTGACCATTCCCGTCTCTCCCTCGGGTCCTACCTTCCGTACCCCCACTGCGGCATTTATCGATTCCGGCGCGGGAGGAAATTTCATGGACCAAGCCTTCTCTGAACAGAACCAGATTCCACTCGTTAGGAAGAGGTCTCCTGTTGTCTTGGTCAGGATCGACGAGTGTCCGCTCACCCCGGCATATATTTCCTTGGAGACTTGCCCCATCACCCTTTCCTCTCATTCACACAAGGAGACCTTGGCCTTTGATATAATCCATGCCCCCGGAACTCGTGTCACTCTCGGCTTACCCTGGTTACAGAAGCACAATCCTCTCATCAACTGGACATCCCAAGATCCTATTGCTTGGAGGTCGAGGTCGAAGGAGCCGTTTCCACAAGCCGTACTTCCGCCTCGACTGCTGGTTGCCCGCTCCGTATGCTGCTTTTCTGGATGTCTTCTGCAAGACTCAATCCGAACTACTACCTCCTCACAGATCTTACGATTGTCCTATAGACTTGGTACCTGGATACACATTGCCCAAATCCAAATCCTACCCCCTCTCTCTTCCTGAGATGGAAGCCATGAACGAATATATCCATGAAAACCTTAAACGGGGCTTTATTAGGCACTCCAATTCACCCGCAGGAGCTGGATTCTTCTTTGTAAAGAAAAAGGACGGTACTCTCAGACCGTGTATTGATTACCGGGGACTGAACCGCATCATGGTGAAGAACCATTACCCACTTCCTCTCATTTCTGAATTATTCGACAGACGTCAAGGTGCTAACGTGTTCTCCAAGCTTGACGTTCGCGGGGCGTATAATCTTATTCGCATCCGGGAGGGCGACGAATGGAAGACTGCCTTCAACACCCGTAGCGGCCACTACGAGTATCTCGTGATGCCTTTCGCATTATGCAACGCTCCGGCAGTTTTTCAGGACTTTATCAACGACGTCTTTCGGAATGTCATTAATCAGTTTGTAATTGTTTATTTGGATGACATCCTTATCTTTTCCAAGAATCTACAGGACCATATCATCCATACCAAGTTTGTACTCTCCCGTCTTCGAGAGAACCGTTTGTTTGCCAAAATGGAGAAATGTCTCTTTCACCAGTCTACCACCTCTTTTCTGGGATATATTATTTCCAACACGGGATTGGCCATGGATCCTGAGAAACTTAAACCCGTAACTGATTGGCCGCAACCTGACTCCCTCAAGTCTATTCAGCGGTTCCTAGCCTTTTCCAATTAATACCGGAAGTTTATTCGTAACTTCTCCACAATCATCGCCCCGATCATAGCACTGACCCAAAAAGGAGCTGATCCTTCGTCTTGGTCTCCTGAGGCAGTCATAGCTTTTGAAACACTAAAACAAGCTTTTGTCTCAGCTCCCATCCTTCGACACCAATTTTTCTTTCACCCTAGAGGTAGACGCTTCGGACTGCGGGGCCGGCACTGTCCTATCCCAAAAGTTTTCTCCCCAGGATAAACTTCACCCTTGCAGTTTTTTCTCGAATAAGTTTTCCCCAGCTGAGAGGAACTATGATGTGGTCAATAGAGAACTTTTGGCCGTCAAGTTGGCACTTCAGGAATGGAGACATCTGTTGGAGGGGTCAAAAGAGCCGTTCACTATTCTCACGGACCACAAAAATCTTTTATACATCGAGAATGCCAGTCGCTTAGGCCCCCGCCAAGCCCGCTGGTCGTTATTTTTCTCCAGGTTTAATTTTATTTTGTCTTACATTCCCGGCACTAAAAACGTCAAGGCGGATGCTCTCTCTAGACAATATTCTTCTGATGAGAGACCAGAGAAAACTACAGAGTCTATCCTTCCCAAACAAAAAATCCTCGCGGTCGCTCCATTCAAGAATCTTGAGAGGATCATCAAGTCTCAAAGCCACCTTCCTAGCGATCTTGAGATCCCGAAGGATACCTTATATGTGGAGGCCAAGTTTATTCTGGAGATTCTGGAATGCGGACATGCTTCCCGTTCAGCAGGACACCCAGGCTACAAGAAGACTTTGGATCTCATCCGTCGTACCTTTTGGTGGCCCAATATGGCCAAATCTATTCTTGAGTTTACCCGGGCCTGTCCGGTATGTGCACGTAACAAGATTCCTCGCCCAGAGACCCCATGGTCTTCTTTTGCCATTATCCATCCCGGAATGCCCCTGGTCCCACATATCCATGGATTTTATTGTCGAATTGCCTAGGTCGAATGGCATGAACACCATTCTAGTAGTGGTGGATCAGTTTTCCAAGATGGCACACTTTATTCCTCTCAAAGGATTACCCTACTCACCCGCCCTAGTCGATATATTCTCCAAAGAAATTTTCCGGATCCATGGCATACCCATGTCCATCGTATCGGATCGTGGCTCTCAATTTATTTCCAGATTCTGGAGATCCTTCACAAGAAGACTGGGCATTGCTTTCTCCTTCTCTTCGGGTTATCACCCTCACTCTAATGGACAGACCGAGAGGGTAAATCAATCTCTCGAGAAGTATTTAAGGTGCTTCGTCTCTGACTCCCAGGATGACTGGACGGAATTGCTTTCCTGGGCTGAGTATGCCTTTAATTCCACCAGGAATTAATGCACTGGTGAGACACCTTTCTTTATTAATTACGGCTATCACCTGGCTTGCCTACCTATTTCCAAGATCTCCTCTGGAGTTCCAGCTGTGGATGAGCACATCTCCCTCCTGCAGGACTCTTGGGCTAGAATCCAATCTGCACTTCAAAGGGCCTGCCTGTCTTCTAAAATCCAGACTGACTGCCGTCGCCGACCTGCACCCAACTACAAACCAGGGGACAAGGTTTGGCTGTCTACTAGAAATATCCGCCTCAAAACCCCTTCCCCCAAATTGGCTCCTAGTTTCTGGGGTCATTTCCTATCATGGAGCAGGTTAACCCGTGGCCTTCCGCCTTCAACTACCCCCAAGCATGCGAATTCCTAATGTTTTCCATACATCACTTCTCAAACCATTCATCTCTAGCCCTCAGTTTCCGGACCACACTCTTAAACCTGATCCAGTGATCATACAGGGCAACGAAGAGTATGAGGTCCAGACCATACTAGATTTCTGTCTCTCCAGGGGGAAAGTCCATTTCTTGGTTCATTGGAAGGGTTTCGGACCCGAGGAGAGGTCTTGGGTACCTCTTAACGACATCCACGCACCAGGACTTCTTAAACGCTTCCGGAAGAAGTTTCCATCCAAGCCATGGAAGGATCGTCCTGAAGCCGACCCTGAAAGGGGGGTACTGTGAGGACTCGGGGGTCACGTCGGTCGCAGCATGACCTCCCCTCACCTCTGTCCACTCCCGCGGCTGTGCGGCTCCCTCCTCGCCCGGCCTCCCTGCTGAGGAGGCTTCCCCATCCTCCCCGTCGGGCTGCTGCTGCCCCGCGCGGGGCTGGTCAGGTGCCTACCGTTGCTCCTGCGCGCACATCCCCTGCTGTTACGGAACACATTCCAGCACTAGCTAATTTATTCACTGCTCTTGCAGTGAAGCCACACCTCCCTCCCACACGCTGGTTACTAGTTAACCCTAAACCTTATCACCTGGCAGCCTATCATGGAAACCAATCCTGGACTGCTCTTAGTGCTCCTCCAGGCCTGCCTCCGCTACCCATTGGTCAGCCACTGTACTTAATGCCTGTTCTGCCTCTCTCACATCGCTCGACATAGTCTCTGCTACAGACGTCTATTCTGGCTCTCCCTTTGTCTTCGTGCATTCAGGTTACGACCCGGCTTGGCGGACGTGCTTACCTGGCTCTGGATCCCGGCTCCCTCTTGACCCTGCAGCTTCTTCCATCCCTCGACCTCAGCTTGTACCTCGACCTTCCGGATCTCTCTCTCCCTGACCTTGGCTAACGGTAACTACTTCGCTTCTTCAGTACCGGTACCGGCAAGTATTGCTAACCTGTTCACACCTGGCTTGGCAACGCCAAAACACCACACTCCGGACACGCTCCTTCTGCTGCGGGTGCGTGCACATATACGTCCCCACCTCAGTATAAGGGACGAGTCTGGTCTGCGGGCAGCACCGGCATAACATCTTGCCTATGTGTATAATGGCAAGAAAATAACCAGGATTGGCGCTCAAGAGGAGATAGTGCCACAAAGAAATAATCCAAATTAAAACAGTGAAATAGTGACACCCTCTGGTAACCAGGACTCACTACAAGAAATTAACCCAAAAAAGTGCAATAAACATATATAAAAAAACTAAAATGAATAAACAAAGGATACCCACTCAACCTAGACAAGATGGGAAAGTCTTCGTTTCCCCTGGGACATAGTGGGTAGAGGTGACAAGGGAGCAGGACACCATGCACATGTAAAAGAGGAGAGATCACAAAAATAGTACAATACTGTAAAGCACAAAAACGATATTCCTATGAAATTCTGCAAAGATTATATTCACAAGCAGACAGTGAGAAGAGGCATTTCACACATAAGGTGTACACGAACAGTAGTCCCACGTAGAGGGGCGTCTGGGAACCAGGATGGAATGGATAGGGTGCACAACAGCAGAGAACAAGAACACACTATAGCGTGAACTGTGCAACAATTTAATGAATTAAAAAACACTTCACAAGTGCCCACTTACAAAGTATATGATAATAACAGGCAATAAGGAACCAGAGGTACAGGCATATGATGATCTCACCGCCCCTTCCTCTCCAGGAATCACAATTAGGTTTGGAATGGAGGCGCTCCGCCACAGGTGCTCCTAATTGCGACCGCAAGAAGCAACGAACAGCTCGGTGTCTCTCCTATACGTGTCTTTGTATCTGCCTCGATTCAACGCGTTTCACTAGGAATCTGGCACCCTATCCTACACTTGCTCTTAAATACAATCAATTCGCTCTTCATTGGTGGTGTATGATGGTCTCTGGTGACGTGGAATTGATGCGCTGCATCTGTGACCAAAGTCACCCGGGATACATGATACAAAGCCAATCCAAGATGGCCACCGTCGGGACAAAAACTTACAAACACCTTGTATAACTTTATCAGCCACATTGTCTTAGTGACACAGTGTTGGGATACATGATACAAAGCCAATCCAAGATGGCCACCATTGGGACAAAAACTTACAAACACCTTGTATAACTTTATCAGCCACATTGTCTTAGTTACACAGTGTTGGGAATGGACAACAGGTCACAAACCCTCTTAAATTGAGTAGTCAGCAAATAAAAGACATTGAATACAGTTAGAAATATACCCAAAAACAATGTTTATACAATTCATGATAAAAATTAATTCTAAAAGTGCATTTTGAAAAGAATATAAACATACTTAAAAAATATACAAATTTGAACTATTGCTAATGTTTGAGATTTTTTTTTTTAATTCTTTATTTATTGTCAACATTTTTATAACAGTAAACACATAACACAATATGATACATTACCAAATCAAAAAAATCAATCACAATCCAACATACAAATTATTATGTCGTAGATACAGATTGTTAAACAATAAATACATTCATAAACAAAAACAAAACAAAATTCTCTTATATTAAACTCTGCTAATAAGTCAACTTCATATTTAGTAACCCCGTTTATCCATATTATTCTCATTTTGGCAGATGATTCCTCTCTCGTCTTACAGTATTCTATGACCAGTGAACTCAGACCACGGTAGCCAGAGAATCTCATATTTTAACCTTGTGTCCGTTGTTATATATGAGATCTGTTCCATTCTCATAACCTCCCATACTCTCGACTCCCATTGTCTCATAGTGGGAGCTTCCAGTTTTTTCCAGTTGTCAGCTATAGTACATCTTGCTGCGTTCAGCATATGTATTAGTAGGGATTTCCTAATTCTATGCCCTTCGACCCCTTCCCTGTTTAGCAATAGAATACTCGGGTCTTTCGGGATTCTGATCTTGGTTATATTGAAAATCTGTTCCACTATTTCATCCCAGAAACACTTTATTTTCTTGCACTCCCACCAGATATGTAGCATTGTACCCACCTCCCCACACTCTCTCCAGCATTTGTCAGATGTTCCTGGATAACATGCGTTCAGTTTTTGTGGCGTATAGTACCACCTGTACATTATCTTATATATATTTTCCAGTATATTCGTCAATATCGAGGAGGTGCTGGCATTACGCCACATTTGTGACCATTCTAGTGCAGAGTGGTCCTTACCCAAATCCTTTTCCCAAGCTAATACAAATCCGGGCTTAGGTTCAGCTTTGATTTCCAATATTGTTTTATAGATATATGATATATTATGTCCTCTAGCACCTAGTACTACCAACGCCGCTTTGAAAGGATTCAATCTCCTCAACATATTTTTTTTATTTCTTTTGGTGTTCATATAGTGGACAATTTGCGTATATTGCCATCTTTCTCCTTCTTTGAAATCAAACTGATCCTGAAAGTATTTAAAATTTCTAATTTCTCCCATGTCCCTCAGGTTTCCTAGTCTTAATAGCCCAACTCGGCTCCACTTTTTAAATATTCTAGAGTCAAGTCCTGGGGGGAAATCAGAGTTCCCACATATTGGGGTGAGTGGGCAAGGGAACATACAGACCCTCTCATCTTTGGATATTTCATCCCCCACACATAAAGCTGCACCGATAGTAGGGTGTTCATAGAGATCTTTAGGTCGATCTATTTTCCTAAGCCAGGGAACCTTATTGGTATCTATATTTTTACAGTAGTTATTTTCAATTTCCACCCACAGTTTATTCTTTGTAAAATGATACCATTCAAAAAGAGCGTTCACCTGCGTCGCAAGATAATACTTATTAATATTCGGCAGCCCGAGTCCTCCTTGTGATTTATGTCTTTGCAGCATTTTAATATTAGTCCTTGGTTTTTTAAATTCCCAAATGAATTTATTAATTTTACTTTGAAGCATGGCAATATATTGCTTGGGGACTTTCACTGGGATAGTCTGGAACAGATACATAAGCCTTGGCAGGATATTCATTTTACCTATCCACGAGATAATACTTTTATTCCATCTTTTTAAATCATCTTCTATTACTTTAGCTAGTGGGGTGTAATTAGCCTGGAATAGCTCTTCTACTCTTGATGTTATATTTGTTCCCAAATATTTTATACTTTTAACCTTCCATTCAAAGGGGAAATTTTCTTTTACCTGGTCTGCCAATTCTGCTGACAGATTTATATTGAGAGCCTCTGTTTTTGTAAGGTTCATTTTAAAATTAGATGCTAAACTATGGGCCTCATGCAGTAAAGCGACGATTATGTGAAATCGGCAAGCTTACCGATTAGTCATGTTATTGGCGATTTTTCCTCTCCGTATGCAGTAAGTGCCGAATACATTCAAAATCAACCCGAAAACAAATCCGCCCACTCTCACGATGATTAGCCGATCACACACAGGTGTATCGGCGTGCGTGGCGGGGTGCTGTTAGGTTGGCCAATCACAAATCTTGCTGAATCAGGCGAAACAAGCATGTATTGGATAGCGCGCCATATTTAAAGGCAACGTGTACTGCTAATCATTCTCTGTGTTGTTGGGAGTGAGAGAGAGAGAGACGCACAGAGCTGGCTGATTGAAGATTTGCATATTGACTGAGAGACTTGTTGTGTATTGGGAGAGCTTTGTCCTTTGTTGTTTTGTTTACATCTTTGTCTTGTTTTATATGTGGAAGTGTTTCGTGTGATTGGCTGTACATTTCTTGTCTGTTTTTTGTGAGTGCTGTAAGTATGCCCGCAAAGCGTGGGAAGAGTGATGCTGGTGGGAGTGGGAGTGCTACTCGGGCGAGTACACGTCGGAGTGAACGTACTGTTCAGGGGAGTGATGTTGCTGGTGCACCGAGTGGTGTTGCTGGGAGTGGGAGTGCTGGTGCTGGGAGTGGTGTTGCTGGGAGTGTGAGTGCTGTTGCTGGGAGTGCTGTTGCTGGGAGTGTGAGTGCTGTTGCTGGGAGTGGGAGTGCTGTTGCTGGGAGTGTGAGTGCTGTTGCTGGGAGTGGGAGTGCTGGTGCTGGGAGTGGGAGTGCTGGTGCTAGGAGTGGGAGTGCTGGTGCTAGGAGTGGGAGTGCTGGTGCTAGGAGTGGGAGTGCTGGTGCTAGGAGTGGGAGTGCTGGTGCTAGGAGTGGGAGTGCTGCTGGTGGCGCAGTTGCTGATGGGGTGTCTGGTGGTGGCGTGCTTGCTGGTGGCCAGCTTTTGGAGGCTCTTCCATTGGAAGAAGGAGAGTCCAGTCAGCACCAGCCAAGCTCTGACCCTAAACCTGCTCGGAAGAAACGTGTGGAGAAGCCACGTAATCCTCGCTTCAATGACCAGGAAAATACAGCTCTTGTCACTGGCATTCTGGAGCACTATGACAGTATATATGGACATTTACTAGGTAAGTGTACCTTTACATTTATTATTCAAATACATGTGATCCTAGGTCATCTGAGTTTTGTTCATATGCAAATATGGGTTCAGAATATCTTTCTATGTTAATTAGTCTGGAAACACAGCTTTTTATCATGCCTTACAAGGACAACTAAACACAGGCGGTCAATTTGCCATAACTGCATACAATATGAATGCAACCTTGCTTACATGTATAGGTTTAGTAGTGAATGCTCATGTGCTTCACATATTACACCTAAAACAGCATGTTTGCTATCTCTTGGAACAGCTAGCAGTGTAGGAAACTGGTGCTTCTATTATTATTAATTTACCTCATATATTTTATATGTTTTTCAAGGGCGGACAAGTTCATCAAGCAGAAAAGAAATGTGGGACACAATAGTCATTGGTGTCAATGCGTGTGGGAATCATGTCAGGGACAAGCGGAATTGTCACAAGAGATTTGATGATATTAGGTCAAAATTGAAAAAGAAAATACAACAGCAACGCTTGCATGCTACTGGCACTGGAGGTGGGCCCACACCACAACGTCTGATATTAACTCCATTGGAGGAGCTGCTTGGGGCAAAATTACTTCCCGTCGTCGTGGAAGGCTTACCTGGTGACCGTGATATTGGAATTTATCCCTCACAATTTCCACCAGGTGAGAAATATTACTGTACTAGGCGTGTCGTTGCTTACAGTTATTTTGCATATTTAAACTGCTTTTTATACTGTCTTCACAATATAAGCATACCTGCATCTATATATGTATATGTCTGATTCTGTATATATATATATCTCAAAATAGACATATATGTTGTAGTCCTACTAAAAGCAGTAACTAATATAGCACGTGCCATTGCGTGCTCATTTACATGTGAATTCCCAAAATGCATTGCTGCAGTGGAAGCAATTGATGGTGGGCGAAGATGGGGAACAACAGGGTAGTACACATGTGTAACACATGTTAATGAGAAATTATTACTAGCTACAGGTACAGAACATAAATATGTATAATATTATTGTGTATTTTATTTATTTTACTCCGACAAACATTACATTACTGCCTATTTTAAGCATGCATCAAATATATTGCATGAAACGGCCTACAAACATCACTTGCACTAACACATCTATAGTTGTTTATGAAAAGGTCCATTTTTGCTTTAAGTCATATACAGACAGCATAATGAGGCACACGTATCATATGTTATGTCATTGTTTTCATAACTTAAAAACTGCACACGACTATTTAGCTCATCTACCATTGTGTTAAAGCAGCTGCAATTAATATCTCATCACAGCATATACTTCAACAGAGGGGGTGGGGTTCAGCACACACACAAATTACAGGCTCATTTTAGGGTCAACTTAGTTCACACCATTTTCACCTGTTTCAAGTAATTGAAAGGTGTGGCTGATTAGGCTTTTTGGGGAAGGGAATACCGTTCTTACAACCTGACTAGCACAACTGAAGTTAATCACACTCATTTGAAAGCTTAACTTTAGCTACTAAATGCCCCAACAACTCATTACTTATCAAAGCGTACGTCACACATTAGTTCACTCATATCTATAGTTGAACTACTATCAACGACACATTATCACACACTGCATGTGTTGTCTTGTTGAGTGACAGCCACATTCAGGTGTGCCACATCTTCTATTAATGTACCACACATATCCTGTACCAAAAACAACACTTTTTGCAATATGACCACCTTCATGATAACCATTGTGAATGGTCATCTCATGATAGTTATGTACATTATGATACTGATATCACTACACAACATATGATTTTTATGTACAAATTTAATCTATTTATCCTCACGCATTACTGCAGAAACATAGTATGTTGTATGTTAGGGAACTCAAAACTTCTAAGTACACAGGCATGTACATTGTTATTACAACTATTTATGTTCACTTTCACACACACATTTTGGGTTAAGGAACTGATGCTGTTAGGTACTCATAAATACAGAACATACAATAACTGTTTGTTCAATATTTACACATGTAAATGTAAAACTTATGTTATTGTTATATATAGTTGCCCCTGGAGGACATGTGTCACCTGAGACGGAACAAGTGTCTTCACCTGGGTCAGCCAGCTCAACACACCTAGAAGGTGAGTGTACACTGGCGACACACTTTATTCGAGCTTGGCTAGTGCCACGAATTCGGGTATACCCGGGTGTATTGAGGTTTGTGACTGTTTTCTGCCCGAGTACATTGAGTTATTTTCCAAGCAGGGATTGAAGCATTTTATTCCCGCTGGCTGCAATACTGCACAGTATATATATATAAACTGCATTACAATTCATGAATTTATGCCATCTGGTAGACACGCGAAGCATTGCAGCCTATTAAATCCTAATCATTATCATTTAACAGATCAGCCGCCCATCAGCCAGGCATGAACCCAGGCTGGGAAGGCAAATGCAACGGGGCTTGTCAGAGGTTAGGAGTGGCGCATTCCAGGTATCTGCCAGGTACATACCGGGTATTTGCTCGAATAAAGTGTGTCGGTGCAGTATCAGTTGGTGGCCATATAATATGTGCTCTTCTATATGTTATGTTGTCATGTTCATTATTTGTTTTGCACATGTTCTTTAAATAGGATTACTTAGTGTCAGTGAAAATGAAGTGTAAGGCAACATGTATTGTGTTAGTGATGTTAACTATCATGTAGGAGTTGTGAGTTTAGAGCAAGTTTTCATTCACTCATATTTCATACTGAGTCCAAACATTATTCTTAAGTCAAGGTAGTTTTTAATGTGAGGTTATAAAACGTATGGAAACATGTTAGTTGTTACTTATGACACAGTAGAATTACATAGTAACACAGCAGAGATTAACATGCCATTTAATAATGTGTACATTTATTTGTAGAACATGATGATGAGGATTATGATGATGATGATGATGATGATGCCGCCATAGACACACAAATACAAGCAAGTGACCATGAAGAGGTTCCAATTGAAACTGTTTTACCGCCAAATCGTCCAGCAACTACCACATACGATGCAATTGTAGCTTCTGAGGGAAAAATTGTGGAAGCAGAAAATCGTCGCCATTCTGACCTGATGACAGTGCTGGAAAGGATGATTGCACTGCAGGAAGAAACAGTTTCACAATTGGCACATCTCCACAGAGTCTTCATTGAAGTGCCTAAACAGTTGCAAAAAATCAACACCTCATTCGAAGCATTAGTTGTTCAGCAAACCCAAGCAAATTACTTGAGAATGACTAATGTACCACAATTCAACTTGAACACCTCACAGGCAGGATCTGTACATGCTGGTCAGTTTTCACCACATGCTTCTGATCTTCATTCACCAGGTCCGAATGTTACCGGTCAAGTAGCAGACATTGCTGTGCAGGTTCCTGACGACATCCTACCGCTGCCATCTGTACAAAATCAGCAGCTGACACCTACAAAGGAGGCGACAAAAACAAAACACAAGCAGTTACTACTGACCAGTTTTTGGTCAAAAACAAAAAAAGACACACATGAAACAGACCAACCATCACTTGTGCAGTGTCTACCAACTTGCTCACATGTGTCAGTGGGCACAAGCCCTGTCGGTGAGTCACTGGCCACAAGCCCTGTCCGTGAACAGTCACTACCCACAAGCCCTGTAAGTGAGTCACTGCCCAAAAGCCCTGTCGGTGAACAGTCACTGCCCAAAAGCCCTGTAGGTGAGTCACTGGCCACAAGCCCTGCCCGTGAAGTGCCAGAGGCCACTCAAAGTGGCTCTGTTGTGGCTAAAGTTGTTGCCAAACGAAAAAGGAAAATTCAAGAGACAACAAGCAGGCCTGTTACTCGCTCTCAAAAGGAACAAAAAAAATAAATGTTATAATTCACTAAATATGTCTTTGGCCTTGTTTTGTTGACTTCAGATTATCTAATTAATATTGTATGTATGCTGAAGACTGTGTTGTTTCCAAACTTTCAAGTATGTTCTTGTACACGTGAAGTTTTGGAAATGTTAACACTCCTAATTAATGAATAGTGTTATAAATATTTATGTATTAATCGTCTGTTCAGTAATGGTCCACCAGGAGCCAGTTGCTAAGTTTAGAGAAGCTGCCATTGACTTTGCAGCAAAACATTGCATTTGGGTGTGTTACTTGATGTAATCATTGCATGTGCATATTATTCACATGCAATTATAAAAACACCTATTTAACTGCAAACATCTTTCTTGTACGTGTACAGCAGGATTATGTGTTAAATATTACTTACCTTTGCTGGCCATTGTAATGTTGTCCTTTAATCATTTATGTGTTCTTGTTTGAAGAACATCTCTGAATGTATACTAATATATATATGTAGTATGTATGGATATATGCACAGTGTGTGTGTGTGTATGTATATATAGTACTATCTAAACTGGTATAGATGTATTTACAAAAAACATACACTTCATGCTTCCTTGTGAAAACACAGTATTTTAATAATACAGGCCTAATGTTTGAGAACTATACTAAGTGTGAGCCTCTAACAGTATTGGGCGCAAACAAATGTTTATTACTTAATTCACTCATGTTTATCACCATTTAAATAGGTTTCATACAAGGCCTACTTACTGCCATCAATATGTTGTGTGTACTCCTGCAATATAAAAAAAAAAAATAAAACAAAATATATATATATATATATATATATATATATATATATATATACACACACAATATACATATAGTACAATATACACTTTATATATATATATATATTTATGAGAGAGATATATTTATATATATATATATAGATACACACGTATTTAAACTCATGCAGACAGGGAGTTAACCAGACTTTCAAATACACACAGAAATGTATGCGGGAAAAAAACATTTAATTTTGCAGGTGTGTGTATTTACTGATATGGCTGTCTAAGCACTATTTTCACACAGTGCTCTTTGTTATTTTTCAAGAAAACTCAATGTTACTGAATTAAAAGTGTAGGAATGTTTTCAGAAACGAGATAAAAAAAGGATACATGTTTGTCCCACAAGCGGCTATCAGAAACCACAAATGTTCAACCAATTAAAACTACACATCCAATTGGCGTTTGAAATAAGGAGTAACAGTTTATACTTTTGTTGACCTTGAAAAGGAAACACAGCAATTTGTTAGCCATTGAGCAGTTTCATTTTTATGAGCAAAGAACAGATACCTGCACACATCTTTTGTGCTACTCTGCAATGGCTGATGAATTCGTTAAAAATATGAATCCGCATTTAGGGTATAAATACATGGTATCAGAAGCTATTTTGACAACTTGCGGACACAAAGCGAGCACACGCCAAATCTATGATTTGATTCGAGCAAAATATCCTTATTACCAAGACCGTGGGCATGCGAGCAATTTTAATTCCTCAGTAAGATTCACTTTATCAACTAATGACTGTTTTGAACGTGTGCAGGATAAGCTAGAAGACAACTATGGTTTCTGGAAGATTGCCAAGGAAAAACATTTCACCGTGAAAGAGGGCACATATATTGTGCTTAAAGGCATATTTATTCCTAATGCCAATAGCAATGGATCCGCTACTACTGTTCCGTGTGAATCGATACCTGCTGCAATATCTGCACCCTCCATTCCTAAAACCCACATTGTACAAGAACAAAACTACTATGATTATGTAGCAAGCCTTTCAGCTGAAAATGCATTGGAATGGGTACCCGAAGAAATGAACCTACCTCCGGACCAATTGTTTGAAGAAAGCAGTGGCGATTCCTATGAGCGCTTCATGGAGGAGATGTGTGTCATACTGGATTCAGCGGGTGGGTCAAGCGTGGATGAAAATGCCTTGCATTTCTGGAGCGACCAGTTGCAGAAAGACGAAGAGTTAATTCTAGAAGAATGGTAAATATAACAACCGTTATGCGTTGACTCTGCGTTTAAATGTTTTTTTTTTTGTAACCACCATTTTCCCTTTCAATGCGTGGATACAGCGTAACATTGCAGACTGCATAACATGTACCGATCACAAAGAAATTGTTTCCGAATACAATATAGTAGAACCTGAAAGAGTAGTACACATTGCTGACGGAATAAATATACGTACTTTCCTATCCCTTTAAACATATTAGCAACATTTTACCATAACTCTAACACATACCTGTTTTGTTATCATGCAACATCTACAACATTTAAAACCGGGTCCACCACGTATGACGTGGGACCCTTGTCATGGGCCAAGGCGTCCTTAAAAAGGATTACGGATGTAAGTCCCGCCCCCAAGCGACGTGCGCGCCTCAAAGCCTATTGGCTGTCATGTTTTGTTATAGTAACGGTAACTGCAGTGTGTCATGCGTGCGGCTCACTGTTTGTAGGCGTCAACTGGGCGTTAGCCGAATGTTAATTGAGTGGGAGGAGTGTTAGCGTGCGTTTCACGCTGGCTTAACATGACGTCACACGTATTGCATTTGCGCATTGTGTTATCGGCCGTCCTTTCTGTCCAAACACGTCTGTTTAAAAAGAATACAGATGTACTAGTTTAGAACGAATGTAGTTTCATCTTCATTGTATTTGAAAAAAAGATTTTATGTTTACTGGTATTTTCAACATGTATTGAACGCACAACGTACGCTTTGTTTTGCGCATGCGCTCACAGTTAGTGGAGCCAAGCGTGAAGTGCGTGCGCACACTAAGATGTGCGTGCACATTTTTCAGTATACAGGCAACGTTCACTTCATATACATAGTTATGCCTGCTACAAATGTAAAGAAAAATTACATACTGATGTACACTTGTAGTTCTAACATATAAGTGAGTGACGTGTGTATGTACACAATCATATAGAGCTGTGTAACGCGTTGTCACGGATACATATATAGTAAGGTGCCATATTTGACCATCATGTGTTTGCTGTATTTCAGAGATGTCGGGGAAGATACAATCGGATCAATGTATGATTTCAGAAGAGTCTACCTTTATATGAGATGATTGTGAGGAGGAGCCACCGACTACTATACTACATATGGAACTAATTTTATATTGCTTGCAGCGCTTATTAACAAACAATTAAAAATGTGATACCCTTATGCCTATATTGCATAAGCACTTAATTAACATAATGATGTTGCAAAAGAGTGCCTCATGAATTTTTATTGAGTGTTCTTTAATGACTACTATCATTTTATGGCATGGTGTGTTTTATATATAACAACCATTCCCACTCTGCTAACACATTTGTGTATTCTATTGTGTAATGGAACGTATGACTGTCGAAACTATGTAACAATAATAATAATAATAATAATAATTATAATATGAGCATGTTCATGTATAGCGCTGCTAGTTGTACACAGCGCTTTACAGACACATTTTTCAGGCTGAGGTCCCTGGCCCGTGGAACTTACAATTTATTTTTTGCCGCCTGAGGCACAGGGAGATAAAGTGACTTGCCCAAGGTCACAAGGAGCCGACACCGGGAATTGAACCAGACTCCCCTGCTTCAAACTCTCAGTGCCAGTGTGTGTCTTTACTCACTGAGCCACTCCTTCTCCCAATGTAAAGGACACTTACAACCAACTAGCCATTTATTGTTAAAAATCTCTTGTTACATGGGTATGTTGATAAAATGGTTTGGAACTGTAGCAAATAATGTTATTGGCCAGATGTTGTGGTCCCCTACAATGCATGATGTTCTGAATATTACATCAACATCATGTAATGAAGTACGTTTCTGTGTATATTTCATTAACCTAACTAACTATAGTTTACTGTGTTTATTAAACGTTCTAAAAATACATAGTATAGTCAATATGATGATATAAGCTACCATAATAAAGCTGGTGTTATCATTTGTCGGTGTTATACATGGATCCTACACAAATTGATACAGACACAAACCGTTGTCTTAAAAAGTGTGTCTATGCTAATGTGCACGTGATTGACGTTACAATTGTGAGAATACTTGATCATTATCATCATGATAATGATGAAGTGACGTGATTTATATTCCAAAAATATTACCAACATTGTCATATTGGTAAATTAGAAATGCTAAATGACAGTAACATTTGCGACAAAATTGTCTTTTCTGTTAACAGTTTTACACTTGGTACATGTAGGACACATCCACACACGTGTGACTTATACATACACATGTCACAAATTTAAATTAATGTTGACTATTAATTCCTAGCATTAAAAAACACCTACATTGCTAAATATAAGATGTAGTACGCATTGTTGTGATTACAGGCATTCATGCATGGAGTGTTATGATCAGTCAATTTCATCCGTGATGAATGAGCTCCCGTAAGTAAACAAATAAGTACAGTTATCCCCTTGTCTCCAAACACCTCTATATTACATTAATGGAATTTATAAGGAAACATACATAAAATGTGATGAAATGTGAGTAATCATTTTCTAATACAATGCACATGAAAGCTCAAGAGTAGCTAAATGCATATACATGATACAGAAAGTACATATATGTTACATTTGTGTTTAAACCAATATGTTGGGTTTTTACTTCAAATAATTATAGGAAGATTGATGTAGGCACATCTTATGAGAGATGTCAGCAAATATACATACCATGATCAGTCATACTGGAGATATACCTATAATGCAAAGGAACAATATATAAATTGCAAACATTGACATGCCATCTTCAGTACCGTAAACAACACAGCAAAGTGTGTATTTGGTGTTAAATGTGCAACACCATGTATATTTAATCACATTCAAAATGTAAATGAGCCTGGTGTACACATCATATGGATGTACATGTTACACTGCACCAATAACATTGTATGTAAGCATACTAGAAGCATGAATGAGTATGGGCATAATATGTGTATTGTCTTAGCATAAGGAACAACACAATGCTAAAATATTAGTGCTTTGTTACCCCAGTTGTATTCACATACACACAACTAAAGTACAATTGAAGAGGGATTATATAACCTGTGCAACAATAACATACCGGTGCCACATCCCTTTGTGCACACAGCAGAGAAAAGAAAGGTGTGCAACCCATATTCATCTGTGTCCTACCAGAAGGGTATATAAAAAAACATTATTGTTAAGATAACATAATGTAACTATAAAAGTAGAACTTGGAACATATATGTTTTTACTTACAAGAAAAAAATGAATTGATGAGATTCTGGCGTGTCTGGCCACCACTGACTGTTTGTTCATTTTCAGCAGCTACATGGGTGGGATGCTCGTCTACCAAAGCCTCAGCTAGGTCTGATTGTACATTGTGCCTGAGTGCAACATTGTGTAAAATGCAACAGGCAAGGATAATATCAGACACTTTTTGAGGCTTGTATAGAAGAGCCCCACCAGTTCTGTCCAGACACCTAAATCTGGTCTTGAGTAGGCCAAATGTCCTCTCTATAACAGATCTTGTAGATATATGGGCTGCATTGTACCTCTCCTCTGCTTCAGTTTGAGGGTTTAGCACCGGAGTCAAGAGCCACGGCCTAATTCCGTATCCTGAGTCACCTATAATGAATGGAGCACACATAAGCTGACATTAGTGATCAAATTGTACAATGCCAACATTCCTAAATAAAAATGTGTTTTGTGTTAGAACATGTAAATGTGTACTCACCCAGCAGCCAACCATGTTCAAAATGTCCCTCTTCGAACGCATGGAAGACTGAAGAGTTCCTCAGGATAGAGGAATCGTGACTGGAACCAGGGAATTTGTGTACCACATGCATTATCCTCATCGTCGCATCACATACCACCTGTACATTGAGTGAATGGTAGTGCTTACGATTGCGGTACACATGCTCACTCTGACTAGGTGCAATCAAAGCAACATGTGTGCAATCGATTGCACCCAGCACACATGGTATCCCTGCTATATTATAAAAGCCAGTCCTGACTTCCAGCCACTCTGTCGCCTCTGTAGGAAAATGAATATAATTCCTAGCGCGTCTATTGAGTGCATAGAGAAACTGGGTCAAGGCCCGCGAGAATGTAGATTGCGAGACCCCGCCCACTATGCCCACAGTTGTCTGGTATGACGCGGAAGCAAGATAATGTAATGAGCACAGCATTTTAACAAGCCCAGGGACTGCACGACCTCTGGCTGTGAAAAAATCTAAATCTCCCCTTATCTCCTCATAAAGAGATAAGATTGCTGCTGAACTCAAACGATAGCGACTTACAATCTCCTCCTCACTCATCCCATCTAACAGGGTTCTCTCCCTGTACACACGCGGACGAGGCACAACTTGTCTCCTCTGTCTTCTCCTCTGATCTCCTGTCCCTCTACCTGTCCCTCGGCCTGTCCCTCTCCCTGTCCCTGTCGTATCCGCGTGCCTGTCCCTGTCACTGTCCCTCGGTCTGTCCCTCCCTTGCCCTATATGATTCTCTTGATCAGCAAGCATGTCATAGAAAAGAATGTTCCTCCGTCTCCTAAACAATCGCAACATTTTGAAATGAGTAGCTGTGAATGAGCAGGTAATGGGCGTCCTTTAAATAGGTATGTGATGATGTCAGGTGACATAGTAAAATGCAAGGTGTTACATTAACATAATAAAGTACTTCTGTGGCAAGCTGTGTGCAGTTGTTGTTATAAGTATTTGTTGTGTGTATTCTGCAGGGAATGATGATATTTGCCAATGATGTGACGTGAAGCTTTGTACAAACATTGCTTGCAAATAAATAGTTGCATGTGCAATGCATGTAAAACTTCTGAACGCAACAGTCAGTCATGTAATTAGACAAAAAGGCTGAGATTGACGTGGGAAAAGTTTTGTGTAACATGTGTAATTAGCCATGTTATTGTCACATGTTGACAACAATGAATAGTCGTGTGCATATGCATGCATTTCTGTAAGGAGGATAGTTGCTATAGAATGAGTTTACAAGGTGTCCCAATGATGAATTACTGTACATGTGTGTATAAGTTAGGTTGAAGTGCTTGTAATGCAACGGTTATAATGTAAACATGCAATGTGAT
The DNA here is from genome assembly GCF_040206685.1 of Ascaphus truei. Classification (NCBI taxonomy): domain Eukaryota; kingdom Metazoa; phylum Chordata; class Amphibia; order Anura; family Ascaphidae; genus Ascaphus; species Ascaphus truei. The sequence goes on from NC_134497.1 coordinate 25,840,213, forward strand.
TGCGCGTCCAATAAGTGACGTTAGGAAAATAGGCTGGACCAAACCTAGATGTAAACATGAGAATTTAGATGTACATGAACGTTTAAAGATGCGTGACACATTACAAGCATTGTGTAATGTAAAGGAACATGAATATACTGTGTATGTGTGACATGTGTGACATGTGTAACATCATGTAAATAATTGTCGCTCAGTTCAGTAAAATGTGTGATATGATGTGAGGTTCTCCTTTAAGAGTTGAGTATAGTATTTTCCCTTGCCACATCATCACATGATGAGTAATGTGACCCGCAAATGCTGAAAACATGTAAAAGTAGAATGTTATGCAAATAATACACGTCAGCTGTGACACAATGCAGGAAATGCCCCCCACACTGTAATGCAAATGACGTTTGTATTGTGAGCAATGAAACGTAAACAGTACTATACTGTTATACGTCCCCGCTCCATAGACTCCATTGATGTACAGAAGATTTTTTTTTTCTAAGTGCCGTTCCGGCAGCCTTAGCGATTGTTCTCCCCTCCAAACTGCCAACTTTAGTTGGCGGGACAAATTGGCCATAACATCTCAATTTCGTAGTGCCGATCAGCCCCGATAAGCTGATTTTTTTTGTTGAATCCAGCCGATTTAAAAAAGTGGCGATCAGTGGCTAAAACAGGCTTATCGGCAGCCGACTGGCCATAACAAAATTATCGGCCCCGAAACCTGGCGAAATCAAGCACTTATCGGCGCTTACTGAATCTCAAACCCAATTTTGGCTATAAAATGGCGATAATTCCCTTATCAACGCTTACTGCATGAGGCCCTATATCTTCCTAGCACACTCATTATATTTGGTAATGATACCAGCGGGTTAGTTATTATCAGTAGGATATCATCTGCGTATAATGCGATCTTATGTTCTTTCTCACCTATTTGAACTCCTGTGATATCTGGGTGATTTCATATTGATTCTGCTAGCGGCTTCATTATTAGAGCAAAAATCAATGGGGACAATGGGCACCCCTGTCTTGTACCATTAAGTATGCTAAATGAGTTCGAGATCTGTCCATTTACCTTGACCTTTGCCGATGGGTTACTATATAGGGCCTTTACATACTGTCTAAACATATCACCCGTTCCTATACGTTCCAACATTTTAAACATAAAATTCCACTGCACCCTATCAAAGGCCTTTTCTGCGTCTATGGACAGTATCATAGTTGGGGTCTGTGTTTTATTGGCCTGGTTCAGTATATTTATAATTCGCCTAGTGTTATCTTTGGCTTCTATTTTTGGTATAAATCCGGTTTG
>NC_134497.1:25846506-25932290 GCF_040206685.1 Ascaphus truei
AAACAGCCTTGGTTTTAGTAGCCCCAGGGATACAAGGGGGTCACTCCCCAATATTTTTCTATTGTACTCCATAACCCCCAGGGTGCTCACCTCGGCTAATTTTAGTATTACTTATAAAGTTTACTAACAAAATTATAATGAAGAGATAAACAGGACTTCTAAATTGTATTTGAGGTCTTTTCTTTTTGATGATCAGTGTTTTTCAATGTTCTAATCAGCCCACGCATTACTTTTTCACTTTTTTCTGTTTTGAAAAAGTTTTTTCTACATTTATATGCATTTTTAAAATAAGCTACAAAGTTTGGGAAAAAAATGGAGGAAATTGATACAGATACGGATCTTACTGATGTGGATACCTATGTTAATAATTGTGAAGACAATACAAAACGCTCCAAGAAGGCAGCACATTTATTTGATGAGAGTAAGGAGGTCATATGTGAAGAACCATCTGACTTAACTCACTACTTTGTAAAACTGGAGAGACTTTTAGTCCAAAATATAAGACTTTGGTGGGACATAACGTCACTTGAGAATTATGTCAGGAGTAATAGAATTCCTAGGGGATTACGGATTAAAAAAACACCTACATTTGGATTTACAAACAAGCAATTTGAACTGGACTGGTCCAATACATTGGATCAATGCTCAGCTAAATTGATGGACTTAATTATACAACATAAAACAAAAGAGAAAGAAGTACTAATGGCAGAAATTAGTGGTCTTAGGAATAATCTGAAACCATTTGCAAAAATGGAACAGTTCATCAAAAATGACAAAACTCTTTTATCTAATATAGAATCCATTGAGGACGAAATAAGTGATAAGAAACAGTTCAAATTCGAACGAGACCGCACAGATTATATAAAGGGTCAGGTCTATTGCTGGCAAAAGCCCCAATTTCGGGATAATGTGGGGTCCAGTACACCCAAGGGCCAAAAATCATTTAACAAAGGGTGGTCTAAAAAGACACCGAAGAAGTCAATTCTAAAAAACAAACCCATAGAGGCTTCAAGCGTAGACTCAGATTTTTCTGACCATGAACAGAGGTCCCATTCAGTCTCGTTTGAAAGCTCTTCTGATCAAATAAGGGACACACAAGGAAGATCTAGAAGTGATAGTAGATCCTCAATCCAACCAGTGGTTAAACCTAAGTCTTCTAAACCATCGGAAAAACCTTCTTCCTCTTTTTTAGCCTCAGGTTCCAGAAACCCCAGAGAACCCGACGATCAAGGAGGAAACGGGGAGGCACGCGGACGGATAAAGAGAAAGAAATATATCTAGATGAGTCCAATACTAACAATGTCATTAATCTTTCAGGAGCGGAACTTTCCCATAAACAGTTAACCCTTCTCAACAGAGGTTTGGGGTTTGCACCAGATCAGGACTTCCAATTATTTCAAACGGTCATAGACTTACAAAAATTCACAAGGAAGTTAACCTTGAAAAAGTTCTTTTCATCAAGAGGACACTTTGAGACATTAGAACCTGATACTGTTTCTTCGGATATAATTCCATCTGCAAATATTGATTCTTGTTTATCTAACACTGTACAGGCTGATGATTCTAACTTTAATTTTCAGGAAATATGTGCATTGTCAGATTTAAATACGTTGTTGGAACACCAGGGGGAACCACTTAATAACTTTCAGCAATCATTTTTTGGCATGCATTCAACAGGCCTTAAAAGAAAGTCAATTTTTTGCCCTAATTACAACAGGGGCCCTTTTATCACTACATTCGAAAAACTGGTAGAAAGAGACTTAAAAATATTGTCTCAAGGTTTTTCCCATTCCAACATACGTACTAATAATCTGACATACACGGAAGTTCAACAATTGAACCTATTGAAAAAAAGAAACGATATTGTATTCAGAAATGCAGATAAGGGGGGTGCCCTAGTGATATTGTCAACTGAACAATATCAAAGGGAGGCACTCAGACAATTGAGCGATCGAACTAATTATTCATTGTTGAAGGGAGATCCAACGTTGAGATTCAATTCTGAGCTCAACGAATTGATTGAGTTTGGAAAGATCTTATGCGTTGTTAATCAAAAAGAATTTCATTATCTGAGTTGTCCACATCCCGTGATTCCGGTATTCCACCACCTCCCGAAGATCCATAAGTCACTGCGGGACCCTCCGGGTCGTCCAATAGTGGCGAGTATTGGATCTTTGGGAGATGGGTTATCGCGGTATGTGGACAACTACTTGCAACCATTGGTATCTTGTTTACCATCATACATTAAAGATTCTACAGATCTTATGGTCGATCTACAGGATGTGGTCTGGAAGTCACAATATAGGTGGGTAACACTTGATGTTGTTTCTTTATATTCAATTATTAATCACGATCACGGCCTTTTGGCAATAAATCACTTCTTGGATTTATCTGAACTTTCAACCTCACTTTGCACATTTCTACATGACTCGGTTAAATTTTTGTTAACACACAATTATTTTTTATTTGATTCACTATTTTATTTCCAGAATTTAGGCACTGCAATGGGCACAAGCTTTGCACCATCATACACAAATTTATTTATGGGTTTTTGGGAAGCACAGCACATTTATCACAGTAATAATCTATTCCGTTCTAATATTATTTACTTCAAAAGATTTATAGATGATTTAATAATGATATGGGAGGGTGATGAAGCATCCCTCACGGCTTTTGTTGATTCTATAAATAAGAATGATTATAACATTCGGTTCACATATGAGAATAATATTAATCACATTCACTACCTAGACCTCCTCCTGTACATCGATCATGACTCTACAATACAAACGGATATTTTCCGTAAAGCGAACTCTAGAAATACTTTACTATGCGCTCAGAGTTGCCATCCCCGTCCACTAATAAAAAGCATCCCCAAAGCACAGTTCATCAGATTGAGGAGACTGTGCTCAGATCAGGATAGCTTCCTAGAACAATCAGAAATATTGTCTAAAAGATTTGCGGCAAGAGGCTACAGCAGTACTGATATTAACTCTGCTTTTGAAATAGCCAACTCCATTGACAGAAAGACCCTTATAAAACGAAAAAAAGCACAATCCAATAGGGTCAAACAATCGTCCTTTTCCAAGGACAATGAAGTAAGCCCTTTGTTTATTACAACCTATAACCGTCAATCACGTTTAATATGTGACATTTTTAGAAAACATTGGCAAACATTGTCCTTGGACAAGGACATAAAAGAATTTGTAAAAAATGGGCCACGTTTCGTATTTCGGAAAGGAAAGACAATTGCCTCCCATTTATCACCCAGTCTGTTTAGGTCCCAGGTAGGAAATTTGAAAAATATTCCGAAAGGATTTTTCTCCTGTGGAAACTGTACTATGTGCAAATACTCCAAATCCACCAAAATGATAAAATTTAACACGAATAAATACTATTTGATTAGTTTTTTAAATTGTAACTCCAGTCACGTAGTGTATGTCTTGTCATGTGGGTGTGATAAAAAATATGTCGGGCGAACAATAAGATCTGTAAAGCTAAGAATTGCAGAACATGTTCGCCTGATTAAGAAAAGAGATCAAACACATCCGGTGTCTCGACATTTTTCTATGTGCCCTAAGGGGGGTATTGAAAACTTTACATTTTCTGTTATAGAACATATCCCTTGTCATATTCGGGGGGGGACAGAGAAAATGTACTTAACAGGCGAGAAATGTACTGGATTTACACCTTGGGCACCCTTCATCCATTGGGTATTAACCAGGATTGGGAGCTAAAACATTTCCTGGTGGAATAAATCATTCCCAGAGGGGTGTCCAGGTGTAACTACATTAACATACCATCTTAAGAATTACTATGGTGTAATAACTAACAAGATTAGAGAATATCATGTTTCATATTGAGGTTTAAAGATTTTGCATGACAAATGATTAATCTCTTGCCTATAACAGTAACATGTGTCTCTTACAGTCCACACAGGTATCCCTTAGGGATTACATATTCATGACATTGATTTGTAGAGTTAATACCAAGCAGAATACTGATTGAGAGTGTATACATTTAAACCCATCCTCCATTTTTTCGAAACTGCTAGCTTAATATATCAATGAATGTACTATCAGCCTTTGTTTTTAAATCATTGTTTTTATTTTTCGGTTTTAACATTTGTAATTGTGACATATATTGTGTTTACCACAGGGGGCGTCTGCTGTATAGCTAACAATGACAACTCGCAACTTAATGCTTATTTCTAGCCACATTGCTTTCAGATGTGAAGGGGAGTATTGCATTATGGTGACCAATCAGAAGTAGTCAGTGTGTATATAGTAGACGCCGCATGTGAAGGGAAGTCACTCTTTGAAAAAGTCTGATCCCAGACGAAACGCGTCAGAGTGTCCAGTTGCTTTATTTCCACCAGGCTGTGTTTATCTTAGGTGTTAGCAGCTGTGCAACATAACAATATAATATTTATCAACATGAGCACTTTATTTTCTAATCGTAGCAGTAGGGGTCTAGATATAGATTCAGTATTTTCTACGCAAGACACTAATGATGGACCTATGATACAAGAAGAAGAGAAGGTAGAAGGTTTAGAAGCTACTTATGAAAGACTAGAAAAATTATTAATAAATGAATCTCGACAATTATGGGATGCAGTAGCTTTAGAAAAATATTTAGAACAAAAAATGATCCCTAGAGGTCTAAGAATCTTTAAATCACCTACAACTGATTTTGAGAGTGATCAATTTGTTATTGAATGGAATATACTGTTAGACAATTGTTCTTTTGAGTTGATGAGATTCCTTATCACAAATAGAAGACAATTACTTCGTAGAATAGACAATGAAATAACGGAAATTCAAGAATATCTGGAAACAATCAATAGTCCAGAGAAAATAATTTATGAAGATAAAATTGAAAAAAAGACAAAACAAGTAGAAGCAGAAATTAAAGAAAATAAAAGAATAAAACACCACAGGGACAAGATAGATTATGCACAAGGTAAATATAGAAGTTGGAAAAAATCATCTAACCAAGATAAAACCCAAAATTTCCATAAAGGTCGTAAACGATATGAAAATAATAATAATAAAAAATGGATACCACCAAAAGATAAATATGGTAGGTCTCATGATAGGACACCATCGAGACATCGAGACAACAGCAGCCATGATAATAGCAATCATGGAAAGGAGAGTTCAACTAGTAAGGAGGATTCAAATACTCAACCAAAATATCATATGAACTCTCCTTTCCATCAACTGAGAGGCATTCAGGATAATGACACACAGCAAAAGAAAAAAGCCCCCCCCAAAACCTCTAAAACTAAAAACACTGTGAGTCCCCCTAAAGCCCCCAAAACAAATAATGGTGACAAAAAATTGGGAGGTAAACAAAATTCCAATCAGGAAAAGAAACCGACGTTTTCTTTTTTAAATTGAAGAGAGAAAAGGACCAGGAATTTCAGAGAAGAAACCCAGACAAAAAATGGGAGTCACCGAATTCACGCAAAAGAAAAATAGAAAAAGAGGTAGAAGAGGAGGGAAAGAAAAGAATAGCCAGAGCAATAAGCGAATGAGATTGGCAAAAAGGTCTAAACAGCAACTAAATATATTTAACATCAGTAAATATGAACTGTCAGAATTAGAAAAGCAAGTTTTAAGTAAAGGCCTAACTTTCGCCCCAACATGTGGCCCAAATAATTTTGGGTTATATATAGATATTCAAAAATTTGTTAGGAAATTAGCATTAAAAAGATTCTTTGCTAAAACTAATACAATAGATAAAGAAGAGGGTGAAAAAAAGCTTACAAAATTCAAACCGGGTTCAACTTTTTATCCCAAATTTGCTAGAGGGAACCTAGTAGAATCATTTGCAGAAATGGTTTCAGCAGATCTGGAGAGACAAATGTTGAAAGAAGGAACCAAGAAGGAAAATCTAAGTATGGATGAAAGACAGGCAATAATACAGCTTGAAAAAAACGAGCAAATTGTAATTAAGTCGGCAGACAAGGGAAGGGGCATCGTGGTAATGGATGCCCCCTACTACATTGAGGAGTCAAAACGTATATTAGGAGACAAGAACACATACCTTCTATTAAAAAGTAACCCTACGAGGCGCATGCGCGACGGCTAGGAGCATAGTCGCATAGGATAAGTGCTCCGTGCCTCGCTAGAACATATTGAAAGCAAAAACCTAACAAAACTGAATATTCAACGAGCATTTTACTAATAAAGCCCCACAATATCCCGCAATGTCGAAGAAAACCCCCAAAATATCCCAAAAAAAGGGGCTACCTGAGTATTTCGGCCGAGCTGGAGCGAGCGGTGCAGGGGGAGAAATGGCGCCATATTCGAATGCCGGATCGGAGACTGAGCCGGACGGGGAAGGTGACGAGCGCGATAACCCGACACTGCGACCTGTAAGACAGTGCGACCTAGATAAACTCTATGACAATCTGAAGGTACTGTTGCAGGCCGAGCTTAAAGATTTAAAGAAAGAGGTTACAGGACTGGGGGAAAGGACAAACGTCCTAGAAAATAAAGTGGACCAGTCAATCAGGGCCATTAAAAGGCAAGACCGCAAATACACTAGTCTCCAAGATCAAATAAATGAGCTGAGGGACCGCCAAGAAGACTCAGAGAACAGGGACAGGCGGAATAACCTCCGGATTAGGGGGGTCCCTGAAACTGTGCTGGATAGCGAGGATTTCATCCTGAAATGGCTAGAGTCCCTGCTCCCTGACACCCCTAAAGAATACTTAGCCCTGGACAGGTGCCACAGAGCCTTGCGCTCCAAACCCCTACTGCATGAACAACCACGAGACATCGTGCTCAGAATGCACTACTATCGCTCAAAAGAAGCAGTACTCCACAAAACGAGACCCCTACCAGTTGTGGAATATGAGGGAGTGCGAATGGCTATATACCAAGATTTGTCCCCAGAAACATTGGCTCGGCGAAGGGCCCTATTACCGTTCACCAGGATCCTGAGAGATAAAGGGGTAAGGTACAGGTGGACCTTCCCCTTCGGCCTGCAAGTAACAAAGGGAGGCAAATCTACCACCATCAGAAGTCCAGAAGAAGGGCCAGCTTTCCTCCAAAAGCTGGGCCTAGGTGAGGCCCCGGCAGCGGAGGATCCATCTATAGCCCTCCCAGAACCTGTGTGGGAACAAAGGGCTAGATCCCCCAGAGAGCAAAGGGGCGCAGCATCAACTTAATGGGCCCTGATGAACATTAACAATAAAAGAAAAGTTCAATGTGCGACGTTGTTTCAGTTCCGTTACTAAAGTTACCTGGGATCTGGTCCCCGGCTGCGTTGAAGTGGCCACCAGACATAGAGACTCACCCCCGAGCGAATGAGAGATGAGCCCTGACACCCCAACTACAGAAGTTCTGGGACAAAACAGCCTGAATTGAATCAGCATCCCTGTTGAGAAATTTTATGGCCTACCTTGCAGATAATGGCGGCCCCCGACACAAGATGGCGATGCAGCTGAAGAAGGCGGGAATCCACGGTGAGCCGCAGGAGCAGGAAGGGAGCGGTGAGCGGGAAACTGGAGCAAGCGCACGCACCTCCGCACTGGTGAGAGGCGTCTTCCAAAATGGCCGCCTCCCGGATACGCGTCACAGCTGGGCCCCGGAAGGAGCGGCGACATCTTGGAGGTGGCAGGGCTCGTTCTCATGGGCGCTGCCAAATGACGCCACTAGCAGGACTGAGGGCAGCCGTAAGCCCCCCGAGGCGTCCAGAATGCGCCGGAAGGCCTGCGCAGGCCTCGATTAGACACCTAGTCGGATAGAAGCGGGCGATTCGAATTTTGAAAAGCAGAAGGGAAAAGAAACATAGCAGAGGGGTAATAGCATAGCGTAATCGCGGTAGCTCCAAGATGGATACACAGGTAAAGGGAGAGTTAGCCAAAGAGTTAGTTAGATGGAGGATGAGGGGGAACATGCAGAAGGGGGGAAATTCCTAGAAACAAAGTTATCAGAAGGAGAAAGGAAAGGGATGGGAACTTACAAAGGGCTAGGGAAGCAGCACGATGACAAGAAGTGGTAGAGGGGAGAGTAAGGATGAAAGTAAGTAGGGAACTAGAACGTAAAAGGAAAACAGTAGGAGAAGGGAGAAAAATAGAAAGGTATGGAACTGTGCAAGAGAGATGGCGGGAGTGGTGACTGGAAGAAGGTAGGGGGAAGTGAGATAGGATTGGATAGGTAGGTTATCAAAGGAGGAGGTGGAATGTTAGCAGGTGGGCGAAGTCAAGGTGAGTGGGAGAGAAGGGAATTAAGGAGCAGGGTAACGCAAGGGCAAGGGACACAGAAGAGAGGGATGGGATAGGGGGAAATCTAAAGAAAGGGGGACGAGAAAAAGAGGGGAAGCACATAAACACAGGCTGTTGAGGCTACGACACCACAGGTCTAGCTGGTTACTCTATGGCGGTGAACAAAGTCGGGGACAGACTCAGGTTAAGTTTATTTCACGTTAGGTTTTATTTAATTCAAGCTCAGAAAGAGCGAGGCGGGAGAGGGAGGGAGTGACCTGCTTCAGAAATCCGTATGGGCCACACACTAGGGGGGAGGAGGGGAGATCTCCTGGGCCTTAGTGAAGCCCTTTGGGACTGGTTGCGAGGGGTGAGTGAACTTCATCCCACGTTCCCCCCGGACGGTTGGAGAGGAGGCCAGTCACCCAAAGGCGGTGATCTCGACGTGGAGGCGGCGTTGCAGAGACGACGAGAACTCTATTGTCTTCTGTCTTGTCTATTGTTTGGTGTGTTCCCCCAAGTGTTCCCTTTTGTGTGCTCCCCCTTGTGTATTTCTGTAGGTGGTGACGGGAGGTATCGCAGTTCAAGAAGGAGAGGCGACCGAGAACATGGCCCAAGTGTAGTACGCAGAAACAGATATCGACAGCAAGGTCATCTCACACTCTTAAATGAGTAAGGAACTCAGGCTAGTATCACATAACACTAAAGGGTTTAACAGCCCGGCTAAGCGAAGAATAGCCTTCCGAGATTATAAGCGTAAAGGGGCAGAAATTCTGTTTCTGCAAGAAACACACTTCTCTCAAGACAACTACCCAAAATTCCTGGATAGGGATTTCCCAACACATTTTCTGTCTTCCGCAAAAGTAAAAAAGAAAGGGGTGGCCATACTAATCCATAAAAGGATACCGTTCGTACCCGATAAGACTTTCAAAGATAAAGAGGGAAGATTCCTAATAGTCAGAGGTGCAATCCAGGGGTTCCCAATCACCCTAGCAACAATATATGCCCCCAACGAGACGGCCCCAGGTTTTTTTTCTACCTTCTTTGGGAAACTTAACAAGGTGGCCAGAGGCAATATCATTGTCGCTGGGGACCTGAACAGGGCACTAAGGGCGGACCTTGACAGATGTTCATCCACTAATATTACACACAGATCTGACATACTAACAATTAAAAAAGGGCTACGTGACTGCCAACTACTTGACATATGGAGGGAACAGCACCAGAGACTGAGAGAATATACCTTCTACTCGCACCCACATGACACATATAGCAGGATAGATTACTTCCTTGTATCCAACAGAATGGTCCCTGGGGTCTCTCACACCGAGATCCATGATATTTCATGGTCCGACCATGCATCCATAGAGCTGCGGTGCACACTTATCCCACTAGACAGACCTAGAGCGAACTGGAAACTAAACGAAATCTTGTTGAAAATACCAGCCCTACAAATGGAAATTGGGGAAAAGATCACTCAATACTTCGAGGAGAATGAGGGGAGTGTGACTACTCATTCCACACTGTGGGAGGCACATAAGGCTACCCTCAGGGGGGTCATTATAAACCTGGCCGCTAAGAGGAAAAGAGAGAGGGAAGGTAAAATTTTGAAGCTAGAGGAACAGCTAGCGGAGCTTTCCTCCCTACATAAAAGCAATAAAAATGCCCACACGTTAACGCAAATACTAGCCACTAAAACTAGCCTTAATCTTCTCCTCTCCGCCCAGGCTGAGAAGGAATTGACCTGGTCCAAGCGGAAATTCTATGAAAAAGCTAACAAGCCTGACACACTACTTTCCAATAAGCTAAAAAACAAGCTTCCAAATTATCACATTCACGCAATTCGAAATCAAGGCGGGGACCTTACCTCCATCCCAGCGAACATAGCAGGGGAATTCAAAAAGTATTACGAAATATTATACAATGGAGATAAGGTAACCCATACCCCAAAAACAAAAGGAGAGTTACGGACCTTCTTAAAAGAGGCGCAATTACCCATTTTGAAGAGATGCGATAGGGAGGCACTCCAGTCAGACTTCACGATGGAGGAACTCTCTGGGGTCATCAAAGCATTAAAACCGGCTAAAGCCCCAGGGCCAGATGGCTTCTCAAACTTATATTACAAGAAATATTTAAAAATTCTAGCCCCCCACATGTTGAAATTATTCAACGAAATTTTAGCAGGGGCCTCATTCCCAGCACAAATGCTCCAAGCCTCAATTTCGGTGATCCATAAACCCGGAAAGGACCCGGCAGACTGCAAGAGCTACCGGCCCATTTCACTGATTAACTCGGACCTCAAAATATACTCTAAACTTATAGCCAACAGGGTGGGTAGTGTCCTTCCCGGGTTGATACACACGGATCAAGTAGGGTTTATCGGAGGTAGACAAGCGGCAGATAACACCAGGAGAATTATAGACTTAATTGATCTGGCCCAAAAGGAAAAAATACAATCCATGGTGTTAAGTCTGGACGCTGAGAAAGCCTTCGATAGAATAGACTGGCCCTACCTTTCGGAAACGCTGAGAGCATTTGGCTTTGAGGGACACCTCCTGCAGGCCATCCTGGCGTTGTATAAAAACCCAACAGCAAGAGTGAGATATCAAGGCTTCCCTTCAGAACAGTTTGAAATCAAAAGCGGAACACGTCAAGGATGCCCGCTGTCGCCATTACTGTTCGCCTTATGTATAGAGCCTTTGGCGGCACACATCAGACTTAATCCAGATATCTCTGGTATCCCAGTGGGAGACCAAATGCACAAAGCCGCGTTATATGCGGACGATGTCATTCTCACAATAACCAAACCTCACATCTCTCCCAAATATATTCAACATACTGGGCAAATTTAACCAAATTTCGGGATTTAAGATCAATCAGTCTAAATCAGAAGCCCTCAATATTAATCTACCAAAAGAAGTCGAAAAACTGATTGACCTCAATTTTCAGTTCAAATGGCAACCCTCTGCGATCAAATATTTAAGGGTGTATCTCACAAGGGAATATAAAACTTTGTATAAAGCAAATTTCCCCAAGATCATAAAGACACTAGGGGAGGATCTCCGAACCTGGATGAAGGGGAACATCTCATGGATTGGGAGGATACATAGCGTGAAAATGAATCTCCTCCCAAAGATGCTATATCTTTTCCAGAGTCTCCCTATCCCATTGGTACAGGCGGACATCCTCTCCCTCCAGTCAAAAATTATGAAATTTATCTGGAATGGGAAAAATCCAAGAATTACTAAAGGGATTTTAAAACGTCCCACATTATGCGGAGGGTTAGCGGTGCCTTGCTTGCAGGCCTACTATAAAGCAGCCCAATTAGGGCAGATTTTCCAATGGCACACAGACCCAAGCCTACGGAGATGGGTCGAGTTGGAAAAGAGATGCTGTGCACCAATTGAAATCCGAAATTTAATCTGGCTACCCAGAGAAGGGGTACGCAAGATGAACAACCCGCTACAGACCATGGTCAATTCGTTAAAAGTTTGGGAGGCCATGAAGTTTAAATGTAACCTGACAACCAAATCGTCATTAATGACACCAATAGTGGGCAACCCAGACTTCGCTCCGGGCCTGAATAGCAAAAATTTCTTCATTTGGACTCAGAAGAGATTCTCCCGCCTAAAGGATCTGGAGGGCATAACGACCATACAAACATTTGACCAAATTAAATCCTCTAAGAATATACCAAACAGCGAATTTTTTAGGTACCTCCAGATCAGGGATTTCTACAACAAAACGCCAATACGACCGGCACGAACAAATTTCGAGCAGCTGTGTTCTAGAGATACGGACACTAGGGGACTCACGTCTAGAATGTACAGGGAAGTGATCTGCCAGAAGTCGCCCAATGACAATAGACTGAGTTACATGAGACAATGGGAATCTGACCTAGGAGAGACTTTAGAGGACGACGAATGGGACAGAATTATTCAGGCGGCGGCGAAAAGCTCAATCTGCACCACACTAAAGGAGAACGCATATAAAGTCCTAATGAGGTGGTACTACACTCCGACGCGCTTAGCGAAGTTTGTAAAAGGCTACTCTCCTCTCTGCCCTAAACAGTGCGGGGAGGCAGCAGACCTCCGACATATGCTGTGGTCTTGCACTAAGGTGGCCCCTATTTGGGAAAAAATCAGAGATTGGATTCAGCGGATTCTCGATTTGGAGATCCCCCTGGACCCGTGGCTGTTCCTATTGGGCAGACGGATCCAGGGTCTATCAAATGCGTCGCATAAATTAATCGTGCATTTTGCCACTGCCACAAGATGTGAGATCGCAGCACTATGGAAACAGCAGGAGATACCAATTATCCCTAAGATCAAAAACAGAATTTGGCATGTTTGCCGGATGGAACAATTAACGAGTTTAGTTAATGACTCCGGCACAAATTTTCTAAAAGTTTGGGATCCATGGTTGACCCAGGAAGAAACTCGAGGAGTGGATGCCGCCTCAATCTTGCATTAATTAAATCAAGTACGTTCTCCTTTATGGGCAGATTAGACAAAACGACATAGTGACGCACAGCTATCAGATCTTCCGGTAGCCATAGAAATGGGGAAAATAATGGTAAGAAGAATAAAAGAATCTCTGTAGATCCTGTCACAGTTAAAATCCTTAGCGAGGGCCGAGAAATTCGAACACGAAAAGTCTCCATACCTTCTCCAGAGCCTGGAAACATACCACCTCCCTTCCCCCCCCCCCCCCCCCTCCTACCCTCTATCCCTGTCTTCTTGTCAATTTTGTCTGGTTTTCTTTGTGCTGTGTTAAGTAGATACGTCTATATGTTGTCACTACATGTGGTTGATAAAAATGGAAATGTAACAATGGGCTGTGGAATATTGGCTGTAATTGTAATTTCCAATAAAAACAGAAAGTTGAAAAAAAAAAGTAACCCTACAATACAGTATCAAGGTAAATTAAAAACTATACTAGAGAAGGCTTTAAAAGATGGTGTTATAATAGACAAAGAATTAGATTTTCTCTATAGCACACATCCGAGAATCCCCATCTTTTATATGATCCCGAAGATACATAAGAACCTTCTGAGACCTCCTGGCCATCCAATAATATCCGGCATAGGATCTCTAACTTCATCATTATCACAATTTATTGATCACCATCTGCAAAAATATGTGATCCAATTACGTTCTTATTTGAGAGATACCACTCATATTTTGCAGGTTTTGAGGGACATTGAATGGCATCAAGATTTTATTTTAGTAACAGCTGACGTTACATCACTTTACACCGTAATATCACACGAAAAGGGCTGCGAGGTTATTGCATTAACTCTTGAACAAGACAATACCATGTCTGTAGAATTGGCAAAATTTCTTATGGAATCTATAAACTTCATTTTAAGACACAACTATTTCCTCTTCATGGAACAGTTCCATCTACAGATATGTGGCACCGCCATGGGTACCAAATTTGCTCCCAGCTATGCCAACCTATATATGGGTATATGGGAGGATAATGTTATTTGGTCCAATATAGAGCTGGGGGTGAATTTGGTCCTATGGCGGCGCTACATAGATGACGTCATATTCATATGGAGAGGAACGTCCTGTGAGTTAGAACAATTTAAAATAAATCTCAATAATAACAATAGAAACTTACATTTTACATTTAAGCAAAGTAGAACTTGCATGGAGTTCTTGGACCTTCATATATATATTGAAAATAATATTTGACAAACAAAAACATTCTATAAACCGGTCCAAGCAAACAACTATCTCCTAGCCAGAAGTAACCATAATCCAAATTGGATTAGGAATATCCCTAAAGGTCAGCTGGTTAGGATCAAACGCAATTGTTCTGACCCTTTGATGTTTGATGTACAGGCACAGGATCTAAAACAAAGGTTTATTGATAGGGATTATAATAGACATGAGCTAGAGAAAGCGATTGATACTGTACGAGACATGACAAGATCTGAGTTATTAGAATATAAACCAAAAAATAACAAAAACAATACGCAGAGTACAGTAGCCTTTATTACACAATATAATTCTTTAGCACCACAGATTATCAAAACCTTTGGGAAATATTGGAGTCTTCTTAGACAAGATGACACTTTGAAAATGCACCTGAAAGAAAAACCAGAAATATATTTCAGGAAAGCAAATAACCTCAAATCAAAGTTGTCACCAAGCTTCCCTTTCAGTAGAAATTTACTTACCAATAGAGGGAGTATCAATGGTTACTTCCCATGTTCTAAGTGTATAGCATGCCAATATAGCATTAAGACAAAACATTTTTAATCATATATTACACAGAAAGAATATTGTATAAAAACATTAATAAAATGTCACAGTCAGTTTGTCATCTACCTTTTGGAATGCCTGTGCGGTCTACAATATGTGGGCCGCACGGGCAGAACACTACAAAGACGATTGGGAGAACATATATATAATATCAAAAGAGGCTTTGAGTCACATAATGTTTCTCTCCATTTTAAAATAAAACACACAGAGTCCAGAAGGCGTAAGGTGTCATGCCATTGAATGTCCAACATTCTGCAAGAGAGGTGGGGATAAACTTCATTTCAGTTCCAAGCGGGAGTCCTTTTGGATTTATGAATTAAAAACGCTCAGTCCCCAGGGGTTAAATATCGAATTTGATTTATCAGCTTTCCTTAAATAGAATCCTAATAAGATTGCACAGTACAATGTCTGCCGACAATATTTCAGCTGTGCGATTGCCTGCCTGTATGGTTAATTCCATCCTTTCATTTATGGTTATCACAATATTATTATCCACTTTAATAATAAAAAATAAAAAAAAATTTTAGTACATTTTAATATTAAGTATCAACAAATAAATAGTTTAGGGTCACTTTTATATATTTTTATATATTATTAATAAAAATATCATTACCTTCACCTTATATATACTCACTTTATATATATCACATTATACATATTAATTGATTAGTTCACTCTTTAACTATAAGAATAATGTCCTAAGGTTCCTTCTTGATACAGAGTCTCTCATATATAAACCAGCAATTAGTTCAATTGTATTTAGCTGATCATGTTTGTTACTTAAGATCTGTGAAAACTAACGTCACTGCATTGAAATTGCTGTCTATAATCTCAAACTAGCATTCAATTTTATGCAAGACATATCTATATATTGGCTTATGTGTGGTGACTAATTATATGGTAAAATAATATTAAGGAAGATCATTTCTCTGTAATTCATAGAATCACAACCAAAGCCTGTATAGATTGCTGTTGCTTTTTATCCAGTTGCTTAATTGCTTATCTATTTGCTTTTGCTTTTCTTTGACTTGCTCAATTGCTTCTGATCAATTTGCTTTTGACCAATTTGCTTTTTTTCATTAATTTGCTCTTTTCTATTAATTTGCTTATTTCATTAATTTGCTTATATGCTAAATTGAATATACATTTATGTTATATTGCTATGTATGTATTATGCACTAATGTATTGTCACTTAGATGGTTTATTCACATCTAACACCAATCATGAGACTCAGCAGCCAACAATTACCATGAATTAAGGAATGGGTGTATATATATGAGTATGGACACATGCAGTAACTATCCCTGAGGAAGAAACCCACTATTTGGAGTTTCGAAACGCGTAGGAGGTCTTTTGGCATCACAGGGACACCGTAGCCGAGAAGCACAAGCTGGTGACGTCACAGGAGGAGCGGATCGGTCGAATTCAGGGAGAAAGCAGCAAGCAGGCAGCAGCTAGCAGACTCCCGAAGAAAGAAGGGGATCCTCTTCCGTTGACTGACGTATCCTCACCTACAGCTTGCGGTTCCACCTGCTGACAAGACCAATTCAATAACGCTTATGTACTAGTCACTTTTGGTGAGTAGGTTTCCAATTTTACACCAAAGAGGAGCAAGTCTCAAGACATCTGGTTCCTATGCAAAGGCACAGAGTTTTTTTTTTAGTGTAATTCATTGTATTTTTAGTGTAATTCATTGCATTTTATTGTATTTTTACATGTATTAAATTTTGCTCCCTTAATATCCTAGTTGTCCCTGGGTAATGCACTATTGTAGTGTGTACAGTATGCTTGTTTTTTCTCTTTTTTCTGAGGGAATCCGTCCAGAAAGGAACTTTTGTCTACAACCACATCCAAACCATTCCTCAGCGCCACAGGAGGTGTCTTTCCCCCACAAGGACCAGGATGCATCATCATCTTTGAGGGTAAAATAATGCACAATTACACATGCTGTGGCCTTATGCACTGGACAGCTGTACTGTACAGTATTTTGTACCCTAATGTTACATTTTTCTTTTCTTGTTCCAAGAATCATGAATAAAGCGCTTTCCAAGAGCACATAATTACACATATTGTTGAATACATTAGAAATGATTTCCCATCTGGTCACCGGTTCTTCCAGGACAATGATCCAAAACATACTGCGTCTACTGATCACATTCTTGCCAGCGGTATCAACTGGGTTAAGACGCCAGCGGAGTAAGTTGGGTAACCATTTCTCATTGTTTTACACAGTTTATATCTCTTTCAGTAATTCACCTTTTTTCCCCCTCCTACTGTATTCAAGATCACCAGATTTTAATCCCATCGAAATGGTATGGCATCAGTTGAAGGATTAGATCAGAAATGTGTGGAAACCGTCAAAAAAGGATGAAATGGAAAAGGGGATAATGAATTTCTGGAACAACATACTCACCGTAGAAAGATGTAATAAATATATTGATCATATTGCGACTGTTTTGCCTATTGTTTTACAATGTAATGGCCAGGCCTCGGGAAAGTACTAAGGCACAGGTAAGTATGAGCACACTAGAAATTAGTAGATAATGGTCTTGGCTCTATGTCCAGCCTACTCACAGGATATAAGTAATCACAGAGCGTTGAGGGAATAAATCCCACAAGGTAACGATATTCACCTCCCCTCCAATGTCACAGGGATAGATGTGTGCTCCAACAGGTATAAGGGAGATAAGAAGAACTACATAGCACAGATCAATAAAATAAATGAAAACTTTATGATAAAATATAAAAAAAATATATAAATATATATATATACATATATACACACACATACTAAAATATATATACAATAGTGCCAATAAAATAGGCATGTATCACTCAATAGTGAACCACAGATTTGATCGCGCTGTCTCTCACCACTTCTTGCAGTGTGTGGGGTCACCCACATCAACTGTGGATCTCCCCCGTCTTGTGTGCTTTCAGCCGGCACTCTCAATCAGCTGGGGAGTTCTCTACACAGAATGTGTCTTCCCACAGTCTCGGCATCTCAGCGCTATCACGGCCGGCTCGATCGCAATGCTGACGTCACACTGTAGGCAGTTCTGGAAACCGATCGTCTGGGTGGCCAAAATTCCTCCACTCAATGGGTTTCGCCCAGTAGACACTGTTAGCGGCTTCATCAGGAGTGTGTATTGATCGCTACAGTGCTATATTTATAGCCATGCACCATCTACAGTAGTGTTCTCTTTACACATTTCATTTGTTCTTCACAGTATATTAAGAAGATATATATCCATCAGCATCAAATTTAATTATTGAGCCTATCAGTAGGGTAATAGCCATTAATCCAGAGGCAGATAAGAGGTTAATATAATCAATAGATCATAACGATAGGAAATGATCTAGGTGCTTGGCAGCAGGTACTAAAATTCACAATGAGTCATGAAATATCATGTAGAATGAGGGGAATTATTAAAAAAGGGTCCCAGCAGGGAAAGAGTGTATAGAAGGGTATAAAGGGGTAGAGTCAATAATATCTTTAATTGGGATATGGAGGGGGCCACTCGGTACACTCTGAAAGGGTGTGTGGCTAGATGAGTACAGGATGAGGTGTCAAATACAATAAAGTAGTTAGTATAATTACAGGCGTTATGATATATGTATATAACAGGCATAAACAAATATGCAAAGAGAAGGACGAGTGCTCTTTCACATAGGATTGGACACAATATACAAATATTAGCTTATTTTTAAGATTACAGGCTTTCCTGAAAATCAAGTTGGGTCTGTCCGGAATGTTTTGACCCAAAATTGGATCATCTTAAGGATATCCCAGTGATTCGTGAGAATATTTCTGATCTTCCCTGCCTCGATGTTGTATCCTGTTAAGAATGCAAAATCAAATTTTTTAATTATAGTCTTTTTTTGTTTTGGTTTCAGGAGTTCACTTCTCTCTGTTTTGTCTACCTTTTCCAGGGCCATATTTATTACTTTTTCCTTGTATTTCTTCTCAAGGAATCTGTGTTTTATCTTTTCTGCCTCCATATGAAACTGCTCCTTATCCATGCAGTTCCTCTTAACCCTGGTGAGTTGGCAAGATGGAACATTATCCATCCACCTGGGTAAATGGCATCTGTCCCTGAGAATGAAATTGATTTTGGCAATATCCTTAAAATATGTTTTGGTTTTTACTGTCTTATTTTCCACATGAATGGTCAGGTCCAAAAAGTTGATCTGTTTGTAATCCCACTTTGTGGTAAATTGTAAATCATGTGAGTTGTTACTCATAGTGTTTAAAAAATGATTTAGACTCTCCTCCCCTCCTCTCCAAATGAAAAATATATCGTCAATGAAACGACGATAGAGGACGAGACAGGTGCCGAGCCCACTGCTCGACCACACATGGTCATTCTCCCAATCTGCCATGTATAGGTTCGCGTAGCTCGGCGCGAATCTCGTCCCCATCGCCGTTCCACACTTTTGCAAATAAAATGAAATATTAAACCAAAAAAAGTTATGACTTAATATAAATAAAATACTCTCAAAAATAAACTCAACTTGTAAATCCGGTATTGCTCTATCACCCTGTAGAAGGTTCTTTATTGCCTCACACCCTTTATTGTGTTGAATTACAGTATAAAGTGATGTAACGTCACACGTCACTAGTACATCTGCCTCTTCCCATTTAGTATTCATTAAAATGTTGAGTACATCTAAAGTGTCCCTTAGATGAGCTTTCTGTTGAATAACATATTTCTGCAGGAATATGCCGATGTACATAGAAAGGTTCGCTGTGAGTGAGTCAATCCCCGAGATGATTGGACTGCCTGGGGGATTGACTAAACTCAAGTATTCCCACAGTTTTACCCCTATCCAAGAGACACTTCAATTCCTCAACATACTTTTTAGTAGGATTTGACAAAAGTTGGACATATCTATCTGCATCCCCAAGTAACCGATAAGCCTCCCTTTCATAGTTTACTCGGTCCATCAGAACTTACCCTCCTCCCTTGTCTGCCTGTTTTATGACTAAATCCTTATTATCCATCAATTCTTTCAATGCTATTTTCTCTTCTTTGGTCAAGTTTTCTGTTTTTTAAAAAAAAAAAAGATTTATCACTATTTAGTGTTTCAAAATCTTTGGTAACCATTGAAAGAAAACCTCCAAATGGTTACCTTTGGCAAGTGGGGAAAGAAAGTAGATTTGGACGTTAGTCCTGAATGGACGAATTCCCTCTCTTGTTCCACTACTGGTGGTATTAGTTTGTTTACAGGTGGTTCTAAATTTCTCCCTCAAAAATATCTTTTAATTGTTAGTTTTCTTAGAAAGCGATTCGCATCTATAAACAAGTCAAAATTACTATGACTCTTCATATGCGCAAATGATAGGCCTTTTGAAATTACATTTAGCTGTGGTTCTGACAGAACCGCTTTACTAAGATTAAAGATATTATCACCTTTTATTTGCTGTTCTTTTTGGGTTCTCTCCCTTTTTCTTCTACCTCTCTTTCCTCGGATGTTCTTCCTCTTTTTAAGTTGGGGGCTTGTCTCTTCTCTTTTTCCCATAAAGTAGAAGGGCCCACTGCCCCTAAAAAAAGCCTCAAACCTGTCTGCGTTGCAACAATCACTCTCATTCTCTTTTCTCCTTTCTTGTGAGGGATTTATATTTTTTGTTGTTGTTTATGTTTTCTATCCTCTTCTCTTTTTTGTCTTTTGCTCTGATTGATGGGAGTATAGTTAGCCCTATCTTTGCTCCCATTAGGCTCACTTCTAGGTGTATGGGTATTCTCCCTATCTTCTGAGTGGGGTTTATGCTCTTCTCTCTCTATATTAATTGTATTGATTTTATCATCCCTTTTTTTAGGATAATTTCCCTTATGTGCATACCCTCTAGAGTTGTAGTGTTCATTTCTTTTATATGTTCTATTATGATTCTAACTTCTCTGTCCACCCTTCTGGTAGTCTTCCTCATCTCTCCTTAGTTTTTTAGTTTTAATAATATTAATCTCTTTGTCTAGACTATCTAATTTCTTTTGTAATGCACATCTTTTTTCCTGAACTCCTTTGTGTCCTCTAGGGCGGTCAGTTTTTCTTTAATAAGATTAATTTATTCATCCAGCTCTTTTAGGCGTGTTTATTGTTTCATGATGATTAAATCAATAAACCTATGTGAGCATTTATCTAGGATATTATTCCAATTTGTGAGGAATTCATCATCCTCCAAATCAAATGAAGGTCTCTTAAGAATTCTCAGACCCCTTGGTATTCTCCCACAATTCCTGTATTGTTCTAGATACACTACGTCTAACCATTTTTTAGTATCTTTGATCATTATTTTTTCTAATTTAATAAATTCATTCATAATAATATTTTCTACTGTGTCATCATTTAAGTTTTCTTCCTCATCAGATATTGTGTCAAAATGAACACTCCTCATAAGTCTTTTCGAAAAGACATTTGAGCAAACCCCAGTGGTATCCATTATACAAAACAATTCAAATTATAAAGCGTGCAGCCCAAACACCAGAAAACAACTATAGTGAGTACGTGACAGTGATATATTAGGCGCGAACACCCCAAATGTGAATAGTATGAAATAACAATATATTAAAACAATAATCCGTGATTAAGTGAATGATTGTGTAATATAATGATCTGAAATCCCAGCTCAAACCCTCATGTGGGACCTGTCTTCACAGGTTCCAGAACGTAAGAATGTTTCTCAAGAAATCCAGAGGGGAGCATATGGGAGAGAAGAAAAACAGCGACACAGACAATATAAGTGTAGACATAGGAACACATTAGGAATTAGTAGATAATGGTCTTGGCTCTACGTCCAGCCTACTCACAAGATATAGGTAATCACAAAGCGTTGAGGGAATAAATCCCACGAGGTAATGATATGCGCCTCCACTCCAATGTCACAGGGATAGATGTGTGCTCCAACAGGTATAAGGGAGATAAGAAGAACTACATAGCACAGATCAATAAAATAAATGAAAACTTTATGATAAAATATAAAAGGCGCACTTACACTGGCGACACACTTTATTCGAGCTCGGCTAGTCCCACGAATTCGGGTATACCCGGGTGTATTGAGGTTTGTGACTGTTTTCTGCCCGAGTGCATTGGGTTATTTTCCAGGCAGGGATTGAAGCATTTTATTCCCGCTGGCTGCAATACTGCACAGTATATATATATACTGCATTACAATTCATGAATTTATGCCATCTGGTAGACACGCGAAGCATTGCAGCCTATTAAATCCTAATCATTATCATTTAACAGATCAGCCGCCCGTCAGCCAGGCATGAACCCAGGCTGGGAAGGCAAACGCAACGGGGCTTGTCAGAGGTGAGGAGCGGCGCATTCCAAGTATCTGCCAGGTACATACTGGGTATTTGCTCGAATAAAGTGTGTCGGTGCAGTACAATAGTGCCAATAAAATAGGCATGTATCACTCAATAGTGGACCACAGATTTGATCTCACTGTCTCTCACCACTTCTCGCAGTGTGTGGGGTCACCCACATCAACTGTGGATCTCCCCTGTCTTGTGTGCTTTCAGCCGGCACTCTCAATCAGCTCGGGAGTTCTCTACACAGAATGTGTCTTCCCTCCGTCTCGGCGTCTCAGCGCAATCACGGCCGGCTCGATCGCAATGCTGACGTCACTGATTTCTGTTTTTGGATTTATAGTTCTAATCATGTATGTCCGTGTATTAGAAACTAGGTTTTTTACATCAGTTTTATGATATATTATTTGTATATTGTGTCCAACCATGTGGTAATCCTATGTGAAAGAGCACTCATCCTTCTCTTTGCATATTTGTTTATGCCTGTTATATACATATATCATAATGCCTGTAATTATACTAACTACTTTATTGTATTTGACACCTCATCCTGTACTTATCTAGCCACACACCCTTTCAGAGTGTACCGAGCGGCCCCCTCCACATCCCAATTAAAGATATTATTGACTCTACCCCTATATACCCTTCTATACACTCTTTCCCTGCTGGGACCCCTTTTTTAATTATTCCCTTCATTCTACATGATATTTCATGACTCATTTATAATATTAGTACCTGCTGCCAAGCACCTAGATCATTTCCTATCACTATGAGCTATTGATTATATTAACCTCTTATTTGCCTCTGGATTAATGGCTATTACCCTACTGATAGGCTCAATAATTAAATTTGATGCTGATTGATATATATCTCCTTAATATTCTGTGAAGAACAAATGAAATGTGTAAAGAGAACACTAGATGGTGCTCTTATTATATCCCCGTTTAGTGTAAAGTTGTATTAATGCCGATATAAACCTTTCTATTGCCCATATTTAATCTAATAGTTTTAAGAACATATTAATTAGAAGGGTTATAAATATAGCACTGAAGCGATCAATACACACTCCTGACGAAGCCGCTAACAGTGTCTACTGGGCGAAACCCGTTGAGTGGAGGAATTTTGTCCACCCAGACGATCCGTATCCAGAACTGCCTACAGTGTGATGTCAGCATTGCGATCGAGCCGGCCGTGATTGCGCTGAGACGCCGAGACGGAGGGAAGACACATTCTGTGTAGAGAACTCCCCAGCTGATTCAGAGTGCCGGCTGAAAGCACACAAGATGTGGGAGATTCACAGTTGATGTGGGGGACCCCACACACTGCGAGAAGTGGTGAGAGACAGCGAGATTGAATCTGTGGTTCACTATTGAGTGATACATGCCTATTTTATTGGCACTATTGAAAGTGCGCCTTTTATATTTTATCATAAAGTTTTCATTTATTTTATTGATCTGTGCTATGTAGTTCTTCTTATCTCCCTTATACCTTCTGGAGAACACATCTATCCCTGTGACATTGGAGGGGAGGCGCATATCGTTACCTCGTGGGATTTATTCCCTCAACGCTCTGTGATTACCTATATCCTGTGAGTAGGCTGGAGATAGAGCCAAGACCATTATCTACTAATTCCTAGTGTGTTCCTACATCTACACTTATATTTCCAGTGTCGCTGTTTTTCTTCTCTCCCATATGCTCCCCCTGGATTTCTTGAGAAACATTCTTATGTTCTGGAACCTGTGAAGACAGGTCCCACCGGAGGGTTTGAGCAGGGATTTCAGATCATTATAACACACAATCATTCACTTAATCACGGATTGTTTTAATAAATTGTTATTTCATACTATTCACATTTGGGGTGTTCGCGGCTAATATATCACTGTCACGTACTCACAGGTAAGTATGATACAGGTAAGTATGGCAGTACAAATAACCATGTCTACAGTAATTGTTTCTTTTAATTTTCAGAGCAGCAGCAGTGAAAAAAGGAAGGGGGGATGTGTAAGATTATAGTACTGTGTTCATGAACAAACCAGCCTGCATCTCACACAAACCCCCCTCTCTCCCCCCAGTAGATACTGTATAGAAATTATTTCTGTTAATAATGCACAGGTCAGTATGATACAGGTACAGTAAGTATGGCATTAAATATAACCATGTCTTCAGTAATTGTTTCTTTTAATTTTCAGAGCTGTGTAAGATTAAGGTGCAGATAAAGTGAAGAAATTTCATGCCGAGCCCCCCCAATAGTCCAATATTGGTTAAAATGCAATGTCTTAAATGCAGCACAGTACCAGTAAGTTTTTATTTTCAGTACTGTAAGTAAAGCAATACAGAATCATATGCAGCCATAACGAAGAAAAAGACAAGCTTGTACAGGAATTTAGGAAAAAGAGCTACTCTATTTTTGTATTATTCATTAACCAATAAAAGTCTAAAGAAAAATACTATTTTCCTGTGTGAAGGATTATCAAACATGTCTTCTGCCCAGCTCATGATAATCACGCTACATTTACGTGAATGGCTCTGTTGGAGGGGGGTGGGGAGGTGTTGTGTTGTTGATAAGCAGTGAACTTCAAGTTGACTTGTTACAGTACAATAGCAGTTTAGAAGGGCTTATCGCACTTGCGCATGCATGGCAGGCAGCTCAGCCGATTTAAGGCAACATGTTAATCGTATTAACAGTTCAAGAAAAGCACGCTACATTTTCTTGAATGGGTCTGTGGGGTGGGGGGGGGGAGGGGTGGTATGTTGTTGATACTGCTAATAAATCCACTTGAAGTAGCTGGGGAAAGCTTCTTGAAGTGTGTGAACGATTACAGGATAACAGGATTAGCGAAAATGTTAATACAGTACATTTTTTTTCCTGAAATCATATCTTCTGGCCAGCTCATGAAAAATGTGCTGACCCGTGCCCCCCACCCCTCAAATAAAAATCACAGTATACTGTACCACCTCGTATAGTAAAGTATCAAAACATATAATGGTTGGTCATAAAGGCATGTAGAAAAAATAATAATAATAAAGTGGGAAGTCTATTATGAATCATTTGATTCTACTACAGTATTGCAGACATGAATATCAGACACTGAAATGTGTGTGTGTGTGTGTGTGGGGGGGGGGGGGCAAGTTTAGAAGGTCTTATCGCACATGTGCATGTGTGACATACAGCTCAGCCGATTTTAGGCAACATGTTAATCGTGACATTGAATTGCTATTGGATTTTTATGACAACTCGCTATTGCCCACTTCAGTTTCTCGACGGTATTGCAGACAACGCTAAAATGCCATTTTCTGATCCGTACAAAACGATAATCAACCCAGGTGTTTAAGTCAGCACGATTAAAAAAAATTGCAGGCCATCGCATGGGTATTCCGATCTACACACTGCATGAAGTGGTCGCATAGTGGCCGCTAGATCAGTACATCACTTATTTCCTCAGCTGCTGTCTCTGTAAGTTCCCCATTAGACCTCTTAGATTGTAAGTTCTTCGGGCAGGGATTTCTTTTCCTATTGTCTGATTTTGCTGCACTTATTGTATTATTATAATTCCCTGTACTGTATTCTTTGTGAAGCGCTGAGTACATTTTTGGCGCTACACAAATAAAGACATACAATACATTGTACCATAAGCTGAGTCCTTTTTCTGCAGGACTCCACAGGGGGCTGATGGGCCACCAGGGTGTGGTGCCAGTAAGTCTGTCCTAAGTCCATAGATCAAAGTGACACCTGTTGCCAGGAGTGTGTATGGAATCCGCTCCTGGCTATGATTCTCGCCTTGCAGACCTCTACAGCTTACAAAGGCTTCCTCTGGCAATCAATGGCACGTGCTGCCTCTCATTGCAGCTTCAGCCCTGTGCTCCGTCATTGGAGGAATGCTCACACTCCCTCCCGGTGATTGGATCTCCGCCCTTTATATGCTGGGCTTTGGCACTTATTCAGGGCCGAGCATAATTCCTTCTCTGGATGTTACCGTGTTCTGCCACAAGCCTCATGGCTTGTCTCCTTGTGTACTAACCTCTCTGGTTTTGTTAGTAGTTCATGAGTACCCTGAGGCCTGCTGCTATGCTTCCTGCAGAGGCCTGTGTTCCTGAGTATACTGAGGCCTGCTGCTACGCTGCCTGCAGAGACCTGTGTTCCTGAGTATCCTGAGGCCTGCTGCTACGCTTCCCGCAGAGGCCTGTGTTCCTGAGTATCCTGAGGCCTGCTGTTACTCTCTACGCAGAGGCCTGAGTTCCTGAGGCCTGCTGCTATTCTCCATGCAGAGGCCTGCTTTGGACTTCTGTGCCCCGCGGTGTACTTCGGCCAGCCTGCTGTCTCCCCCTGCTGAGACCGGCGTCATGGGCCAAGGCCGCTCCTCGTGCAGAGGCCGCTCATCGCGCAGAGGCCACTCCCGCGCTTCTAAGCTGAAGCGGGGAACTCCTGTCTACCTGTTGCCGAACTCCTGCTTGAATAACGACGATGCTGCCTTCTCCAATCCTGACCCTGCTATGTACGACTATGGATTTCGCACTCCAGATCAGTCTGCGCGGACTAAGGTTGGTGATTATATAACCCCACCTCAGCCCCGCGGTCCGGTCCCGGTTTGTGGCGAGCACAATCGTAACAGTATGCTCTGCCCCACAAAACTGGACCGCGCCGTGGCGGGGGTTGGTAAATGTTTAACTGAACCTATGTCCAGGCTGCGGACCAGTCCCTGTTTGGAAAACCATACCTGTTTGAGAGACTGCCTCCGCCTGAAACTGCGAGCATGTATGAAGGTTTAACCCTCCCCGAAAGACTGATTCGTAATGATCTCCTTACTAATGCTCAGCGCCATAGAGATGAAACAACTCCTGGCTTCCCAACTATACCCTGATACTTCCACTATAGACTGGGAACCTGTGGAACTTAGGGTACTGGCCCAGCTTCGTGATGCATTTCATACGAAGTGCCTAGATTTCGACCATTCGATTATACTACAGGACCCTCTCCTCGCTGCCTACGCACATTTCAATTACACCCATTTTCCCTCAAGTCCTTTTGCTGGACCTTTGGGGGTTCTTCCTGCACTTCAGGATAGCCCAACTGTTTTAGTACCTCTACAGCCTAAAGAGGAATTTGCCCCAGTCCCTGCTGCTGTCTCCACCCCCTTTAACACTGACCCTCTACCACTTTCTATTCACAAACCCCTTTTTGCCAGTCCTGTTGCTAAATCCGTGGGGGTACCACCCGCTCCTAAGAATTGCCAAACGGTCTCCCTGTCACTGCTCGCTAAGGAAGAAACTGCCACGGTTTCTAGTCCTGAGTTAACCCCCCTGTGTTCAGACCCCGAGGTTATTCCTGTCTTAACCCTTGCCAGTCAGGCCTATGAGTCCCCCATTGTAAATCCCTGTATTTCCCAAGCCAGTCTTTTCTCTAGCGACTGAGAATGAACCCCTTCTGCCCTCGCTTACTAAGTCAGAATTCCTAAGCTCAGTCCCTGAGGTTATTTCTCTTCTAACCCCTGCTAGTCTGCTCTGTGAGGCCCCCATTGTTAACCCTTGTATTCCGCAAAATAATGTTACGTCCCTAGGGCCAGAGGCTGAACCCCCTAGGACTCTAGTTTCGGAGGCTAACATCCCTTTTTCTGATTCTCAGACACCGCCTTACTTAACCCTAGTGAGTTCACTGCCCCCAAGTCTGACAGCAGATGTTACACTTAATGCCTTCCCCAAAGTTCTAGTTGCTGAGTCCTTGGAGATCATTACTGTAACCCCCCTGGCTCAGCTAAAGTTCACGCTGCCGTGCCTCCAGAGATTTTTACTAAAATACTGGTTCCAGTTTGGAGTATTGTTCATGAGTCTGTTTCAGCCTTAAGCTTGTTCACCGAAGCCCCTCTCCCAGGTATTCCCCTTACCTCTTCTGTTACTCAGAGAGCTGAAACCCCTGCTCCAGAGTATAACCCTCTTTTTGTGGATTCTGCCTTCGTTACTGATTTCCCAGACACTTCTCCTCAAGCAACCATTTCTGAGATCAGCGTATCTGTTGTTGCTCTCTTAGTACAATTACAGTCAAGGTCCTCCTTTTTGGAGGATCAGGTTTGCGAATCTGAGTCTCCCTCTACCCTGGTTTTGTAAGCCTGCAGTCCTCTCTCACTATAGCTAAAAGTTCTCCAGCACCTCCTGTGTTAGCCCTTGCCTTCTCTCTAACTCCTGAGCCTGACTGCCTGCCCTCCACCTCTGCTGTAGTCTGAGAGATACCTATCACCTTTGCTAAAATTCCTGTTTTACAAGGAATTTCTCCTATTTAGTCTGAGATACCTGCAATTTCTTTAATTGACCCTTGCCACGGAGTCTCCCATAGAGTCTGATGCCCTCACTAGGGATTCTCAGAGACCCAATTCAGAAACAAGCGCAATCTCCCCTAATTTCTTAGAAGTACCTGGCCTAATCCTTACTGTTTCACAAATTCCCCCTTTGGAGATAAGCGCAATGTTCTCTGATCTTATTACAGTAGCTAGTTCAGTGCCTGCTGGTTCTCAATCACCCACTTCAGTGACAAGCAAGATGTCCCTTGTTTCCATTGGAAAGTCTACCCCAGTTTCTTTCACGAATCATGCCACAGCGTCTGGGATGACCAAAGATGACTTAAAGCTCCTCACGGCTGGGAAAAGCCTTTTTCGTTCTAATCTCCCTATAATTCCACGCTTAGCTTTAAAGTCGGGGATGTCCACTCCTCAAATAATACTGTTTCACGCTGATTCGTCCACAGTATTCGGGGTATCCGCTACCGACTGCATGTTTATTACCACGAACTCAAGGGGTATCGACCTTGGAACTTTCGGTAATACCAACTGCGTTTTTTTTTTTTTTTTTAAAGCCCTGTCTTTAAGATGGACTTATATTTCACTGTGTTTTCCACAATACTTGGGGTACATACTATTGACTGTGCAACTCCTGTTGCAAAACTAGGGGTACCTCTCAGGAAGGTTTCTGTAGCTACCGATGCAAAGGACCCTGTGTTTAAAACAGTCATATTCCGCATTGCTTCTGCCACAGTACCATGCGAGACCTTGTTACCTGGGACCTCCACGTCTAACTTAAGTTCATGTTCTCCGTTTTCTCTCTCTCTGTTGGAGGTATCCAGCTTTAACCCAAAGACTTCTATTCCTAAGGCTGATGCACCGCTTACCCGGCTTCCTGTTTTTTCGCATAAGATCTGTTTTCCCACCTTTCAAATCGAGTCTTTACTCGCAGGTTTCTGTGCGGTGTCTAAAGTACCCTTTCTGGATTGCATTTCGTCATTCTCTAAGACAAAGACACCCATACTGGACCTTGTTGCTTTACCTGAGGCCTGTCCCTGTTCGCTATGGCCCCACTATGGGTAGGGACATGCTGTCCCCTACTGTCTCCTTGATGCTTACTATGCCCTTCGCCAAGACCATAACTTTGGATTTGATTCTCCCCAAATATCAGAGGCCAAACGAGGCGGACCCTTCCCCAACTGCCTGTACCACAACCAAGAATTACATAAACACTGTTACCGGCTCTCTCGAATTGCTTGAGATAACAAGCCTGACTCGTATCAAGACTACTGCTTCAATATCTTGCAGTGAACCCTCCCGCCCAATACCCTCGCTAACCACCATCTGGAATTCCTTGGGAGCTGAAGACTCTCCTTAAGGTCCCACCACAGCATTTCAATTGGGTTGAGGTCTGGACTTTGACTGGGCCATTGCAACACCTTAATTCTTTTCTTTTTTAACCATTCTGTTGTATATTTGCTGGTGTGCTTGGGATCATTGTCATGTTGCATGACTCAATTTCAGCCAAGCTTTAGCTGACAGACAGATTGCATCACATTTGACTCTAGAATACTTTGGTATACAGAGGAGTTCATGGTCGACTCAATTACTGCAAGGTTCCCAGGTCCTGTGGTTGCAAAACAAGCCCAAATCATCAGCCCTCCACCACCGTGCTTGACAGTTGGTATGAGATGTTTGTGCAGATATGCTGTGTTTGGTTTTCGCCAAATGTGGCTCTGTGCATTATGGCCAAATATCTCCACTTTGGTATTTTGAGCATTGTACTGTCTGACGTTGGGGTGAATTTGCTTGGACGTCCACTCCTGGGAAGATTGGCAACTGTCTTGAATGTTTTCCACTTTTGAATAATCTTTCTCACTGTAGAATGATGGACTTTACATTGTTTGGGTATGGCCGTATAAACCTTCCCAGATTGATGGGCAGCAACAATTGCTTCTCTAAGATCATTGCTGATGTCTTGCCTCCTTAGCATTGTGTTAACACACACCTGAATGCTCAAGACCAGCAAACTGCTAAAACGTTGGCTTTTATAGAGGTGGTCACACTTGCTGATGATCAATTAATCAAGGGCATTTGATTAGCAGCACCTGTCTGCTACTTAGCATCTTAATTCCTATGGCAGCAGTAAGGGTGTAATTAGTTTTTCACACATAGCTTCTCCATTTTGTCTTTATTTTTGTTAAATATATCATGACACGATGTAATATGTTGTTCATCTGAAGTTGTATTTACCTAATTTTTAGACCTGCTAATGAACAGATGATTGTTATTATGTCCTGATATGTAAAACCATAGAATTCAAATAGTGTGTACTTTCTTTTTCACACAACTGTAGGTCTCTCCAGTTTGTGAGTCCTCTTATGTTTCCTCAGGCTGCCAAACGCACTAAATCCCTTCCCACATTCCCCACATACATACGGTCTCTCCCCTGTATGTGTCCTCTTGTGTATGTTCAGGCTGGATAACCGACTAAATCCCTTCCCACATTCCCCACATACATATGGTCTCTCCCCTGTATGTGTCCTCTTGTGTATGTTCAGGCTGGATAAGTCACTAAATCCCTTCCCACATTCCCCACATACATGGGGTCTCTCCCCTGTGTGTGTCCTTATGTGTTTGTTCAGGTGGGATGACACACTAAATCCCTTCCCACATTCCCCACATACATGCCGTCTCTCCCCTGTGTGTGTCCTCTTGTGTCTGATCAGGCTAGATAAGTCACTAAATCCCTTCCCACATTCCCCACATACATGGGGTCTCTCGCCTGTGTGTGTCCTTATGTGTGTGTTCAGGTGGGATGACACACTAAATCCCTTCCCACATTCCCCACATACATGTGGTCTCTCCCCTGTGTGGGTCCTCTTGTGTCTGATAAGGTGGGATAAGTAAATATATTCCTTCCCACATTCCCCGCATACATACGGTCTCTCCCCTGTGTGTGTCCTCTTGTGTGTGTCCAGCCTGGATGAGACACTAAATCCCTTCCCACATTCCCCACATACATACGGTCTCTCCCCTGTATGTGTCCTCTTATGTGAGTTCAGGTGGGTTAACCGACTAAATCCCTTCCCACATTCCCCACATACATACGGTCTCTCCCCTGTGTGTGTCCTCTTGTGTGTGATCAGGCTGTATAGCTGACCAAATCCCTTCCCACATTCCCCACATACATACGGTCTCTCCCCTGTGTGTGTCCTCTTGTGTGTGATCAGGCTGTATAACTGACCAAATCCCTTCCCACATTCCCCACATACATACGGTCTCTCCCCTGTGTGTGTCCTCTTGTGTGTGTCCAGGCTGGATGACACACTAAATCCCTTCCCACATTCCCCACATACATACGGTCTCTCCCCTGTGTGTGTCCTCTTGTGTATGTTCAGGTTGGATAAGTCACTAAATCCCTTCCCACATTCCCCACATACATACGGTCTCTCCCCTGTGTGTGTCCTCTTGTGTATGTTCAGGTTGGATAAGTCACTAAATCCCTTCCCACATTCCCCACATACATGGGGTCTCTCCCCTGTGTGTGTCCTCTGGTGTAAGTTCAGTTGGGATATCGTACTAAATTCCACCCCACATTCCCCACATACATGCGGTCTCTCCCCTGTGTGTGTCCTCTTGTGTCTGATCAGGCTGGATAAGTCACTAAATCCCTTCCCACATTCCCCACATACAGGGGGTCCATCCCCTGTGTGTGTCCTTATGTGTATATTCAGGTGGGATATCTTACTAAATCCCATCCCACATTCCCCACATACATGCCGTCTCTCCCCTGTGTGTGTCCTCTTGTGTCTGATCAGGCTAGATAAGTCACTAAATCCCTTCCCACATTCCCCACATACATGGGGTCTCTCCCCTGTGTGCGTCCTTATGTGTGTGTTCAGGTGAGATGACACACTAAATCCCTTCCCACATTCCCCACATACATGGGGTCTCTCCCCTGTGTGTGTCCTTATGTGTGTGTTCAGCCTGGATAAAAAATTAAATCCCTTCCCACATTCCCCACATACATGCGGTCTCTCCCCGGTCTGTGGTCTCTTCTGTAGGTTCTGGTCTGATAAGCAAGTCAGAATCTTCCCACTTTCTCCTATATCTTTTCCTGTGGCAGCATCTAATATATATCTTTTGGAATGAGAAGCAGTTACATTGTTTATTAATTGCCTTGACTGGTTGAAAGATGAATTTTCTGTCATATTTATTGGAATGCTGCAAGATTGTTCTGTCCGCATCTTTTCATATACTCATTTGGGTGTTTGAACTTCAGAAGTTTGAGGAGGCAATCTTGACTGCTAAAAGCAACCTTGCAGTGTTGGCATGGGTGGATTATTGGTGCTTGTCTTTGTACTAGACGAGACAAAAAAGTCACTGTTACACAAACTGTCTTACAAAAGGTTATGCAGGAGAGGTAAGTTGGCATATCACAAAAAGTTCAGGATGAAAGTAAACTGTAGATGTACATTGTAAAAATTAAGGGTTTAGCACAACATGTGCAGCATTAGGGCCGGGAGAGTAGATGTAGTGGATTATACATTTAAAGTGGATCATAATATTTAATGATTTAAAAAGAAATCTCACTAGCCGCAAAACACCAATTAAAGTGGCAGAAATAATGATATGATGATGGTAAGTCGATAGTTTCAGTTGTGAAGTATAATTAAAAAATGTTTGTACCATGAATAGAATACGTGTCTCATTAGAAGCTCACATATCAGTCACCGGGTGTTCCCGTTACCGCACCGTGTACAAGGTCTCTAATAGTTATAGGATGACCCAACTTTCTGCTAAATCTCCATTGTTAAATCAGGAACCAAATGCACGATTGCATTTTAACATACAGTCATGTGAAAAAGAAAGTACACCCTATTTGAATTCCATGGTTTTACATATCAGGACATAATAACAATTATCTGTTCCTTATGTAAATACAACCTCAGATGAACAACAACACATGACATATTACACTGTGTCATGATTTATTTCACAAAATTAAAGCCAAAATGGAGAAGCTGTGTGTGAAAAACTAATTACACCCTTACTGCTGCCATAGGAATTAAGATGCTAAGTAGCAGACAGGTGCTGCTAATCAAATGCCCTTGATTAATTGATCATCAGCAAGTGTGACCACCTCTATAAAAGTCGAAGTTTTAGCAGTTTGCTGGTCTGGAGCATTTAGGTGTGTGTTAACACAATGCCAAGGAGGAAAGACATCAGCAATGATCTTAGAGAAGCAATTGTTGCTGTTTATCAATTTGGGAAGAGTTGTAAGGCCATTTCCAAACAATTTTAAAGTCTATCATTCTACAGTGAGAAAGATTATTAAAAAGTGGAAAACAATTCAAGACAATTGCCAATGTTCCCAGGAGTGGACATCCCAGCAAATTCACCCCAAGGTCAGACCGTGCAATGCTCAGAGAAATTTAAAAAAAAACCAAGAGTTACATCTCAGACTCTACAGGCCTCCGTTAGCATGTTAAATGTTAAAGTTCATGACAGTGCAATTAGAAAAAGACTAAACAAGTATGGTTTGTTTGGAAGGGTTGCCAGGACAAAGACTCTTCTCTCTAAAAAGAACATGGCAGCACGGCTTAGGTTTGCAAAGTTGCATCTGAACAAACCACAAAACTTCAGGAACAATGTCCTTTGGACAGATGAGACCAAAGTGGAGATGTTTGGCCACAATGCACAGCGCCACGTTTGGCAAAAAACAAACACTGCATATCAGCACAAACACCTCATACCAAATGTCAAGCATGGTGATGGAGGGGTGATAATTTGGGCTTGTTTTGCAGCCATAGGACCTGGGAATCTTGCAGTCATTGAGTCGACCATGAACTCATCTGTATACCAAAGTATTCTAGAGTCAAATGTGAGCCCATCTCTCCGACAGCTAAAGCTTGGCCAAAATTGGGTCATGTAACAGGACAATGATCCCAAGCACACCAGTAAAACTACAACAGAATGGCTGAAAAAGAAAAGAATCAAGGTGTTGCAATGGCCCAGTGTAAGGATCCGCGCTGCGGGTATACCCGCATCCAGCGCACCCTTACCTTTTTCTCAGGCCATTCGGGCTCCCCGGCGGCATTCCCCGCTCCTGGCTGCTTTAGCTGCACCTCCTGCCCACGCGCGTCAGCCCTACGGGCGCGCGCGCACCCAAGCCGCCATTTGTTGGCGCCAGGCTCCGCCTCCGCTGACGCGAAGCACGCTCCTTGCGTGTCGCCGCTCGGGTCCCGTCGGCTCCGCCCCCCCGCTTCTCCCTCCTTGCCTGACTCTTTCGCTGTCCGTCCCTCTGCCCCTCCCCTTCTCTCTGCTCCTGGATCCTCCGGTGCACCTTCCAAATGATCCGCCTCCTCGGACATCACGCACTTGCCCAGCACGCCTCTTCCCCATCTGCCTTGCCTCTCAGGTCCTCCTTCCCTTGTCTGTCCCTCCCCTTACTCTGACCACTCCCTTTGCCTCTAGCAACTCTCCTCTATCTGGGCCTTATCTTGCTCACTCCTCTGTTCCTCCCCTCACTCCCATTGGTTTCAAACTTCCTCACTCTGCTCTCCTATTACGTTCCTCTTCAGGCCGCTCCTCCATCACTCCCCTTTTTCTGATTGGTCCCAGCCCCATATATAATCCCTCTTCTCCATTTCCTCTTTGCTCTGCATAGCTTCTGTACCTTGGTGCTGTCTGGTGTTGCAAAGAGAGATACCCGGGCGCTACCCAAACTGGGATGTACAGTGGCGGCCGAGCTGAGTCTAAGGCGGCTAGATCCGCGGCTTTCAGATTATCCCGTTTATGTGCGTTTTTTTGTCGTTTTTGCCCGGAGTGAACTGCGGTATTTTCGCGCTCGTGATATTAGCATTTTATTCTCGCTGTCTGCAATACTGCAATGCCGTGTAAAAACTCAGGGGGGCGTTTGCGAGCTGTTGTCTTGGAAGTCTAATACCTTCGCGGTTCACCCCACGTCAGTACACAGTCTGTGTGTGCGCGCGCAGTAATTGTAAATTTGCATATTTAAAGTATACATGCATTTTGCAGTGCTGTGCTGCTGTACAGTACTGTATGTAATTTTGTTTTCTCCACAAACCAAACCATTTTTTTTTCACAAGCCTGCCAAAACCATTTTACTGTATTACGAAATTCAATCTGTGCTGTAGCTTTTGAATGCACATGGTTGATTTGTGTGCTTTTTACATATTGTATTTGGGGGTGTATTATTATGATGAACTGCCTTTTGAAATTAAAGTATGTCTTTAGCTTTGAACTTCCACGGAGTCGTTAATTTTAATTTTGCTGCTTACTGCGCAGTGTCCCTTAGCTGAGTCGCCCAACCCCCTCTATCAACATAAATTTTCAGAAGTTAGTTAAGTTAGTCACTGCGCCTGCATGTAATTCTCTTTGAGATGGGAGCTTGCTGCTTACTGTGCATGAGTCGCCCAACCCCCTCTCTCAACAGTCATAAATTTTCTGAAGTTAGTTAGTTAGTCATTGTGTTCTTAAAGCTGCAGTTCAGTTCAGTTTTTTTTTTTTTTTTTTGTAATTTATTTTTTTACTTCAATAGTTTTAGTTCCATGTGTGCAATTTCTAATTACCTAAAGAACTGTATAGCTGCAGGTCAATTCGTTCTCCATGTATTGATAGGCAAAATTTGGTGACATAATTAGAGCTGGCATCTGTTTATATTCTGCTTCTGTCTCTCAGTGGAAGCTCATGAATATTCATGAGCACTCCTGCACTGACATGTGCTAGAGGGAGGGCAGGGCTGGCAAAGGGGTGTGCCAGGGCTTGTGACAGGACATGAAGGGACAGTGCCTTAGCAAATGGCTATTAAAATAGAATACAAGAAAATTGGTCTTTCAAAGTTGTTTTTTTAAAAACAGAACTGATTGAGTTCTTAATCCTCTAATCCTTTCAGAGATGGCAGCTTGCTGCTTACTGCGCATGAGTCGCCTCGCCCAACCCCCCCTCTCCACCACAGAGTCGTTCATTTTCAGAACTGATTGTATTTTTAATCCTCTAATCCTTTCAGAGATGGCAGCTTGCTGCTTACTGCGCATGAGTCGCCCAACCCCCTCTCTCAACAGAGTCATACATTTTCTGAAGTTAGTTAGTTAGTCATTGTGTTCTTAATCCGTCCATAGCCGAGCTGATTAATGCACATGACTCAGCCTCCCCCCCCCCCCCAACCCTTTGAGGCTTATTTTACGGTAACACTTTGGAAAATCCCTTCTCGATTTTGAAATGTAAATCTGATTTGCACAGCATAGAGAGAATTAATCGTTAAAAAAATCATAAACTGATTAATGTTGTTTTGTCATTCATTCTTATTCATTGGTGTACTGAAGGGGTGGGGGGGGGGTTGTGGTTGTTGTCAATGATTATGATTAGCAGGAATGTGAATATTCATTTTATTTTCTCAGGAACCAAAAAATACAAAAATAAAAATAATCATGAATAATACATACAGTAATGCTGTCTTTATTAAGTTCTTCTGGCAGATTGAAATTGGATAAACATTTTTAAAACATTTTTAAAACATGGGGAAACATGAATAATGCACATTTAAAAGAATATTATTTAATAATATATACTGTAATATATATATATATATATATATATATATATATTATATATACATACAGTACTGTATATAATAATATTATTTTTTCCATCTGTTTCTTGTTCCTCCCTCTGTGAACAGTACAGTAGCTCATTGAAAGAGGAGAGGTTTTGTGTACATCTCTACTGCTGTTTATATACTGTACTGTACATTTGACTGTACAAGCAGAGTAGACTGGACACAGCACCCCACCTTCCACCAGATCACCCTTTTCCTGAAACGAAAAGAACACAACAAATTAGTGCAGTTATGTGCGTACTGTATTATTATTGTTTAATGTACTGTACATGGCTGGTGCTGCTTGAGCAGTTAGTAGGCGGTTACCGTAGTACTGTCAAACTGGTCTACTGTTTACTGGAACTACTGTACTGTATACTCTTGACTACTGTTAAATACTATGTACTGTAACCTGATGGCTGGTGCTGCTCTCTCTGTAAAGAAAAAACTGTAACTACTGTATACTCTGACTATTGTGAAAGAAAAAATCTGTGCCATACTTACCTGTATCATACTGTACTTACAATACTACAGCACAGCACTACTTTCCTGATGCATGCCCATTGCGCGCGATCACAATGGGCAACACAATGGCAATATGGTCTATATATTTATTGCAGCGTTCCACGGTGAGTACATCATTCCAAAAACTCATTATGCCTTTCAACAACTCGTCCTTTTTGGAGGGTTTCGCCACTTTCCTGATATGGTCCTTCAGTTGATGCCAGACCATTTCGATCGGATTGAAGTCTGGCGATCTGTCATTTGAAAAACAGGACAATTAGTTTAGGAGATACAGTACACAGTAAAAACAGTGGGGAACAAAAATGGGACACGGTCTGCTGCACTTACTCCGCTGGCGTCTTCACCCAGTTGATACCGCGCTCAAGGAAATGCGCTGTTGATGCGGTGTGCTTGGGATCGTTGTCCTGGTAGAAGC
Organism: Ascaphus truei; assembly: GCF_040206685.1. NCBI lineage: Eukaryota > Metazoa > Chordata > Amphibia > Anura > Ascaphidae > Ascaphus > Ascaphus truei. The sequence goes on from NC_134497.1 coordinate 25,884,140, forward strand.
GGTGACCATTGGGGAACTCGCGTGTGATGTATTGCACTCTCTCAGGCACAATGTTGTCTTGGAAGAAAGCTTTATTCATGATTCCTATAGCAAGAAAAGAAAAGTGCTCAAAAAACTGCACAACAGTACAGTACAGTGCATACAGTAAGGCTAGACTAGTAAAGTACAGTGCATAAGGCTACATTATATTTCATATATTTTACCTTCAAAGATGACAATGCATTCTGGTCCATGCCTAGAGATGGCACCCCACACATGCAGCTTCACGGGGGGGTTTTGGCCGCGGCTTCAAAGATATGCGGCCTTTTTTGTGGAACGCAAAGGTTGCAAATCTTTCCAGCGACACAGTAGACTCATCAGTGAAGATGCAATCCTGGAAAGTTTCCCCACTGTCGATCCATGCCTGGGCCTGGACCACTCTTTTGATTTTGTTAGCGTCCCGTATCATGGGGTATGCTCTGTAATTACAAGGAATAAATAATTTTAGCTGTACAGTACAGTTTCCGAAACAACACTTTTACCTCCTGTACTGTCCAGTACCAACCTCACACGTCCATATTTCCATCCAATGCTGTGTCTCATCTTCTTTATGCTGGTCTCGGATACAGCGAGATTGTGCTTTTCCTGCAGAGTGTATTTGACCCTTAATGCACTGTTCTCATCATTCTCCTCACTTATTTGGTCCACCAGGAAAGTTGTCTCCCTGCAATGGTAAGAAAATATATTGTTTATATACAAAATATATATTCTGTATACTGTTGCAATATAAAGATACCAAATATATCCTGTATACTGTTGCAATATAAAGATACCAAATATATTCTGTATACTGTTGCAATATAAAGATACCAAATATATTCTGTATACTGTTGCAATATAAAGATACCAAATATATTCTGTATACTGTTGCAATATAAAGATACCAAATATATTCTGTATACTGTTGCAATATAGATACCAAATATATTCTGTATACTGTTGCAATATAAAGATACCAAATATATTCTGTATAATGTTGCAATATACAGATACCAAATATATTCTGTATACTGTTGCAATATAAAGATACCAAATATATTCTGTATACTGTTGCAATATAATGATACAAAATATATCCTGTATACTGTTGCAATATAAAGATACCAAATATATCCTGTATACTTACGCGTTAGTTACCCTTGGTGCCCTTTTGCGTTCTCTGTTATTTCTGTGTGCATGATAGCTCACGGTGGTTGCTGGCACAACGATGCCAGAAGTAGCTAACCAGCGTTGGATATCAGCAATTCGGTGTCCGCTCGTGTACATCTCCTTAATTCACGTGCTGAGATCCTTGGAAATCTTCTTAACAACCATTGCTGCGAGTAGAAAGAAATACAGTTCAAACACAAGAATGTATATTCAATGTTTAGTCGATGTTTATTCAATGTGCAGTGAATCCACAAAATGGATGGTGTATTTATACGGTAATGACTCACACGCCCACTTTCAACACCTGTACCTCACTGCCATGCATAAAAAGTTACACACTTTGCATAGCCCACCACTCGATTATGTTTATCTGAACTTGCCCTTGTCCAGATAGTGCATTGTGCCACCTGCTTCCATGGAGCGACCCCGATTCTACGGACGCAGGAACCCACTGGCCTCTGCCGTGCCTGTCAAGCAGAAAAAGCGTTTCCACGCCAAGGCAAAAGCGACAGGCTAAGGCCAATAAAAAAAAACCTTCCGCTGACCCCAAAGGCTAAGGGTTTTCATAGACGTAAGCCTTATTATGTCAAGAAGATATACGGCGATGTACTGTCGACGCAAAACGATTGGCAGCCAACCCATCGAACCCGCAGACCACCACCTCCCATACGCTTCGGGTGATATCAGTGACCACTAAGGAGCCCTTGATGATGACATCTGGAGTGGAGGACAACTGTAATCAGCCCAGTACCTGCTGTGACGGCCATGGAGCGGATGCTGTTTGCTGTGAATATTTTGTCTGACCCTGTGACCCAGTGTGGTCTGAATGCTCTCAAACAAAGGCACTTATGTAAGTGGAATACTTTGTGTTTTTAACATTAAAAACAGTACTATACTATTTTGCTTTTCCCCTTTTTGTATATGGAATTTCCCCCTCTCTATGTGGATCTGGAGTACCTGTCTGGAGACATAAGTTGGTAACTTTGAATAACCACAACGCTCTGATTTCCTGTCAATTTAAGACAGAAAATTATGGACGAATTGCGGCGCTTTTATCCAATTACAGATCCTGTAATGAAAGGCGTTCGAGACTGCATTAATGGCGTTTTGCGCCATGCAAGGCATCGGCCATGGACGGACCATGTGGAGGACATACCTGTACTGTTGTGCTTAACTGTATTGTGCATGTTTTGACCTGCTGTACTTAAATAAAGGAGATTTTGTTGTGTGTTTTTTAACTTGTATTTACTGTATACACAAATGTTGCAACTTGTAACACACAGGACCTACTGTACTGTACTGTACCTGCACAATTCCAGTCCCTGAAGGCTGCAAACAGGCACGGTTTTCAAGGTAAGGTAGTCCTGAAAACAGGGCCTGCCTGCCTGCTGCCCTCGAGGACTGTCGTGGTGCAATGGTGCAGGCCTGACTGACCGTTTTGCACACCATCCCACTGTACTGTATACTGTACTGTATGTTTCTTTAATAAAGGAGATGTTGATTTTTGTCACAGGTACAGTAAGACCATACTGTTGTGCTGAACTGTATTATACATTTTTTTACTTGCTGTAATTAAATAAAGAAGATGTTGTGTGTTTTTCAACTTGTATTTGTACTGGTGCAGACTGTTTTGCAGACCATCCCACTGTATACAGTATGTTTTGACTTTAATAAAGGAGATGTTGGGTTTTGAATAATTTATGCATAAAGAATTTGTTTTTAAAGCATGTGACTGTAAACCATACTGACTGACTGTAAATGTTTTTACTTTCTATACATAAATAAATGTTTTCACTACTGTAGCAGTAAACCATACACCTGTTGATGTTTTGAATTGCTGTGCACTTAAAATGTTTCCACATTGTACAGTATTTGTAAATAAATGTTTTTGTACTTACAGTACTCCACCAATAAAAGAACATGTTTATTTGTTTTACATTGTTCCATTGGCTCCATTGTAACAAAACACAGTGTTTCTAGAATGTCGGGGCATACTGGACTGCACTGTATACTCTAGGCATGCTCAGTATAAGAGTATAAAAAAAATAGAAGACGCATACTGTACTGTTCTGTATGAACTGTCAGTGTAATACATGTAGAATAAATGCCTAGTTTTTATTTTTCCGGGTTTATTACACACTATACTGTATAAAACTGTATTGTATACTGTATGGCCGGAAAACATCAGCATACTGTTTCAGGTACAGTATTCTATCCTAATCAATAACAACGGCCACTAAACTGTAGACTCCGGTACGTGGCTTTTTAAATCCGATTCAGCAATGTGCAGCGATATTATCCATCGAAATCCCTCCATTAGCCGTTTTATTTTCTGAGGAAAAACAAAAAGAAAAGTTTCACTGTAATGTTCAGTCCCTTAAAGACGTTCCCAGCTAGTCACACCAATAATTTTCTCTGGGGGGGAGGGGGTCTCCGGTTTACATGCGCATGCGCCTACCGTCGATGTAATGACACGCATATGCGTTTCAAGAAGGTTCCAATGCGCATGCGCCTAGCGTTCCACCAATAGTTCAGTATCTGCAGTACAGTACTGTAGAAGCCGCTCAGCCAATGATATTGCTTACAGGAGAATCGCTTGACTTTCAAATCGTGCCGATACTGTTACTGTATTGTCAAAATAAAAAAAAACACAGAAAATAATACGGCAACAATACTCACCATAGAATTTCCCATTCAGCTGGCGCTGGCACGGGTCCACTGCCAGTCCAGTGTTCCTGGTCATCCTTGTCGATAGTTTGCAGCGGGACTAGTCCACTGTATTCAGCTGATGAGGCTAGAAATTGCTTAGGTACATGCAAGCTTGCTCGAAACTGGACGCGAAATCCGGCTCAGGCTCACTAACGGTGGGAACGTTATGGGAAGACGGTGCCGGTGCATTGCTTGGCAGCGAATGTTGTTTCTTGGTTGGTTTTAACACGACCCTTTGCCTTTTGCCGTCTGCACGATCATAGATACAGGAAAAAGCCGGTGATACACACCAATACCCTCCAACAAATTGTGGCTCAAGACGATAAAAACAGGGATCGCTACATAACCTTTTCCTTATTGCACGCTTCCACGTATGAGGAGCTGGCGAAAATTTGTAAAAGTCATAGTTTTCCATAAAATACTGATAAATTTGAACAACTGTTGCCATCTTATCTTCCGTTGCATTAATCGCGGCCCATATCAAATACGCGTAACTTCTGTCGGGTTTTTTGAAAACGGGCTGCACTTGAACGCTCATGGCGGGCGGCGGGTCTTTGGAGAATAGTGTAATTGAAACTGGTCTTTGTCTTTCTTTAATATGAAAAGCCTAAATTGAAACATTTTTGCAACCTCTTCCTTCAGTCTCAAGGCCAAGGCACACTGTGGTACAGTATCTTTTTTTCAACGAAACACCTGCAAGTCGACACATTAATGAAGCGCATGCGCATCACAATTCATGAATATCTGCCATCTGGCGGACACGCGAATAATTGCAATCTATTAAATCCAAACCATTCTCAATAAACGCATCAACCGCGCGTCAACCCGTGGCTGAGAACGCAAAATGAATGCGGCATGCTCCGGGTGAAGTGCGTTGCATTCCAGGAAAAAGCCAGGGAAAACCGGCGATGTGTTAGACTCAGATGCGCCGTAGCAGTATAGGGGAAATCACTCGTTCTTTTCAGAACTTCACAACCTTATAAATCCTACAAGGTACACATCTGCTTCGTAGTCTCTTTCTGTGACTCAAAAACCCCAAAAGGATCTAGCCAGGATCCTTAGAAATATAGAAATAAAAGAGAAAAAGGGGGGGCACAGGTTGAGGTATACAAAATGGTAACAAATTATTCAGCTGGGGAGTGTAACTTCCCAGACCAATAAACGTAGGGAGAGTGGAGTGTGTAATAACATAAACACTTACAGGTCTAACTTGAAGTTTGCAGGACATCTGAAGAAATCATTATCAAGATCCGAAGAAAAGAAATTTCGCACCAGGAAAATCCAGAAGAAAGAAAAGAAACCTTGATGTGACAGCATTTACACAAGGCCGTGTAAGTGTTTGTTATTACACACTCCACTGTCCCTACGTTTATTGGTCTGGGAACTTACACTCCCCAGCTGAATAATTTGTTACCATTTTGTATACCTCAACCTGTGCTCCCCCTTTTTCTCTTTTACTGATGTCTGCTGTTGCCTGGCCTCTCTTGTCTTTTCAGTGTTGCACCTGTCCTTGGAATCTTTGCTTACCTCCCTGGATTTGACCCTTGCTTTGAACTCTACTACGCTGCTCTCTGGAACCCGTGGAACCTTGCTTTGGACTTCTACGCTGCAGACCTCTACAACCCTTGGACACGGCACACGGACAAACTACTACGCTGCTCTCCACTCCACGACCCAGGCATACGGACAATCGATTACGCTGCCCTCTCCAACCCACGACCCTTGGCATACGAACTTAACCCTTCTACGCCGGAGCTGTCAAGTATGGTATCATTTACATTCTTGTTACCCGGACCACCTACGCTACTACCACACTCCGGCCGTGCCCCCGTTTGCTGCTAGGTGTGTGGTTTTACCCTTTCCACCTCAGTCCCGGGGTCTCGTCTGGCTTGTGGGCAGGCTGAGCGTTAAACCCAGTCAAAGTCCAGACCTCAACCCGATTGAAATGCTGTGGCGAGACCTTAAGAGAGCTGTGCATAAACAAATGCCTGTAAACCTCAATGAACTGAAGCAACGTTGAAAAGAAGATTGGGCCAAAATTTCTCCACAACGATGTGAGAGACTGATAGTCATACAGAAAACGATTACTTCAAGTTATTGCTACTAAAGTGGTTCTATAAGCTAAGGTGTACAGGCATACCCCGCATTAACGTACGCAATGGGACCGGAGCATGTATGTAAAGCGAAAATGTACTTAAAGTGAAGCACTACCTTTTCCCCACTTATCGATGCATGTACTGTACTGCAATCTTCATATACGTGCATAACTGATGTAAATAACACATGTGTAACAGGCTCTATAGTCTCCCCGCTTGCGCACAGCTTCGGTACAGATAGGGAGCCGGTATTGCTGTTCAGAACGTGCTGACAGGCGCATGCGTGAGCTGCCGTTTTCCTATTGAGCGATATGTACTTACTCGCGAGTGTACTTAAAGTGAGTGTCCTTAAACCGGGGTATGCCTGTACTTAGTTTTTCACACATGGCTTCTCCATTTTGGCTTTATTTTTGCTAAATATATCATGACACAGTGTAATATGTTATGTGTTGTTGTTCATCTGAGGTCGTATTTACCTAATTTTAAGACCTGCTAAGGAACAGATGATTGTTATTATGTTCAGATATGTAAAACCATGGAATTCAAAGAGGGTGTGCTTTCTTTTTCACATGACTGTATATGCATATACAATGGTGGTGGGGACAATGCAAACACAAAAACGATGCAAAATCATGGAATGTGAATCCCTCCCTTTAAGGTGACATCCCAGCACCTAAAAAGGGGCATTCATCACATGGTACATCTACCAACTCCCTTCATTACCTTAGCGGTTAACCACTGATGGGGTTATTAATGTATTTTAATATTCTTGATGTATTTATTTATTACTAGGTTACTATTTATCGCAATATGGATATCTGGGACCCCCATTGAGAGGGCCTAGTTGTTCACCGTGATAATCAATGGTTTTATGTGTAAAATGTATTTTGAATGTTCTTTTTTGTTTTGTTTTAAACGTGTATACATTTTTTGTTAATATTTAAAACCACATTTGTCTAATAATGATATTTGGCATTAGTGTAGAAGAGAGGCAGAGGTAAGGGATGTGGGTGATGACAGTAGTTGCCCCATGGAGGGAGGTTAGTCTTCCCGTGGGGGGGTGGATGCGGTGGTGAGAGGAGTTAACCCCTTAATGACCTTAGTGACTGGAATGGCAATGCTTTACTGGCAACTAACGGGGTCAACAAGGTTAGGTAATGTTTTCTTTTAATAAAGTATTAACCCCTTTGGTATACTTTGGTAACCACAGGCATGAAACGGGTTAATGTTATTTTGATCATTGGTTTCTGTAATAGAAATATTAACCCAATACGATATGTATGTTATTAACAGTCGCATTAATTCCCATATTGCGAGATTGGACCAAATATAGGGCCAACAAACTGGGTCAGGTAATTTGAAAAAAAATAAAGTATTAACCCCTTTGGTAACCTGTGGTAATAATAATGTTATTTTGATCATAGTTTTCTGTAATAGAGTTTACAGAAGCCTATGATAGAAATATTAACCCAATGCGGTAGGCAACACATTAACTGTCACGTTAATTCCCATATCGTGAGATTGGCCCAAATACCGCACCCAGTAAATTATTACCACAATCTTGATATACATCAACTTAAAATTGCGGTAATAGCACCCGTTAGTTTATTATTTCCCCATGTGCGATATTAACTCCACTTTAACAGAATTTGATGTATCTGAGCTGTAGTGTTTTGTTTATGCCTTCGGGACAAACCAAGAACTAACCATGCTTTACTAGCCACTAAGGTGGCAAAGGGGGGTAGGTAGTGTAAGGTTTATATTATCCCCTTTGTGGTCAGCTAGTTATGGAAACCGATGACTAGTTGACCCGTGGATTACTAAGAGTTAATATGAACTGTAATGTATTTTAACAACTATTTTATCATCTATTCCTTGTTGGTTTAGCTTATCTTGCCTATGTATATAATAGGCAGTATATTGGCCATTATATACATAGGAAAGACAGGGCTAACACCAGCCTGGAGTAGGTAATAAAATATTTGCGGTATTTCTGCCGTTCATTCCTTTCCAATAAATATCAGAACTGTATGTATGGCAGTTTTTACTTGAAAATGTGATATTATGCCTGTTTTGTATCGGATCTAATGCTTTTAACGGGTCCGATAAAAACTGCTTTATTTTTGGTGCTGCAACACACCTAGTTGGCCTGTAATGGTGTATGCAGATCTATCACTATTTGCAATTTAACATCAATAATAAGACAATAGAGATGTAAAAACCACGTAACACACATATTACAGATTACCTTGTGCTGGCGCGTTACTTTTCCACAGTGCACCCCCTTGATACCAAGCTCTTTCCCATATTCATCTCCATACCAGACCAGGAGCGGTGTGTGTGTGGGGGGAGGTCTGTGCAGGTTCTGTAGTAGATTTTCCTGTTGTACTGGAACGCCACAAGGTTCTGTTCTTCCTCGTTTCTTGCACAATTTACAAATCTAAAATTGGGACAGTTAGTGAGGTCTCAAAGTAATGTCTATTTTATAAAGGAAGAGCTGAACAAAGATACAAGTTGTTAATAATGTGACTTGTCTTTTCTTTCTTCTCTACAGTTTTTGAGGTGAACAGAAGTTAATGGAGAGAAATGTATATACAATGGCTCACTTTTATGTACCCACATTTTGATTGGAATGGGAGCCACAGGCCACACCAGTGACTACTTTATTACTTAAAAATAAATAAAAACACTGTTGTAATTAAAAAGTCCCGACAAGATGATACAAGTGACACAAAGGTGAGTTTTCTTCTGGTGGAACTAAACAGAAAGTGGGGTTGATGTAACAAGATGTTGTAGCAGGAATGTGTTCCATTAGCAACCCTGGACTGATTTGGAAACTGGACTATAGAAAAAGCCTTGAGCCACACTCTAATGAGGTAACAATGTCGGTTTGGGCTTTAAACTCCCTCCCCCCCCCCCCCCTCCACCGTCATGGCCACGCCCGCCCACACATCCCATCGCTCCACATAGACCACAGATCGCAGATTTTACCCATGCACGTGTCGCCAGGCAGTCAGACGCACGTGCAGCAGTGACCACTGGGGCCGTAGCCTAAGGCTACATACAGGCAGCAATGGTGCTGAACAAGGCTGTGAGGGGAAGACAGGAGTGAGGGGAGAGGTGCAAAGAGCTGCTGTAATCACATGCTCATTGCCATTTACTTGAGTGGCTGTTAAAGTGCAATTGAGGCTATTGCACTTTAGTGAATCTAGTGTTTAGTAAACAGAAGAGGCAAAGTGGATAAGGAAAAATAACCCCCTGCAGATCAGTACCTTGGAGGCAAATAAAGGGTGTGGGGGGAAGGGGGATGAAGAACACAAACAGCAATAGATACACAGTAAGAGAAACCATGTGAGACGGGTAACTCTTCTCTTGAGGGGTATTGGGGAAATAATTTGACAAGCTGTTTGGGGGATAAATAAAATTAATATTTCTGTTTCTTCAGTAGTTTCGGAAGGTTTTGCAAGGATTTGGAAAGACAATAAGTGATGGTAATTGTCACAGAGTAATAGTCTGGAAAATATAGATTTGGCATTAGCTGTCCAGTAAACCAGGTAAAGTAGTGTAGGTGACAGCAACCAAAGTTATCCATAATGTCAATAGCTGCCTCTGGTTAAATAAGGCCTTGAAAAGGGTGGCCCTGCGTTCCTAAGACCCCCTCCCTTCTATCCCACGTAGTGACAAAGCCGTCCTGCTCTACACAGGAGCACAGAATGTCATCTCCCCTAGGAAAATGAGCAGGATTACTATGACGTAGCTATTACATCATGGGGCAAGACACAGTGACATTGCAGCTACATCAAAAGAGCACCCAAATGGTTAAATGGCTATTTCATCCTTTTCACGAAAGTCATTTACTCCAAGTGATTTCATTATTTCCCGCCGCTAGGTTGGAATTAAAGCAGCAGTTTAAGCTGCCAATTAAAAAAAAGAGAGACGCGCGGTCATGTGACGTCGCCATGGTAACGTGACATCATTTGACGCTGAGTTACCAGGATGACGCGTCGCTGGAAGGTATGTGTATTATGGAGGCCTTGCGCAGTCCCCCATGCCTTTATTTTAAATGGCTGGGGGTAGAGCACAGGACCTCTATAACTGCCGTAACCGCCCCCCCCCCAAAAAAAATCTAGTGCCTCCCAGTTTGCACACCGCTGTACTAGATAACGCTTATGATCTAGCCTATGTGCCTCTGTGTCTACACCATCTATAATAGGAGTTATGTATTTTAATCTATGTATCCCTAATGGTTTGTAGTTTGTCTTGTTATCTTATGCCCAGATAAATGTGTGTAATAATGCTGCTTTTGACTATAAGCTCATAAAACTGAACCATCTTTTAACTTGCTCCTTTTCAGCTTTAACCCCTTCGTTTTGGCAGAAAAATCATCTAAGAAAGAAAATATCAGCATGGCTGCTCCCAGTTCTTCAGACTAATTTATAGTCATTAAATATCCTTTATGGCACCAATATAGTGCGTACATGTTGCTTCAATTTACTGTTACTTAAGTGTAACTTATGCAATTTGACTTCTCCACAGTTTAGCAAGTGTGCTGAGCTGTCCCTGTGCGACTCTATTTTGCTTGGCGACGTGACGTCATGTGACGCTGCGATGACGGCAGACGTCAACCAGGAAGTACTGAGGCTGTAAACACAGGTGCTGGGTATGAGGTGATTGTGTAATCCCTAAGGGGTATACTGTATATACTTGTTAGTGTCACTATTGCAGTAAGGTGTATGGTCTGAGGAGAGGACGTGTCTGTCCTGAAACGCCACGTGTTTGCATATACCTGCTCTGATGCTTTGAATACAAAGTAAGTTACTTACAGAAAAGGCTCCTGTGTGCTTCCTCCACCACTTTATTTCTTCATCTTCTCTTTCCCGGAAGTGGAGACACTGACTACATCCAGGTCACAGCTCTGTGTCCTACTGCGCATGCTCACACTAAGGGGATCATGGGAGTTGTAGTTTTTAGAGTTCAAACGTCACATACTGTGTAGATTAGAAACAAGACAGTAACATTTCCCAGGCACTGTGCTAGGGAAAGATAGTTTCTTCTGCATGTAGATGTGTATACTCCTCCTTGTCCTTAATATATTTCAGTAAAGCTGCTTCAGTTCCTCCCTTTTGGCCAATGTTAATATGAAGGTTTTAACCAGGATATGACATAACCCCTGAGGCTGTAATACAACTAAAGTAACACACACACATTATTAACAGTCACGTTAATTCCCATATCGCGAGATTGGCTCAAATACCGCACCCAGTAAATTATTATCACAATCTTGATATATACCAACTAAAAATTGCGGTAATAGAACCCGTTAATTTATTATTTCCCTGGGTGCGATATTAACTCCACTTTAACAGAATTTGATGTATCTGAGCCGTAGTGTTTTGTTTATGCAAAAATATATCACTCAACGGCAGTGATATGTGAAGCAGCGCCAATCCTATATACAACAAACCTATATATAAAAAATTAAATATACTTATTGTCCCGCAGCTTGAGTCCAATGGAGGCTATTCCAGTTCCTCCAGAAATTGGCAATGAGAAAAGATAGAGTCCTCCAGCGTGTAGACGACTGTTCTGCTCTTCTTCTCCTCAGTATATATAGGGGAGAAAGAAAACAGAACACAGACCCACGGTGTAATATATATTAATATACCGCTAAAGGAAAATAATAAAATAAAAATAGAGATTGACACTTGTCTGTGTCTATCTCTCACTTGATGTTTCTCTCCAGAAGATCTTCAGTGTTGGCTTTAGAAAGAGAGAAGAGAAAAAAGCATAGTGTAATAACATTTATTATAAGACAGCAATAAAAGAATCCTACTTACAAGCGTCCATAAAATTGAGCTTTTAAAATTGTGTTCACAGCGTTTTGACCTTGAATTGTCCTCTCCATGTTATGCCCTGCCTTAGGGCTATTCACGCGGACGCTGCTTCAGCTTTCGTTTCCTGGTTCACAGCATGCTGGGGGTTCCTTCTGGGTTGCACAAGCCCTGGGTGCTCCCGCGTTCGGTGTGCGCATGCGTGGCTGTAGCTCTCCGGGTCGCGTCGCTGATTGGGCAGAGTACTTCTCCTTTGGGCTACGGTGGCTCACAGTGTACAAATAAATCCACCAAATGCTTTTCGCCTGCTCAGTTTCCTCAGTAGTGTGTATGCTCACAGGAACTGTCATTTCCAATAAGCATACACACCACTGAGGAAGTCGAGCAGGCGAAACGTGTTTGGTGGACTTTTTTGTACACTGTGAGCTACCGTAGCCCAAAGGAGAAGTACTCTGCCCAATCAGCGACGCGACCCGGAGAGCTACAGCCACGCCTGCGCACACCGAACGCGGGAGCACAGGAGGAGATCCCAGGGCTTGCGCATCCCATGAGGAACCCCCAGCATGCTGTTAACCAGGAAACGGAAGCTGAAGCGGCGTCCATGTGAATAGCCCTAAGGCAGGGCATAACGTGGAGAGGACAATTCAAGGGCAAAACGCTGGGAACACAAATTTAAAAGCTCAATTTTATTGACGTTGTAAGTAGGATTCTTTAATTGCTGTCTTTTATAATAAACGTTATTACACTATGCTTTTTTCTCTTCTCTTTTTGTTTCAATTTTTTTTATTGTTTTTCGAGAGAATGACATCTTATAAACAAGTTTTAACGTACATCTGTTACAACTTCAAATTTTACAGCAAAATGAAATAATAAACGTTACATTCCATCATCAATCGCATTTTGTTGTCTTTTTTTCTTACATATTTAGTTTACGACTGTTGTAATTTACAGAACTTTTCTTATTTTATTTTCATTTTTTGAAGTGAAACTTCTTTAGTGGCACCTATTCTGATGGGGCAAAACTGGAGAGATGGAGACGAAAATGAAACGGACGTGACGTCACGGCTCCCCCTCCCCCCCCACGCCTGCTGTGACATGCGGCGGCGGTGCCGCTCCTAACGGCCGCCACTCCCCCCAGACACCCTCTGTGACATGCGGCGCCGGCGGCACCACTCCTAACGGCTGCCGGTACACCCACACGTCCGCTGCCGTGGGTATACCAAGATGGCTGGCGCAGAGCTTCCGGTGCTGTGGGTGTACTAAGATGGCGGAAGCCCCGCAAGTCCTCCGGCTGTGAGAGGAGGAGCCGCTGCTCAGCCTCTCTCCTTCCTCTTCTCTGCCTCCGCTTCCCCTTCCCTGTGTCCCGCTGACTGAGCGCCGCGGGGGCCGGAGGAGGAGAGGAGCCCCGGGATCATGAAGGGTAACCGAGAAGATATCGCTAACGGCCGCTGCGCTGTCAGCATATGCCGCGCATGCGCGCACAGACACGTTATCGTGCCCTCTCGCTTCTCACAGCTCCTGCTCCGGTATCGCGGGAAGCGGGGGGTTTGAGCGCACCGCTTCCCACGCAGCACTGCCGGAGGGGGGGCCTCTTAAGCACGGTATCTGCCCCTCACATACGCCGGGCTCGGTGCGGCCGCGTCTCACTGGGGGTGGGGGTGGAGGGGGGGAGGAGAGACTCAGACAGAGCCGCCGCGGGTCTGCAGCTCCGCCTGGGGTGGGGGGAGTCAGGAGAGAGGGGGCGGGACACAGAGAGACACACATACACACACACACACACTGTCTGACACACATACACACACACTGTCTGACACACATACACACACACACACTGACTGACACACACTGACTGACACACATACACACACACACTGACTGACACACATACACACCCACACTGACTGACACATACACACACACACACACAGTGACTGACACACTGACTGACACACACACACTGACTGACACACACACTGACTGACACAAACACACACACACACACTGACTTATACGCACGCACACTGATTCACATACGCACGCACATTGACTGACACACATACACTCACTGACCGACACAGAGAGACATTCCCACAACACAGAGAGAGAGAGAGAGACATACACTGACTGACACACACACACACACACACACACATTGACTGCCAAACTCACACACACACACTGACTGACACACAATCACACACACATGCACACACTGACTGACACACATGCACACACTGACTGACACACATGCACACACTGACTGACACACATGCACACACTGACTGACACACATGCACACACTGACTGACACACATGCACACACTGACTGACACACATACACAGATACTGTACATACACTGACACGCACACACTGACTGATACGCACGCACACCGACACACATACGCACGCTCACTGACTGACACACATACACTCACTGACTGACACACATACACACACTGACCGACACAGAGAGACATTCACACAACACAGAGAGAGACATACACTGACTGACACACACTGACACACTGACACACACACACACACATTGACCGACTCACACATGCACACACTCACAGACACACATGCACACACTGACTGACACACATGCACACACTGACCGACACAGAGAGACATTCACACCACACAGAGAGAGATACACTGACTGACACACACTCACACACTGACACACTGACACACACACACACACACACATTGACCGACACACACACACACACACACACACACACACACACACACACACACACACACACACACACACACACACACACACACACACACATTGACCGACACACTCACACACACACATGCACACACTCACAGACACACATGCACACACTGACTGACACACATGCACACACTGACTGACACACAAGCACACACTGACTGACACACATACACACACTGACTGACACACATACACACACTGACTGACACACATGCACACACTGACTGACACACATGCACACACTGACTGACACACATGCACACACTGACCGACACACATACACACACTTACCGGCACAGATACATACACTGACTGACACACACACAAACAAACACACATACATACTCTGACTGACGCACATACTCTCTGACTGACACATACTTCTTACTCACTGACTGACACACATGCACACACTGACTGACACACATGCACACACTGACTGACACGCATGCACACACTGACTGACACGCATGCACACACTGACTGACACACATGCACACACTGACCGACACAGATACATACACTGACTGACACACACACACACAAACAAACACACATACATACTCTCTGACTGACGCACATACATACTCACTGACTGACACACATACACACACTGACTGACACATACACTGACGTGTGCCGAGCACGTGCGTTATAAGTCAATTTCTGTGACAAAAGTCAAAGAAGTTTCACTTACTATGCGCGTGCACAGCACACACAGCTTTTTTTTTTACCACATCTTGGGGAAGCGGCCGCATTTAGGCATGTCTCTCTCAGAGAGATTCAAGAATAGTAGAGAGAAAAGCAAGAAGGAAGAGGGTGGGGAGGGGGGTAAGAAGGGTCCGGAGGGGGGGGAGGGTGTGTGTCTTATTGTCTCCAGATTTATATGACCCAGTTATTCCATCGCTAATTGTCTGGCCATACTGACCAAACCTTGTGGAATTTATCCACCTTTTGACCCAATTGTGCCGAGAGGAGTTCCATTAATCTTATATCTCTAATTAGTCTCTATATCTCTAATTCGTCTGCTTGGAAGGGGCGTTTATCTTTTTCCATGCTGCGGCAATCGAGCAGCGGGCCGCTGTGAGAACGTGACTTACCATTTTATTCTCATGGGGTTGTAGGCCCTCTATTGGTTTAGACAGTACCAGGGTCAGTGGATCAACCTCCATCTCCAACCACAGGAGTTCTCGAATCATTGTTTGTAGCATGATCCGGAACCCCTGAATTTTTGGCCATTCCCACCAGATGTGAGCCATATCTCCTCTGTGCCCGCATCCTCTCCAAATCTGAGGATCCGGGGAAAATCTGGCTCAGCCTACTCGGGGTTAGGTACCAATGGAATAGAATTTTATATATGTTTTCTTTTATTGTGGTACAAATTGATGTTTGAGAAGCTGCTTCCCAAATATCCTCCCAGTCTTCCCTATCTATTTCTAGATTTAAATCTGCTGCCCATTTTAGCATATAGCTATGGTTAGAGTGTGTAGCTTTAATCACCAGTCCCAGATAAACCTCCAAAATCAGTCCTTTGCAGTAATAACCTCTTCTGCATATTTTCTCAAATCGTGTTAGGTGCGAAAAGGCTGAATCTTTTGTAATTGTTTGTAAATAATGGCGAATTTTTAAGAAGCTGAAAATTGGGAGGTTAGTGATTTGATATTTCTTCTGAATCTCATGAAATGGTAGAATCTTGCCTTTAGCTACAAAATCATCAGCTAGTACCATATTTAGCTCTTTGTATTTCTCAAGTCCCTTCGGAATACAAAAGGGTGAAAGAGCGCATCTAAAACATGATTAAACAGTGTATATAGAAACAGTGCAGTGTGAAAGTTTAAATAAACAATAAATTGACCTTGTGGGAAATAACACTAATGTGACGTCTGCAGCCTTTCTTGAGGGGTGGCTCGACACCCCTAGGGCTATAGAGAAAACAAAAAGACAGGGCGCACAACGCACATAGTGAAGCACAATTAAAAGATAATTTTACTAAAAGATTAAAGGTTCTGCGTACATCAATATAGTGAAAATCAAGCAGTGGCTTAGTGGGGTTACTACACGGAAGAAATGATCACAGCTCTCCACTGGAACGGACGCGAGGCACTGGATACCAGCAGACCACATCCAAGGCAGCAGCTTCCGTGAGACCTTCAGTCAGGGTAACCAGATGTTGGGGACCGGTGAAGAGTCCCGTGTAGAAGTCCTGTTATGAGGCTCAGAAGCCTCCGTCAGTCCTACAGCAATGCAGCTCCAACAGCACGCCGCTCAGACCCGTGGTGCGCCTTCTGATGACGTCACGACACTCTCCTTCTCACATGGAGCGGGGGAGAGAGCGCATCGGAGAACAACACACGGCGGGCAGGGTAGCAATAGTAAACACCCGTACCGACAGGCAGTGAGGCAGGGGACCGGGAGGCACAAGCCAAGAATATACTTGACAAACAGTATGTCAGATAGATGAACAATCCAACAATCCAACTAGTTTCGTAACACACGGTTACTTCATCAGGGAAGAAGTGTAATGTTTATATTATCCCCTTTGTGGTCAGCTAGTCATGGAAACCGATGACTAGTTGACCCGTGGACTACTAAGGGTTAATATGAACTGTAAATTATTTTAACAACTATTTTATCATCTATTCCATATTGGTCTAGCTTATCTTGTGTAAGGCCTCGGGGGTCACGTCGGTCGCAGCGTGACCTCCCCTCAACTCTGTCCGCTCACGCGGCTGTGCGGCTATCTCCTCGCCCGGCCTCCCTGCTGAGGGGGCGTCCCCGTCGGGCTGCTGCTGCCCCGCGCGGGGCTGGTGCTCGGGTGTCTGCTGTTGCTTCTGCGCCCGCATCCCCTGCTGTTACGAACACATTCCAGCACCAGCTAATTTATTCACTGCTCTTGCAGTGAAGCCACACCTCCCTCCCACACGCTGGTTACTAGTTAACCCTAAACCTTATCACCTAACAGCCTGTTATGGAAACCAATCCTGGACTGCTTCTAGGGCTCCTCCAGGCCTGCCTCTGCTACCCATTGGTCAGCCACAGTACATAATGCCTGTTCTGCCTCTCTCACATCGCTCGACATAGTCTCTGCTACAGACGTCTATTCTGGCTCTCCCTTTGTCTTCGTGCATTCAGATTATGACCCGGCTTAGCGGACGTGCTTACCTGGCTCTGGATCCCAGCTCCCTCTTGACCCTGCAGCTTCTTCCATCCCTCAACCTCAGCTTGGACGTCGACCTTCCGGATCTCTCTCTCCCCGACCTTGGCTAACGGCAACTACTTCGCTTCTTCAGTACCGGTATTGCTACACCTGTTCACACCTGGCCTGCCAACGCCAAAACACCACACTCCGGACATGCTCCTTCTGCTGCGGGTGCGTGCACATATACGTCCTCACCTCAGTATAAGGGACGAGTCTGGTCAGCGGGCAGCACCGGCGTAACATTATGTCGAGCCAACATGACGCAGACCAGACTGACATGGCCTCCATGATGACAGCCATGTATCAACAAGTCCAGGCCCTAACTGACCAAATGGCTCTCCTCACCCAACAGGTACAGGACGTTTCTTTTCAGGCACCACCTGGGGCCGCACCGACCACTGTCGCCAGAACCGGGTACTGTCGCGACTTCCGGCCCGAAGATCCCGGCACCTAAACCGTATGCGGGGGATCCACACGCCTGTCGCGGTTTTTTCAATCAGTGCGAGATCCAGTTTGAGATGGCTCCACAGCAGTACTCCACTGGTCGCAAGAAAGTGGCATATGTGTACAGCCTGCTTACAGGGAAAGCACTGGCATGGGCCTCCCCAATTTGGGAACTCCGTCCCGATATCACCCGTGATTACGCAGCCTTTAGATGATACTTTCGACAGGTCTTCGATACCCCCGCATGCCAAGAAACTGCCTCTGACTGTTTGCTTGAACTTTCCCAGGGACGTCATTCCGTGGCCCAGTACGCCTTGGAGTTCAGGACCATAGCAGCTGAGACACGATGGGAACAGGAGGCTTTAGTCTCAGTCTTCTGGCGAGGCTTAACGGATTCCGTCAAGGATGATCTCGCCTCACAACCCAGGCCAGGGCTTCTGGAGGAACTCATCACCCAGGCCAATCAAGTGGATCAGCACTTTCAGGTACGGCGCCTCCAACGCCAGCTTCCCCATTTACACCCTTCTGTGCTCCTTTTCCGAGAGTCTCTCCAACCACAGGACCTGCCGTCTCCCCGCTACCCGCTTTGGAGGCTCCGGAACCGATGCAACATGGAGTCCAGCGTTCCCGGACCCCGATACAGCAAGCTCGCCAAGTCGGTGGATTATGTTATTACTGCGGATCCTCCGAGCATCTGATCCATGAATGTCCACTACGCCCGGGAAACGGCCAAACCCAGTGAGTACGAAGGGGCTCTCCCTGAGTGCTAAATCTCCTAGTCCCCTTTCCAGGAAGGAACTTCCCAAGAAATTGACCATTCCCGTCTCTCTCTCGGGTCCTACCTTCCGTACCCCCACTGTGGATTTATCGATTCCGGCGCGGGAGGAAATTTCATGGACCAAGCCTTCTCTGAACAGAACCAGATTCCACTCGTTAGGAAGAGGTCTCCCGTTGTCTTGGTCGGGATCGACGAGTGTCCGCTCACCCCGGCATATATTTCCTTGGAGACTTGCCCCATTACCCTTTCCTCTCATTCACACAAGGAGACCTTGGCCTTTGATGTAATCCATGCCCCCGGAACTCCGGTCACTCTCTCCTTACCCTGGTTACAGAAGCACAATCCTCTCATCAACTGGACATCCCAAGATCCTATTGCTTGGAGGTCGAAGGAGCCATTTCCACCAGCCGTACTTCCGCCTCGACTGCTGGCCAATGCATCCAACCCTGGGGGAGGGTTGCCCACTCCGTATGCTGCTTTTCTGGATGTCTTCTGCAAGACTCAATCCAAACTATTACCTCCTCACAGATCTTACGATTGTCCTATAGACTTGGTACCTGGATACACATTGCCCAAATCCAAATCCTACCCCCTCTCTCTTCCTGAGACGGAAGCCATGAACGAATATATCCATGAAAACCTTAAACGGGGCTTTATTCGGCACTCCAATTCACCCGCAGGAGCTGGATTCTTCTTTGTCAAGAAAAAGGACGGTACTCTCAGACCGTGTATTGATTACCGGGGACTGAACCGCATCATGGTGAAGAACCATTACCCACTTCCTCTCATTTCTGAATTATTCGACAGACGTGAAGGTGCTAACGTGTTCTCCAAGCTTGACGTTCGCGTGGCGTATAATCTTATTCGCATCCGGGAGGGCGACGAATGGAAGACTGCCTTCAACACCCGTAGCGGCCACTACGAGTATCTCGTGATGCCTTTCGCATTATGTAACACTCCGGCAGTTTTTCAGGACTTTATCAACGACGTCTTTCGGAATGTCATTAATCAGTTTGTAATTGTTTATTTGGATGACATCCTTATCTTTTCCAAGAATCTACAGGACCATATCATCCATACCAAGTTTGTACTCTCCCATCTTCGAGAGAACCGTTTGTTTGCCAAAATGGAGAAATGTCTCTTTCACCAGTCTACCACCTCTTTTCTGGGATATATTATTTCCAACACGGGATTGGCCATGGATCCTGAGAAACTTAAACCCGTAACTGATTGGCCGCAACCTGACTCCTTCAAGTCTATTCAGCGGTTCCTAGCCTTTTCCAATTATTACCGGAAGTTTATTCGTAACTTTTTCACAATCATCGCCCTGATCATAGCACTGACCCAAAAAGGAGCTGATCCTTCGTCTTGGTCTCCTGAGGCAGTCATAGCTTTTGAAACACTAAAACAAGCTTTTGTCTCAGCTCCCATCCTTCGACACCCGGACACCAATTTTTCTTTCACCCTAGAGGTAGACGCTTCGGACTGCGGGGCCGGCGCTGTCCTATCCCAAAAGTTTTCTCCCCAGGATAAACTTCACCCTTGCAGTTTTTTCTCGAAGAAGTTTTCCCCAGCTGAGAGGAACTATGATGTGGGCAATAGAGAACTTTTGGCCGTCAAGTTGGCACTTCAGGAATGGAGACATCTGTTGGAGGGGTCAAAAGAGCCGTTCACTATTCTCACGGACCACAAAAATCTTTTATACATCGAGAATGCCCGTCGCTTAGGCCCCCGCCAAGCCCGCTGGTCGTTATTTTTCTCCAGGTTTAATTTTATTTTGTCTTACATTCCAGGCACTAAAAACGTCAAGGCGGATGCTCTCTCTAGACAATATTCTTCTGATGAGAGACCAGAGAAAACTACAGAGTCTATCCTTCCCAAACAAAAAATCCTCGCGGTCGCTCCATTCAAGAATCTTGAGAGGATCATCAAGTCTCAAAGTCACCTTCCTAGCGATCTTGAGATCCCGAAGGATACCTTATATGTGGAGGCCAAGTTTATTCCGAAGATTCTGGAATGCGGACATGCTTCCCATTCAGCAGGACACCCAGGCTACAAGAAGACTTTGGATCTCATCCGTCGTACCTTTTGGTGGCCCAATATGGCCAAATCTATTCTTGAGTTTACCCGGGCCTGTCCGATATGTGCACATAACAAGATTCCTCGCCAGAGACCCCATGGTCTTCTTTTGCCCTTATCCATCCCGGAACGCCCCTGGTCACACATATCCATGGATTTTATTGTCGAATTGCCTATGTCGAATGGCATGAACACCATTCTAGTAGTGGTGGATCAGTTTTCCAAGATGGCACACTTTATTCCTCTCAAAGGATTACCCTCCTCACCCGCCCTAGTCGATATTTTCTCCAAATAAATTTTCCGGATCCGTGGCATACCCATGTCCATCGTATCGGATCGTGGCTCTCAATTTGTTTCCAGATTCTGGAGATCCTTCACAAGAAGACTGGGCATTGCTTCCTCCTTCTCTTCGGGTTATCACCCTCACTCTAATGGACAGACCAAGAGGGTCAATCAATCTCTCGAGAAGTATTTAAGGAATTGCTTTCGTGGGCTGAGTATGCCTTTAATTCCACCAGGAATTAATCCACTGGTGAGAGACCTTTCTTTATTAATTACGGCTATCACCCGGCTTGCCTACCTATTTCCAAGATCTCCTCTGGAGTTCCAGCTGTGGATGAACACATCTCCCTCCTGCAGGACTCTTGGGCTAGAATCCAATCTGCACTTCATAGGGCCTCCCTGTCTTCTAAAATCCAGACAGACCGCCGTCGCCGACCTGCACCCAACTACAAACCAGGGGACAAAGTTTGGCTGTCTACTAGAAATATCCGCCTCAAAACCCCTTCCCCCAAATTGGCTCCTAGGTTTCTGGGGCCATTTCCTATCATGGAGCAGGTTAACCCGGTGGCCTTCCGCCTTCAACTACCCCCAAGCATGCGAATTCCTAATGTTTTCCATACATCACTTCTCAAACCGTTCATCTCTAGCCCTCAGTTTCCGGACCACACTCTTAAACCTGATCCAGTGATCATACAGGGCAACGAAGAGTATGAGGTCCAGACCATACTAGATTTCCGTCTCTCCAGAGGGAAAGTCCATTTCTTGGTTCATTGGAAGGGTTTCGGACCCGAGGTGAGGTCTTGGGTACCTCTTAACGACATCCACGCACCAGGACTTCTTAAACGCTTCCGCAAGAATTTTCCATCCAAGCCATGGAAGGATCGTCCTGAAGCCGACCCTGAAGGGGGGGGTACTGTGAGGACTCGGGGGTCAAGTCGGTCGCAGCGTGACCTCCCCTCACCTCTGTCCACTCCCTTGGCTGTGCAGCTCCCTCCTCGCCCGGCCTCCCTGCTGAGGGGGCTTCCCCGTCCTCCCCGTCGGGCAGCTGCTGCCCCGTGCGGGGCTGGTGGTCGGGTGCCTGCCGTTGCTTCTGCGCGCACATCCCCTGCTGTTACGGAACACATTCCAGCACTAGCTAATCTATTCACTGCTCTTGCAGTGAAGCCACACCTCCCTCCCACACGCTGGTTACTAGTTAACCCTAAACCTTATCACCTGGCAGCCTATCATGGAAACCAATCCTGGACTGCTCTTTGTGCTCCTCCAGGCCTGCCTCCGCTACCCATTGGTCAGCCACAGTACTTAATGCCTGTTCTGCCTCTCTCACATTGCTCAACATAGTCTCTGCTACAGACGTCTATTCTGGCTCTCCCTTTGTCTTCGTGCATTCAGGTTACGACCCGGCTTGGCGGACGTGCTTACCTGGCTCTGGATCCCGGCTCCCTCTTGACCCTGCAGCTTCTTCCATCCCTCGACCTCAGCTTGTACCTCGACCTTCCGGATCTCTCTCTCCCTGACCTTGGCTAACGGTAACTACTTCGTTTCTTCAGTACCGGTACCGGCAAGTATTGCTACACCTGTTCACACCTGGCTTGGCAACGCCAAAATACCACACTCCGGACACGCTCCTTCTGCTGCGGGTGTGTGCACATATACGTTCCCACCTCAGTATAAGGGACGAGTCTGGTCTGCGGGCAGCACCGGCATAACATCTTGCCTATGTGTATAATGGCAAGAAAATAACCAGGATTGGCGCTCAAGAGGAGATAGTGCCACAAAGAAATAATCCAAATTAAAACAGTGAAATAGTGACACCCTCTGGTAACCGGGGCTCACTACAAGAAATTAACCCAAAAAAGTGCAATAAACATATATAAAAAAAACTAAAATGAATAAACAAAGGATACCCACTCAACCTAGACAAGATGGGAAAGTCTTCGTTTCCCCTGGGACATAGTGGGTAGAAGTGACAAGGGAGCGGGACACCATGCACATGTAAAAGAGGAGAGATCACAAAAATAGTACAATACTGTAAAGCACAAAAATGATATTCCTATGAAATTCTGCAAAGATTATACTCACAAGCAGACAGTGAGTAGAGGCATTTCACACATAAAGTGTACACGAACAGTAATCCCACGTAGAGGGGCGTCTGGGGACCAGGATGGAATGGATAGGGTGCCCAACAGCAGAGAACAAGAACAGAGTATAGCGTGAACTGTGCAACAATTTAATGAATTAAAAAACACTTCACAAGTGCCCACTTACAAAGTATATGATAATAACAGGCAATACGGAACCAGAGGTACAAGCATATGATGATCTCACCGCCCCTTCCTCTCCAGGAATCGCAATTAGGTTTGGAATGGAGGCGCTCCGCCACAGGTGCTCCTAATTGCGACCGCAAGAAGCAACGAACAGCTCGGCGTCTCTGCTACACGTGTCTTTGTATCTGCCTCGATTCGACGCGTTTCACTAGAGAACTAGCTTTGTCAGGAATCTGGCACCCTATCCTACACTTGCTCTTAAATACAATCAATTCGCTCTTCATTGGTGGTGTATGATGGTCTCTGGTGACCGGGGTTGCCACCTCTCCGGGTTTCACCCGGAGACTTCGGGTTTGGCATCCCCTTCTCCGGGCTCCGGGTTTGTCCCCTGAAATCTCCGGGTGGGCGGGTTGTTGCAGACAGGGCAGCACAGTAAGTGACTTCTCATTGCTACATCACTCACAGATCCTCTGCATTTCTCATGGACTGTCTGTGTGCACTTCACTGCCTACTACATCCGGGTCACAGCCCTATGCTCTACTGCACATGCTCACAGGTAGGGGATCATGGGAGTTGTAGTTTTTATTAGACCAGATCGATTGACATAAGCAACACAGTAACATTAGAAACCCTGCTAGAGAACACACACCACCCCCATGTATCTTACCTCCTCTCTCCTCTCTCTCTTCTCCCCCCTCTCTCTTCTCCCCCCCTTTCTCTTCTCCCCCCCCCTCTCCCTCTCTCCTCCCCCTCTATCTCTTCTCTCTTCTCCCCTCTCTCTCTCTTCTCCCCCTCTCTCTCTCTTCTCCTCCCCCCCTCTCTCTCTCTTCTCCTCCCCCCCCCTCGCTCTCTCTTCTCCTCCCCCCTCTCTCTCTCTCTTCTCCTCCCCCCCTCTCTCTCTCTTCTCCTCCCCCCTCTCTCTCTCTCTTCTCCTCCCCCCCTCTCTCTCTCTTCTCCTCCCCCCTCTCTCTCTCTTCTCCTCCCCCTCTCTCTCTCTTCTCCTCCCCCCTCTCTCTCTCTCTCTTCTCCTCCCCCTCTCTCTCTCTCTTCTCCTCCCCCTCTCTCTCTCTTCTCCTCCCCCCCTCTCTCTCTCTCTTCTCCCCCCCTCTCTCTCTCTTCTCCCCCCCTCTCTCTCTCTTCTCCCCCCTCTCTCTCTCTCTTCTCCTCCCCCCCTCTCTCTCTCTCTTCTCCTCCCCCTCTCTCTCTCTTCTCCTCCCCCTCTCTCTCTCTTCTCCCCCTCTCTCTCTTTACAGTAAAGCTGCTTCAGTTCCTCCCTTTTGATAGCAATGAGGTCTTTGTTAAATTAACTCAAGTAAAATAAACTGAGATAAACCATTGTAATAAATTAATATTGATCAGCGATGACTCTGTTTGCAACAATTGTCATCAGCGTTAGTTATAAATAATAGAAATGATGTAAGGTATAATTCCATATACCATTAACACAGCAATAGTGCCAGCAATAGCAGTCTCCCGCCATCTCCTCCTGCAACTACTGTCAATATGGCTGCGCGGCGTCAAATGGCGCTGCGTTGCCATGCCAACGGGAACGTCACGTGACGTAACAGCATCACGTGATGCTCGTTGCCATGACAATGAGACGCCACATGATGTCACGACGTCATGCGGTGCCACGTTGTCATGGCAACTTGACGCCGCGGGACGTTACATAGCATCCCGTTGTCATGGCAACACAGTGTCATTTAAAAAAAAAAATCTCCAGGTTGACCGTCAGTCGAAGGTGGCAACCCTGCTGGTGACGTGGAATTGATGCGCTGCATCTGTGACCAAAGTCACCCGGGTTACATGATACAAAGCCAATCCAAGATGGCCGCCGTCGGGACAAAAACTTACAAACACCTTGTATAACTTTATCAGCCACATTGTCTTAGTGACACAGTGTTGGGATACATGATACAAAGCCAATCCAAGATGGCCGCCATTGGGACAAAAACTTACAAACACCTTGTATAACTTTATCAGCCACATTGTCTTAGTTACACAGTGTTGGGAATGGACAACAGGTCATAAACCCTCTTAAATTGAGTAGTCAGCAAATAAAAGACATTGAATACAGTTAGAAATATACCCAAAAACAATGTTTATACAATACTGATAAAAATTAATTCTAAAAGTGCATTTTGAAAAGAATATAAACATACTTAAAAAATACATACAAATTTGAACTATTGCTAATGTTTGAGATTTTTTTTTTAAATTCTTTATTTATTGTCAACATTTTTATAACTGTAAACACATAACACAATATGATACATTACCAAATCAAACAAATCAATCACAATCCAACATACAAATTATTATGTCGTAGATACAGATTGTTAAACAATAAATACATTCATAAACAAAAACAAAACAAAATTCTCTTATATTAAACTCTGCTAATAAGTCAACTTCATATTTAGTAACCCCGTTTATCCATATTATTCTCATTTTGGCAGATGATTCCTCTCTCGTCTTACAGTATTCTATGACCAGTGAACTCAGACCACGGTAGCCAGAGAATCTCATATTTTAACCTTGTGTCCGTTGTTATATATGAGATCTGTTCCATTCTCATAACCTCCCATACTCTCGACTCCCATTGTCTCATAGTGGGAGCTTCCAGTTTTTTCCAGTTGTCAGCTATAGTACATCTTGCTGCGTTCAGCATATGTATTAGTAGGGATTTCCTAATTCTATGCCCTTCGACCCCTTCCCTGTTTAGCAATAGAATACTCGGGTCTTTCGGGATTCTGATCTTGGTTATATTGAAAATCTGTTCCACTATTTCATCCCAGAAACACTTTATTTTCTTGCACTCCCACCAGATATGTAGCATTGTACCCACCTCCCCACACTCTCTCCAGCGTTTGTCAGATGTTCCTGGATAACATGCGTTCAGTTTTTGTGGCTTATAGTACCACCTATACATTAGCTTATATATATTTTCCAGTATATTCGTCGATATCGAGGAGGTGCTGGCATTACGCCACATTTGTGATGCAGAGTGGTCCCTACCCAAATCCTTTTCCCAAGCTAATACAAATCCGGGCTTAGGTTCAGCTTTGATTTCCAATATTGTTTTATAGATATATGATATATTATGTCCTCTAGCACCAAGTACTACCAACGCCGCTTCGAAAGGATTCAATCTCCTCAACATATTTTTTTTATTTATTTTGGTGTTCATATAGTGGACAATTTGCGTATATTGCCATCTTTCTCCTTCTTTGAAATCAAACTGATCCTGAAAGTATTTAAAATTTCTAATTTCTCCCATGTCCATCAGGTCTCCTAGTCTTAATAGCCCAACTCGGCTCCACTTTTTAAATATTCTAGAGTCCAGTCCTGGGGGGAAATCGGAGTTCCCACATATTGGGGTGAGAGGGCAAGGGAACGTACAGACCCTCTCATCTTTGGATATTTCATCCCACACACATAAAGCTGCACCGATAGTAGGGTGTTCATAGAGATCTATCTTCCTAAGCCAGGGAACCTTATTTGTATCTATATTTTTACAGTAGTTATTTTCAATTTCCACCCACAGTTTATTCTTTGTACAATGATACCATTCAAAAAGAGCGTTCACCTACATCGCAAGATAACCTTATTTTTATTTGGCACGGGAGCACTGACACATTATTAGAGTTTATTAATTACCTAAATGATAACACTTCAGACATTCACCTCACTGTCAATTATCATTCACATCATATAAGCTACCTGGACATTCTCTTTTATATAGACATTAACCAAACCATACAATCTGATGTTTACAAAAAACCCAATTCAAGGAATTCATTTCTTAGAGCGGACAGCTGTCACCCAAGATCTGTTATAAAGGGAATACCCAAGGGTCAGTACCTCAGGCTGAGGAGGAATTGCTCAACACACAGCGATTTTGTCACTCAGTCTGAGGAATTGACAAATAGATTCATAGAGAGGGGGTATGATCGGGAGACACTCCAGGCCACATTACAAGAAGTCACGGAAATTGAACGTGAAACTATACTACCGTCCGGATCCAGAGTAGGGGATGGCTCTCGCCTCCATACTAAGAAAAAAGAGACTAAGGAAGATGGGACTTGTCCTTTGTTTATTTCCCAATTCAATAAATCAAGTTATCAAGTGAACAAAATTGTGAATAAACATTGGGAATTATTAAAAATGGATCCCATACTTCGTGATTACACAGAGAAAGGCCCAAAATTTGTATATAGAAGAGCTAAAACATTGGCCACATTTCTATCACCTAGTGTGATATCTACACCTGTGAAAGATCAAGAACGGTTCCTTACTAAGGGATCATTCAGATGTAATCACTGTAGTATGTGCAATTTCATGAAGCCTGCTCGACATGTCTTCTCCCACAGCCCACATAGACGCCACACCATATATAGCTTTATCAATTGCAACACCACCTTTGTGGTATATCTCATCACTTGTGGCTGTGGGAAGAGATATGTCGGTAGGACCACAAGGGCATTAAAAACGAGGATGCAGGAACATTGTAGATTAATTCGCAAACAAGATACTAACCATCCAGTATCAAAGCATTTTACGGAATGCAGACAGGGAGGCATAAACAGCTTCTCATTTGTGGGCATTGAGAGGATAATTAAAAAAGAAAGAGGGGGAAATACTGTTAAAACATTAGACAGCAGAGAATCCTACTGGATATTCACACTAAACACTAGGTATCCAGATGGGATGAATGTAGAATGGAATATTAACCATTTTTTGAAATAAATATACCTAATCACATTTTGTTCTAATTAACTTTATCATATAGATCCATCATTCTACCCCCCCCTTCTTTCCTAAAGTTACATACCCAACGTTAATATATCCTTATGACATCGCCCTGTTTTATTTAATATATGTATTGCCATTTGCCTAATTAATTACTTCTGGTCCTTTGGAAGTATGCATATAGTATCAAATAAATTGGAATAAGTTATGCATGTATTCTCTATGCTCTCATTGATCTGACCGCAGGACAATAAGATTGTTTATGAGAATTTTTGTTTATCTATATACACAATATACAGCACTCCACCCCATAATTATGTATAAATGCTAAAGATTTAATATAAACCCCATTTCATTAATGTGAGCAAGCAATCTGCTGTTCTTTAAATATAGGTACAAGATATTATATCTTTTTAATTTATTTTAATACTATCATATATATATACATATATATATTTTTCTTATAAATAATATTTCTTTTAATTAATAAAGTTATTTTGTTATAATTGTGTTGTTTAAAAATATAAAAATATATAATTAAGGCAGTTCATATATATATATGCATATGTTTTTTCTATATATGTTTTTTCCATACATGTTTATTTGTTCATATATTCACTGTGTAAATATATATGTGTAATCTTTTCCTTAGTTGATATTTCTTTAGTCCATTATTTGGTAAAAATTATTACTTTATATATAAAATGTTTTGCTTATTACTTTTGATTAATGTATAGTTACACTTTTATCTTTGTATGTGTTGTTGTTGCCAGCTGTTTGCCCAGTGTTTCAGTGGCCGGAATGGGGTATATATACCCTTTACACAGCGTATATTATTTATCTATATATCCCCTGGTTAGCTGTGGACCGTCATCCAGGTTTAAAAAATCAGGGGACTCAGAAGCTCCATCTGCGCATGCGCCGAAAGCGGAGAGTGGGGGAGGATCCTACACGGCCATCAGAGGCGTGCTCTCAGCAGAGGCTGCCCTGAGAGGCGTGCCGATCCTGATTGAGCTCGGCTGGGGCTCGTGGGGGATCCAGGGACACTCTGGCGCGCGGCGCATGCGCGGCTAGATGAAATCCTATTGGTCGGATGACGCATTATGACGTCATTTTTGGCGCGAAAACGGGGCAAACAGCTGCATTTAAACTGACAATTTTACTGTATACAGCACTTCTTGAAAAAGTTCTTTGAACGAAACGCGTTGAAGTTTGCTGCTGTCCCACAACCAGATGTCTGAATAATAAAGGACTTTTAATTGCAAGACCTGCTCTTTCATCATTGCTGTGCGCTGCACACCCTGGCTTTTGGAACTCTTATACCATACAGCTGCACGCTCTGGAAGGGAGACCCTGGGAAGGACAATACGTGAGTACATTAAACCTGGGGCTAACCCAATGAGGAAGGGGGGGTGTCCCTGGACAACCTACCCCATCCTTCAGGGTATCCTATGCCCACCTAAGGTCTAGTACTGTTTATGCAACTATATACCCAGGTCAGGCTCCCTTCCATTTACACAGTCCTAGCACTTTCAGAGCACCATCTACAAACAAAGTACATCGCAAGATAATACTTATTAATATTCGGCAGCCCGAGTCCTCCTTGTGACTTATGTCTTTGCAGCATTTTAATATTAGTCCTTGGTTTTTTAAATTCCCAAATGAATTTATTAATTTTACTTTGAAGCATGGCAATATATTGCTTGGGGACTTTCACTGGGATAGTCTGGAACAGATACATAAGCCTTGGCAGGATATTCATTTTAATACAGTTAATTCTACCTATCCACAAGATAATACTTTTATTCCATCTTTTTAAATCATCTTCTATTACTTTAGCTAGTGGGGTGTAATTAGCCTGGAATAGCTCTTCTACTCTTGATGTTATATTTGTTCCCAAATATTTTATACTTTTATTCTTCCATTCAAAGGGGAAATTTTCTTTTACCTGGTCTGCCAATTCTGCTGACAGATTTATATTGAGAGCCTCTGTTTTTGTTAGGTTCATTTTAAAATTAGATGCTAAACTATATCTTCCTAGCACACTCATTATATTTGGTAATGATACCAGCGGGTTAGTTATTATCAGTAGGATATCATCTGCGTATAATGCGATCTTATGTTCTTTCTCACCTATTTGAACTCCTGTGATATCTGGGTGATTTCTTATTGATTCTGTTAGCGGCTCCATTATTAGAGCATAAATGAATGGGGACAATGGGCACCCCTGTCTTGTACCATTAAGTATGCTAAATGAGTTCGAGATCTGTCCATTTACCTTGACCTTTGCCGATGGGTTACTATATAGGGCCTTTACATACTGTCTAAACATATCACCCGTTGCTATACGTTCCAACATTTTAAACATAAAATTCCACTGCACCCTATCAAAGGCCTTTTCTGCATCTATGGACAGTATCATAGTTGGGGTCTGTGTTTTATTGGCCTGGTTCAGTATATTTATAATTCGCCTAGTGTTATCTTTGGCTTCTCTTTTTGGTATAAATCCAGTTTGATCCCTCTCTATCAATTCCGGTAGGTATTCGTTAAGTCTATTTGCTAATATCTTGGCGAGGATTTTGACATCTACATTTAGAAGCGATATTGGGCGATAGCTTGCACAATTTAGTTTGTCCTTGCCTGGTTTGGGGATAACTGTTATATGAGCTTCTGACATATACTGTGATAGATTAGCCATATCTCTCAGTGTGTTAAACATACTTTGAATATGTACTATTAGGGAGTTGGCAAAAGTCTTATAATAGGTATGTGGCAAACCATCGGGTCCTGGGCTTTTCCCATTAGGCAGATCTTTTATTACCTTTTCTATCTCCTCCCACGTTATGATAGCATCTAATTTAGCTCTTGCCTCAGGTGTGATTGTTTTAGTTTGGATATCCTTCATAAATATTTCTATATCTTCCTCTATATGCTCCCTTTTCCTTTTCTGTACCGCCTCTATATTATATAACTTTTCGTAAAATAGCCTGAACTCCTCCTTAATGACTTTTGGGTCCTGCGAGACTACACCATTGTGACGATAGCTTATGACAGGCTGTAATTTACACCAAATAACTGGGTTTGAACTGAACGAGGCTTAGATATAATAAAGTATATTTATTCCTTTGGATAGGTGAACACACAATATAGTACAGTAACAGGCAAGAATTACACTTACTTTGGGGATGGGGGATGAGAAGTATGTTGCATAGCAATTCTCCAGCAATCAGGTACAATCAAGATGATATCAGAAGACAATGGGTATAGGGATTACCACCGTTTATATATCTTTTGTAACCCTATCCCTAACATTAAGTACAGGTGATAGGTTCGCAATTACCTGTAGCCACTCTCTAACGTGGGAACACATTTTGATACATGCCCCCCTGCTAGTTGGCACATGCGCATTAGAACTCTGGGGTCTCATTTCTGTAGCCCCACATTTGCATCAGGAATGCCAGCCAGTCTGCCAGATGGGTTTTCTGGCAGGATATTCTTTGTTGTGAGGTGTTAAAGGTGACACTTACAGACTGCTCTGGTTTGAGTCATCTCTGCCCACATGTAAACAGTGGAGGTGATAAACTCCTTTGAACAGCACTTAGATTCTAGACATTAGGACGCTTCCCTGGCCATCTTCTGTCCTTTGTCCCAAAGGAATTTCCTCTGGGTCTTGTCCTTGCCTAGGGATTCAGTGTTATTAGTAAAACACAAACATATTAAAATGTCCGGTTCCGTTAGGCTCAGCGGGTCCAAACTTCCCAGTTCTCAATGCCGGAACTGGGACACCATGTGGTCCAATTTGCGACCCGCTAGGACCTCGGGAACCAGAGTTACACAAATACACCTACAACCGTTTCCTATTTTAATACAATAAACTCCGCTGTAAATTAAATCACGGTTTTTCACTAAATCCCCATTGAAAACAACGGGCTTCGCCGCCATAGACTTTCAATGGCAAACCGCTGCCATTGGCGGCTATGGGAATCCGCCGCCATAGACTTTCAACGGGGCAACGCCGTCGTTGAAGTCAATGGGGTTTTTCCGCCATAGCCGGTCAACGGAGATTGGCCGCCATTGGGGTCTATGGGAAAAGTCCCAAACTTTCAAGGGGGTCCATACTCCGTCAGGTTGGTCCAAGAGGGTCAAGGATGGTTCTGCAGCGATGCCTGCGCAGTGACTACAGGTACCCCAAACCCTGGCCCTCTGGACCCTCCGGAACTGGAGATATGGATTCATGTTTTTCAGCTTTTCACACTTGTACGTTTTCTTGAGCTGTTTCTGCCGCCGCCATCGGAACCTATGGCGCGACCCGCTCTATCGGTACGACCCTTCTCGGGGGTCCAGGATTCGGGGACCCGGTGGTGGTCGAGTGGGGGGAGGTCTAGGAACTAGGGACAAAAAGAATTTTATTTCTAGGTGCTCTAGAACTGTTTATTCCCACGCCACTTAACGTTGAAGTTGACTGCTAAGTGATCAAAGCTCTCTTTTAGAAAAAGTATCCGCTTTGCGGTTTTGCGGTTTGGACGGCAGCCAACTCGTTCCTGGAAAGCTCCATCGAGGAATCTCCATTGAAGTCAATGGGCCCATTGACTTACAATGGGAAACCGCCGCTCCTCCTCTCGGACGCCACCTGCTGGTCTTCACAGGAAACAGGACCAAAACAGCAAGATTCGCCATTGAAACGCATGGAGCTCCAATGGCGGCCTATGGGACCCTGCAAAATGGTGCCTGAAAAGGCGGGAAAATTACACAAAGGGCTATAATCACTAATGAATTATTAACCCTTGCACTCCTGGATGGATCCCAGTGTGTGTGTGATGCAGACACTGAATAAACCAGATATTACAATAAAGCATTTGAACAGGGGAATATACATTTACATGTTATAACAAGGGTTAAATCACATTTCTGGGCCTCAGCCCAGTTAACCCCTTGTCTCCCTGGTGAGGTCAGGGGATGGTCAAATGGGGTGCAACCCCTTTAATACTGGGCCACCCCCTTTCTCCCTCTACACCTCCCCTTCTTAATGGGTGACCTGTGGCCCACTGGCCCTAACGGGGAGTGAGGCACTGCTGGCACCATTAATGAATTCAGTCTCAGAGGGATAGTCCTGGCGTGAAAGTCCATCAGCATTGCTGTTTTCACTGCCCTTTTTGTGCTGAATGGTAAATTCAAATTCTTGTAAAGCCAAGCTCCATCTCAGCAACTTGGCATTTTCCCCTGACACCCTCTGTAGCCAACTCAGATGGTTGTGGTCTGTGATGACCGTGAAAGCCCTCCCATATACATAGGGCTGGAGCTTTTTGAGTGCCCACACAATGGCCAAGCACTCCTTCTCAATGGTGGCATATGCCACCTCCCTGGGGAGCAGTTTGCGACTAAGATACACCACAGGGTGCTCTCTGCCGTCGTCCCCCACCTGGCTCAGTACAGCTCCAATACCAAAGTCTGAGGCATCAGTCTGAATGAGAAAATGCTTGGTATAGTCTGGGGCTGCCAGTATGGGGGCTCCAGCAAGCGCAATTTTCAGTGCCTGGAAAGCAGTTTCACAGGCAGGAGTCCAGGTAACAAGCACAGGCAGTTGCTTCTCAGTCAGATCAGTCAGGGGTTTGGCCACGGCGCTGTACTGTGGGACAAATTTCCTATAGTACCCTGCG
The DNA here is from genome assembly GCF_040206685.1 of Ascaphus truei. Classification (NCBI taxonomy): domain Eukaryota; kingdom Metazoa; phylum Chordata; class Amphibia; order Anura; family Ascaphidae; genus Ascaphus; species Ascaphus truei. The sequence goes on from NC_134497.1 coordinate 25,918,169, forward strand.
GTGCCCAAAAATGCCATGACCTGTTTCTTGGTTTTTGGAACAGGCCACTGAACTATGGCTTCTACCTTGGCTGGCTCTGGTTTGAGATGCCCTCCACCCACCATGTGCCCTAAGTACAGGACTTCTGCTATCCTTACCATACACTTAGTGGGTTTTAAGGTAAGCCCAGCCTCCCTGATCCTATCCAGCACCGCAGCTACATGTCCTATGTGGGATTCCCAGGAATTACTAAAGACAGCAATGTCATCTAAGTAAGCCCTGGCATAGCTCTGCATCCCTTCCAGTAACCTATTGACCAGGCGTTCAAAGGTAGCCGGGGCATTCTTCATCCCAAATGGCATCACCAAAAACTCATAGAGGCCACTTGGAGTGATGAATGCTGACTTCTCCCTAGCCTCCAGGGTCAGTGGGATTTGCCAATAGCCTTTGCTCAAATCCATGGTGGTCAGATACTTTGCCCCCGCGAGTTCATCTAGTAACTCATCCATGCGGGGCATGGGGTAAGCATCTGACACCGTCCCAGCGTTGAGCAACCGGTAGTCCACACAAAACCGGGTGGTCTTGTCCTTTTTAGGAACTAGGACTACTGGACTTGCCCAAGGGCTCTGGGATGGAGTAATTACCCCTAGGGTCAGCATCTCCTCTATCTCTCTCTCCATACTTGTCTTGACCTCTGCTGACACTCTATAAGCGTGCTTATGCAGAGGCTGCAGGTCCCCTGTGTGCACTGGGTGTTTTGTGAGATGTGTGGTCCCTGGCATGTCAGTGAAGAGGGCACTAAACTGAGCTAGCATGTACCTGGCTTCTCCCTTCTGCCTAGCACTGAACTGTGCCCCTATCTCCACCTGCTCCACAGTGTTTTCCTGCCTAGCCTGCCCTAGGAGATCAGGCAGAGCATTGCTTGCCGGATCCTCCAGCAGTGGGCTACAAATGGCCAGCACTGCTCCCATACTCGGTGCTCTGTATTCCTTCAACATGTTAATGTGATATGTCTTGTGCCTCTCAGGCGCTACCTGTACAACATAGTTGCACTCATTCACCTTTCGGATAACCGAGTACGGTCCCGACCAGGCAGCCATCAGCTTGTTCTCCCGAGTGGGTTTGAGAACAAGCACTTGCTGTCCTGGGATGAATTCTCTGCTACGGGCATGCTGGTCATACCATTGCTTTTGCTTGGTCTGAGCAGCCCTGAGGTGATCCTGGGCCACCCCCATGAGCATCTCTAACCGGTCTCTGAGATATACTACATACTGGATCACTGAAGCATCAGTAGCAGTAGTCTACCCTTCCCATCCCTCACGGAATAGGTCCAGAGATCCACGTACCCTGCGGCCATATAGTAGCTCGAAGGGGGAGAAGCCTGTAGATTTTTGCGGTACCTCTCGGTATGCAAACAGCAAGTGCTGCAGGTGAATCTCCCAGTCTTTCCCCTCCGCCCCTATGTAGGTCCGAAGCATCTGCTTCAGAGTACCGTTAAACCTCTGACACAATCTGTTTGTCTGGGGATGGTAAGGGGTAGTGCGCCGGTGCTGTACACCGCATGCATCCCAGAGAAAATGTAACAGTTCACTCATGAACTGCGACCCCTGATCGGTTAGGATCTCACTAGGGAAACCTACCCCGGCCAGAAGTAACGCTGTAATAACCGGGCTCGCGTTCTGGTGACCCCCTGATGTCCCGCTAATGGAATAGAGTGAGCTACCCGTAACAATTGCTGTCGGTACCCCTGGGGCACTACTAGCTGTCGCTTACCGGTCACCCCCTCCTCTATCCCCGGGTTCCCTTCCTCTCTGTACAGGAGTCCCTTATGCCATAGGCAGTGCTCAGTGCCCTCCCCTGCCTGAGATTCGGACGCCCGAAGTCTCACGCCGGCCAGGGTAGGGTCTGTCTTCACTGCCTCCCTAAACTGGGCTCCTAATTCTGGCCACCCCCCAGTCATGTAATTGTCCGGAGAATGGGGAAGGGTGAGGGGAAACAGTAAGTCAGTCTGTGGTTGCAACTGATCCTGGCTTACCTCCCGGGGCTCCTCTGCGCCCTCCGCTAACGTTGGTCCCAAAGGCTGGGGGACTGGAGTGGCCGCCGCCAGCATTGCCGCTGTCTGGCTCCGGGTAACCGCCGCCACTGCAGCAGGCTTTGGCACACGGTCATAGGTGCAGGTCATCGGTCCCAGGTCGTTGCCCAAAAGAATTTCAGCATCCAAACCAGGTAAAACCCCCACCTCCCGCACACCCTTGCCCTCCCCCCAATCCAAAAAGATTCGGGCCACCTGCAAGAAACGTGGCTCTCCGTCGGCCACAGTGATCTGTATCCCAGGGCCTGGGAGCAATTCCTCTGGCCAGACCATATCAGGTCGGACCAGGGTCACTGCAGCTCCTGAATCCAGCAAGCCGACTGCTTGCCGGTCACCGACTGTGACCGGGGTGAGATGTTTGCTCCGGCCATCCGTCTGCTGCAGGTCTGCGCTGAGATGTCCTCCGCTCCTGGCTGTAGGCACCGATGAAACCGGGATAGAGGTGACACGGGACGTCTCGCTGGGAGTTGTTTCCATGACCGGTCCTGGTTCTTTGGTGGAAGCCACCCGCACGCGGGCTACCGGCTTCGCAGCTGGGGTGCGTTGCCCCTGATGGGGTCTGTTGGAACGCAGGGGTTCCAGGCAATCTGGTCTGAGGTGACCAGTGCTGTTACAGTTGTAGCACCGGCGCTCATGTCGGAGCTCCCCCGCCTTTTGTGAACTGCTGCCCGCTGGCGGCTTCTGAGTCCATTGGGGGGTACTAGCAGATTTCTTGGCCGGCGCTGCCGCCGCTTTGGCTGGTGCCTTGGCAGTCATCTGGGCTCAGCTGACCACATTGTCGTCTGTAAGCCTCGCCGCCTCTGTGTAAGTCTTGGGCTTTTTCTCATACACCCAAGCCCTCACCGCCGGCGGGCACTGCTGCATGAACTGCTCCTGAAAGATGAGGTCCAGCAGGCGTTGGTAAGTCCTGGCCTCATAGCCCTCCACCCAGCGGATCCCGTATAAAGCCATGCGGGTCACATAGGTGACGTAGGACTCCTGAGGGTGCCTCTCCTCCGGAATTTACCCCGGTAAGCTTCAGGGGTAAAACCGTGCTGAAATAGCAATAGTTCTTTCAGGTGGTCATAATCATCAGCATACTCCTCTGGAAGCGCCATCATTGTCTGCTTAGCCAAGCCGGAGTAGCGTGTCCAAGCGTGCAACTCTATGCTGGGGAAGCACCCTGTACCGCCGGCACTGCGTTTCAAAGTTCTTTAAAAAACTGTCGATCTGATCAGTGCCTTCCACGTACTTGGTGAGACTGTGCTTGTCCAGTTGGAGTTCATCTTTGCGGGGTTGGACCGGGGGGCAATAAGCGGGTCTGTTCACTGCCATAGAGATAAACTGTAGCCGCTCCTCCGCTGTCCCTCGGTCTCCCCACGTCGTAATCAGTGCTAACATTTCAGGGGTAAATGGACTGGTGGCCGCAGCCATCAGTGCCCTTCCTGTTGCACTGGCCCCGGGAGGTGCACTTGTCCCCTCCCCGGGATTCTGCCACCCCGGCACTGGGTTCAGTCCCTGATCTCCGGGTGGCTGTACAAGGGCAAGCTGAGCCGTATCCTGAGACTCTGCAAGCCGGGCTTCATATTCCATTTAAGCGGAATTGCACGAATGAGGAGGATTTTGAGTCACAGTCTGAAATTTTAACAAAAAGGTTTTTAGAACGAGAATATAAAAAAGAGAAATTAGATGAGGCCATTTGTAAAACCAGACTATTGGACAGAAAAGACCTTTTAAAACCTAGAGCGAAAGGGGATAATTCCAGCCAAAAGACACATTTAGATTGGGCCTTTCTTACTTATTATAACAGAGAAGCAGTCAATATAAGGAAAATAATAAGAAAGCACTGGCATTTAGTGAAAAATGATCCAGTGCTTAAAGAAATCGTACCTGATATGTCTCAAGTTATATATAGGAAAGTAAAAATCTGAAGAATCAACTAGCTTCTAGTACCCTGATAGAGGAAAAGAAGATCCCTAATGAGAATTGGTTGAGACCGATTAAAGGCTTTTTTTGGCTGTCTTTCATGTAAGGCCTGTAAGAATAAAGATACAACTAACAGGTCCTTTCGGGCAAATGTCACAGGAGAAACTTTTGACATTGACAGCCATATCACGTGTCTTACAGAATATGTCATTTATGTACTGGAGTGCCCATGCGGCCTCCAATACATAGGGAAGACAACACGACCTCTCAAAGTGAGAATTTTAGAACACCTGGGTAACATCAGAAGAAAACTTCCCACACACAGTGTATCTCGACATTATGAACTGTGCCACCAATCAGATCCCAATAGCTTGAAATATAAAGGGATTGAACACGTAAAACTACACTGGAGGGGCGGTAACAGGGAGACAGAATTAACAAAGAGAGAAACACACTGGATTTATAAATTAAAAACTCTGATCCCGTCAGGTCTCAATGCTGATTTTGAGTTGGGAGCTTTCTTAGTGTGATTATACCTTATTTTACTTTAATTTGTAATACATTTTTCTTTACTGACGTTTGTAATGAGATGTGAAACCAGTGATGTTCAGATGGGTGAATGTACCATGTTTCATTGCTGTTTTTTATGCTTTTTTCTTTTACATGTACGTTTGATACATATCGGATTCACTAAGGTATGTAGTTGCTTTCAATGAAAATGACTGGAGATCTTATATATTCAAAAAGCAATTACTAATATTTTTTCCAACAACCAGTATTATTACAATTTAAATTTTTTAAATAAATAGACTACTGGTTGGGATTTGTATATTGTCCCAAAAATCATTCTGCTTTTTTATTACTTTTTACGCTTTTGGACCATGATACATCACCCGAAATGATAGTGGATTTTTGTAGTCTTTCTTACTGTTTTATAATTTCATTTTGTGCCTGTAACAGGGGACTTATCCCTGTTCAGTAATGTGCCTTTAATCCAGCAGTGTGGTGGTTAACTGCTGGTAGTCAATTAACAAACACCACCTGCCTGATTGCTTACAAAAGCCTGTCCTTTTGAGACAGGAAGGAGAGATTCCTTAGTCCACAACTGGGCTGAACCAAGGAAGGGACACTTGTCTTGACCCCTGCCAGAAGAAATAGCAGAGCTGCTTTCAAGACACAAGGGGACAAGATTCTAACTTGGAGCCTGACATTTTCTGTGCACACAAGGGTGCGGATCCAGGAGAGCAGAGAAGCTTCCCCTAGAGCTGCCAGCTAACAGATAAGACTTTTTCATATAAGACTATTATCTAGGTCTGTGTATTGATAAATGTCTCCATGATTTGGGGCTGGAAAAGAGCCTAGCTAACCAACCCAGTCAGAGAGGGTTGAGCTATATGTGTAGATAGTCTCCAAAGCAGAGATAGGTTTTCTTTGTTTAGCTCACTATTTCACTTATGTTGATTTTTGCTGTTTTTTTTTTTTTTTCAACTTTGTTTTTATTGGTTTTTAGTGCATACAACCATTTGGTTACATTACGTTGATAATTATTCCATGTATACACTTAACTTGCAAGGACAAACTTCAAATGACGGACGCACTTTGGGGAGACCCACAGGACAAGACATTGACAGACATACAACATCTACGGAGAGATAGGGGGGGGGAGGAGGGGGGAGTAGGGAGGGAGAGGCGTAGCCGAGACTCACACCACCTGATGATCCGATGACCTGAGCCGCCACTGCTATCACCCTGCTTTTGACCACCTCGCAGAGAGCCCTGAGCCAACTCCGCATCCGCTTTTCGACTTCGTTCCCGTTGGGATAATACTACAACCCTGGGGGATCCCTGCCGTCCGAACGTCCCGTGTAACTCCCCGCCCAGCATCCAAGGAGAACCCACTTCCATCTATCAAAGCCATATTGTGGCCTCATTCATCCCCTGAATATCGGTCTGGGCCAACCACAGTGACCAGACTTTTTCGAATTTATCGGCCGAATCGTTGACTAAACTCGTCAACTTCTCCATTCGGCAAATGAACCAAATTCTGTTCCTGATTTTGTCTATAGAAGGAATCGCATTCTGATTCCACAATGCTGCGGTCTCACACCTCATAGCGGTAGCAAAGTGTGCTATCAGCTTGTTACCCGACCGCGATACCTCATTCGTAGGTTTACCTAATAAAAATAGCCACGGGTCCAGCTGAATTTGGAGCCCTAAGAAGATCCTCTGCAGCCAATCTCGGATCTGGGTCCAGATCGGCACTATTTTCGGGCAAGACCACAGCATGTGAACCAGATCCCCTTGTTCCCCGCACTGCCTGGGGCAGAGCGGGGAAGATCCCCGATTGAATTTAGCTAATCTAACTGGGGTGAGATACCAACGTAGTAATACTTTATACGAGTTCTCCTTCAATGTTGTGCAGATGGAGCTAGTGGCCGCGGCCTTAAATACCGCGGCCCAGTCCTCGTCCTCTAGTTGGCCCTGGAGATCCTCTTCCCATTGAACCATAAAACGGGGTTTGACTGTCCTGTCTGTGTCAGTATTGACCACCTCTCTGTACAAGTCAGAGATCAGTCCCCTTGTGCCTGTCCCGCGCACACAGAGCTTCTCAAAATTCGTCAGCGGTGGTCTCACCGGGTGTGCTTTATAATATGCCCTGACCTGGAGGTATTTCATAAAATCCGTGTTAGGAATGCCTGTTTCCGACTGTAATGATTCGAAGGATTTGATCTTTCCTTTAACCTCCAGGTCCTTCAACCGTCTAACCCCCGATTTACGCCAGAGCGGGAAGCTCTTATCTGTCAGGCCAGGAGCAAAGTCCGGGTTGCCATATAAAGGTGCCATCAGAGTATGTTTGGAGGTTAATAAGCTGTTATCTTTGGAAGCCTCCCAGACCGAGAGTGAGTTGAGTACAGAGGTCAGTGGAATGAGAATATCCCTCACCCGTTTCCTCGGGTACCAGATCAGGTCCATGAGCTCCAGCGGGGCGCACACCTCCCTCTCCAGCGCCACCCACCGTCTCAGCCCAGGATCTCCGTGCCACTGCGTAATTTGGCACAATTGTGCCGCTTTGTAGTAGGAAATAACACTCGGAACCGCTAGGCCACCAGCTTCCTTAGCTTTCTGCATCGTTTTTACTTTAATACGTGGTTTTCTACCATTCCAAATAAATTGAGATATTGATTTTTGAAGCCCTGTAATGTCTGCTCTTACCACGGGAATCGGGAGAGTTTGAAACAGATATAGAATCCGGGGAAGGACGTTCATCTTGACGCTATAGATCCTCCCTAACCAGGAAATACCATATGCCTTCCAATCCTGCAGCTCTTTTTTTAGAGTCCTCAGCAGTTTGGGATAGTTAGCCGAATATAAGGAGCTTATCCGTTTTGTAATCTGCACTCCTAGGTACTTCATGGAGGAAGGACGCCATCTAAACCCGAAATTGAGTTCTATCAGCTTCTCCATCTCTCTTGGCATGTTGAGGCTTAAGGCCTCTGATTTGGATTGATTTATTTTAAAGCCTGAGATCTGGGCAAACCGCTCTAGAAGCTCGAACAGATTGGGTAGCGAGACGAGCGGCTTAGTAAGGGTTAGAATGATGTCATCTGCGTACAAAGCCACTTTGTGCTCCTGTGAGTGGATTTGCACCCCAGAGATATCAGCGTTGTTACGAATTTGTGCTGCAAGTGGCTCGATGCATAGGGCGAAGAGCAGGGGCGAAAGCGGACACCCCTGTCTCGTGCCGCTTTTAAGATTTTTGCTGTTTTAAGCGACAGGCACAATAAAGCCTTGTTATAATTTCACCTTACAAACAGTCTCCATTGTGTACCTCTGCACATGTCCTCCTACATGGCAGTGGATATTCACAGTTGAGTGCAAATAGCCGCACATCTATTCACAGTTGAGTGCAAATAGCCGCATGGCTATTCACAGTTGAGTGCAAATAGCCGCACGGCTATTCGCACTCAGTAGAAAATAAAATGGAAAAAAATAAACATCCCAGCCAGGAATCGAACCCTGGTCCACTCTGCTAATGGCCTGGAGCATAACCACTGAGCTATAAGACTTTCAGATGCTCTTGTAGTGAATAAAGGCATATAAACCTACTGACATTACAGTGTTCATAACAGCTCGGCTATTCGCACTAAGTTAAGTTGAGTGCAAATAGCCGCACGTCTATTCGCACTCAGTAGGAAATAAAATGGAAAAAAAAGACAGAACACTCTCCGTTTCTCTCTCACCCTCTCTCTCTGTCTCTCACCCTCTCTCTCTGTCTCTCACCTTCTCTCTCACCCTCTCTCCGTCTCTCACCCTCTCTCCGTCTCTCTCACCCTCTCTCCGTCTCTCTCACCCTCTCTCTGTCTCTCTCACCCTCTCCGTCTCTCTCACCCTCTCTCCGTCTCTCTCACCTTCTCTCCGTCTCTCTCACCTTCTCTCTCACCCTCTCTCTGTCTCTCTCACCTTCTCTCTCACCCTCTCTCCGTCTCTCTCACCCTCTCTCCGTCTCTCTCACCCTCTCTCTGTCTCTCTCACCCTCTTTCTGTCTCACCCTCTCTCTGTCTCACCCTCTGTGACGGTAGCTTTGTAACAGGCTATTAATAATACACACCAAAATATAACTGGGTTGAACTGAACGAGGCTTAGATATGATAAAATATAATTTATTCCTTGAAAAAGGTGAACACAACAAGATAGTACAAATAACAAACAAAATATGACACTTACTTAAAGGTTTGGACAAGAAAAGCCATCAGGATACAGGATGGGCCATTTCTTCCATAATTCAGGTTCAGATGTAGTCATCACAGCAATACATGAAGACGATGAAGACCATACATGAAAAGACAATAGCCATAGGCTGAGCCTGGTTCTTATACAATTATTTCCCATTGAACACAACCTAAACCCAGCCCCTCTCATAAATCCGTGGTGAGGTTGATAGTTTACCCCAGAGTAAAACTCCTCCCACCCAAGGACGTTAAAAACTGCTTTTCCTATCTAAATAACTTCATAACTCCAGTTCAGTAATACTTACTGGCACGCGAGACATATTAATACATTCCAGCACGCATGATGCTCCCAATAAGACTAAATATTACCATGTAATATTAAAATTAAGAGAGATATTAATATCTGTCTCTTAGGACCTGCTAGACATCATGTGTCTGTAATCGTTATTTGCGACTCGGTCCCCCGGTTACACATATGTAACTCTTAGCATGTTCAGCCGAGGACATCTCATAATATTCTTATATTTAATAAGGTCACTCATTCTGAGATCTCCTTGCGTAACCGCACCCCTGGCTCCCATCAAGAAATCCTTTGAAGCTGGGCTGTGTGTAGTGAACATTTGTCACCATTGCTATATTTCACACCCAATGCCCCAGACCTTCTGTCCTAGCTGTCTCCCAGCAATATACCCTTGGCCTGCAAATTAGGTATTAACATACTGTACACTAAAAACCCCCTCTGTACTTTTCACACCCAACTTCAATCAAGCCTGTTGAAGCCCAGATTTTTTTGAAAAGAACCCACACATTTGTATTTTCCTAAACTGTAGCTCATTAACTCCTTAAGCCTCCCGCATCAATCCCAGTGTATGTGTGGGTGCAAACACTGGAACAGAAACAAATCATTTTTACAGGGGAATATACATTAGGATGCTGAAGCAAGGTAAAAACACATTACTGGACCACAGTCCAGTTAACCCCTTGCTTCCCAGGTGAGAGTAGAGGGGGGCCAAATGGGGTGTAACCCCTTTAATCCTCTCTCTCATGACACCCTCTCTCTGTCTCACTTTCTCTCTGTCTCACAATCTGGATCTGGATATTTTATTTACCCTGTATATCTTAACTGCCCTATACTACACCGAAATAACCTATACTGCTTCCTTCCAGATCTAACTCTCGAGCTTCACACAGAAGACATCGGAATCCCCCGTAACCCAGAAGACAGGTGGGGAACACCTCCCCTCCAATGTATAACATTGCGGGAATGAGGTACCTGGACATTGAGGGTCTGCGGATCAGGTAAGATCCCAGGTGGGATTGCTGCTTTAAATATTGTGAAGCGGGGGCATCCAGGCACTAGTTAAGGGGTGCAGGAAACTAGTCATTCACATCTGGCTTTTTTTTCTAGATTCGACATTTATACACACACACACACATAACAAGGACTAATTGTAGTATAATGTAATACAATAAATAAACTTATGTCAAAAACGAATGTTCTTACTAGGAATTTATTCAATTTATTTCATTTATGTTTTTTTTAAAAGTTCCTGCTTCTGTGTTATCTTGGATCTCCCTGGTTTTGACCTCTGCTCAGCGGCACTGCTTCACCTTGCGCACTGCCGTGGGCAGCAGTCTCATCCCCCCACAGTCGCTCCGTCTCCGGGATGCCTGGGGGCGCGCGCATTCAGGTCTTCTACCCTCTCACAAGTGAGGTCCCGCCTCCCGCTTGGTCCGCGCGTTCCCCTCGCACACAGCAGGGGTAATTATTCCACCTTCTCTTTTGCCTATCACTGCCCTTGCTGGGGCCACTCCCTCGGTTGCCATTGGTCCCTGGTCCTTTATATGCCTGCTCAGCTATTCCTTCTTTGGCTGAGCATAGTTCCCTGTAGCCTTGTGTTACCTACGTTCGTGCCTTGCCATGTCCTTAGTGCTTTCACCTCGCTCTCGCATTCGCTCCGGTGTACCGACCCGACTTGATTTAGGACTCTTTCTGGAAATCGACCTCGGCTTGCTTCCTGACCATCCGACCTCTCCAACCCTCGACCTCGGCTTTCGGATACCAACCAACCACCCGGCTCCAACCCACGATCACGGCTCTCGGCACCGACCACTCTCCTGGCTCCTCCCTACTACCTATTACAGAGACAATTTGAATGAACTTCTTGTATTTTTTATTATTTATTTTTTATATTTTTTCTCACAGCCAGTTTGCTATATTGCTGGCTACTGATACGATTTCATTTGGCTGTATAATTTGAAGTCTACATCACTGTTTTTCAGTTCCATCTATATATTAATTTATAGCTAAATACATGGAAATCTAATTATACTGCTAGTCTTTACCCCACTAAATTCCCTAATCTTGGGTCTTGTCCTGTTTTTTGCACCAAATGCAATATTCTACACAAATACCAAGGTTTTTGTTTTAAAATCATTATTCAGGCAGCATTCACTAGACAATTTAACCCCTACATTTCTGCCCACTTGGTATTTTTCGCTATATATATATATATATATATTGTGACAGAGTCACTGACTCAGTAGGCTGGAACAGTGAATGGAGAGACGCTGCAGCCAGTACACAGAGCGTTAATCTCCTCAGACAGAGAAAGCACAGCTGAAGACTGATTAAACAGGGGCTGAACTCATCAGTGAAACAAGTGCTTTAAAAAGCAGGAAGTTGCTCACAGAAGGTGAGCTTGTTTTTCCACGTGAGGGTGGAGAGACCTCTCCCGGCTAGGAAGCTGTAGCTGCTGCTGCTCTGGTCCCCCAGTCCTGCGAAGAGCTTTGCTGCTGGGACCAGCTGGGACCCCAACCCAGGATAAAGATACAGATTGCTGCGAGCTGGACACAGCCTGCTCCCCGGAACCGTGTTCCTGTTTGCTGTTGGAGCTGCAACACAGAAGACTTTATTATTATACTTATTGGTTATCCTTTGTGTAGCACAAGTTTTGGGCATGACCAGATTAGCTGGCTGTCCTGATAGTAAGGGCTCAAGAAGTGAGTTAGTTTCCCTAACGGGACTAGGCTTTAATTTCTAGAAAGTTGTTTTTTTAAAGGGACAGTGCACCCGTACTTTATTTTGGTTGTGGCTAATAAACCACTATAGTTGAACGTTTCCCATCGTGTCTGGCGTCTTACTGACCCCGCCGCGAGGCCATCCTGCCACAATATATATATATATATATATATATATATATATATATATATATACAGTGCTCGACAAATAATGATAACCAGTCGCCCGTTGCGAGTGGATTTAGGCCGCTGGCGAGCCGTGCTGCAGCTCTATGAATTCCCCTGCTCCTGCCATTTTTTTTTTTTTTTTAATAAATAAATAATCTCCCTCCCTGATTGGGTTAACGCGGGGAAGAGCTCCTTCCCCTGATCTCCTCCCCCTCCTGATCTCCTCCCGTGAGTCAGGGGGAGCCCGGCCGGGTGCCTGTTCATTACATTTTAAAAAAAGTAAAAAAAAAAATGGCGGCGATTTTCCTTGGTCCCGGCGCGCATGCACAGGGCAAGCAGGGTGTCCTGCCCTCTGTGCTGCCTGTGGGCCCTCTGTGCTGCCTGTGGGCCCTCTGTGCTGCCTGTGGGCCCTCTGTGCTGCCTGTGGGCCCTCTGTGCTGCCTGTGGGACCTCTGTGCTGCCTGTGGGCCCGCTGCCTGCCCCCCCCCAGCAACCCAGAATCCCCCGCACCCTCACCCCCGCTCCCCACGTGGGACGGAGGGGGAAGCCCAAAACAAGCGCCGCGCGCAATCTAGCCCCCTCCGCTCCCTCCCCCCTCCGCTCCCTACGTGGGACGGAGGGGGAAGCCCAAAGCAAGCCCCGCGCGCAAACCACGTGGGACGGAGGGGGAAGCCCAAAGCAAGCCCCGCGCGCAACCCACGTGGGACGAAGGGGGAAGCGCCAACCCAGCTTCCCCCGTGCGCGCCTCCTGCGCATGATCTCCCCCTAATCACCTGCCCCCGATCCCCGCTTGGTGTTCGGGGAGCGTGCTTCGGGGGGGAGGGGCCTGCTGCCGTGCGGAGGGGCCTGCTGCCTTAAGGAGGGGCCTGCTGCCTTAAGGAGGGGCCTGCTGCCGTGCGGAGGGGCCTGCTGCCTTAAGGAGGGGCCTGCTGCCGTGTGGAGGGGCCTGCTGCCTTAAGGAGGGGCCTGCTGCCGTGCGGAGGGGCCTGCTGCCGCGTGCGACCCGGTGAGTGTGTGTGTGAGTGACAGAGTGAGTGTCTGTGTCTGTCTGTGAGTGAGTGTCTGTGAGTGAGTGTCTGTGAGTGAGTGTCTGTGAGTGAGTGTCTGAGTGAGTGTGTCTGTGAGTGAGTGTGTCTGTGTGTGTGTCTGTGTGTGTGCCTGTGTGTGTGTGCGTGCCTGTGTGTGTGTGTCTGTGTGTGTGGGTGTGTGTGTGTCAGAGCGAGTGTGTGTCTCTGAGTGTCTCTGAGTGAGTGTGTCTCTGAGTGAGTGTGTCTCTGAGTGTGTCTCTGCATGAGTGTCTCTGTGTGTGTGTCTCTGCGTGAGTGAGTGTGTCTGAGTGAGTGTGCCTGTGTGTGTGTGCCTGTGTGTGTGTGTCTGTGTGTGTGTGTGTCTGTCTGTGTGTGTCTGTGTGTGTGTCTGTGTGTGTGTGTCAGAGTGAGTGTGTGTCTCTGAGTGTCTCTGAGTGAGTGTGTCTCTGAGTGAGTGTGTCTCTGAGTGAGTGTGTCTCTGAGTGAGTGTGTCTCTGAGTGAGTGTGTCTCTGCGTGTGTGTCTCTGCGTGTGTGTCTCTGCGTGTGTGTCTCTGCGTGTGTGTCTCTGCGTGTGTGTGTCTGCGTGTGTGTGTCTGCGTGTGTGTGTCTGCGTGTGTGTGTCTGCGTGTGTGTGTCTCTGCGTGAGTGTGTCTCTGCGTGAGTGTGTCTCTGCGTGAGTGTGTCTCTGCGTGAGTGTGTCTCTGCGTGAGTGTGTCTCTGCGTGTGTGTCTCTGCGTGTCTGTGAGTGTGTGTGTCTGTGAGTGTCACCCTCTCCCTGTGTCGCCCTCGCCTTCTCCCTGTGTCGCCCTCGCCCTCGCATTCTCGCCCTCGCACTCTCTCTGTCTTTGTCTCACATTCTCTCTCTCTGTCTCTCTTTTTCTGTGTGTCTCTCTTTTTCTGTCTGTCTCTCTTTTTCTGTGTGTGTCTCTTTTTCTGTGTGTGTCTCTTTTTCTGTGTGTCTCTCTTTTTCTGTGTGTTTCTCTTTTTCTGTGTCTCTCTCTTTTTCTGTGTTTCTCTCTCTCTGGCTCTCTGGCCGAGTCCATAGAAGGACAGGCCGCGCTGAGCCGTGCGTCCGCAGGCGTGCTGAGGCGCTGGATTTTTCAGCCGACAGCAAAACTGTTTTTCAGAGCACTGTCGGCTGAAAACATCCAATCAGCGCGGAGCAGCGTCAACGTCACGGCGCCATGACGTTGACGTC